>NW_028123348.1:0-328057 GCF_965194805.1 Balaenoptera borealis
TCAAATCCTCCTCGTTGCCTTCCCTCAATATATTTGTGGACGAGAGTTATCATTTCTAACTCTGCAGGTTTGTGAATTGCAGTGCCCCTGAGCTCGATTTTTCAACTCGCTTTTTTGGGAGCTGGCCGCAAAAGCAGAGGATTGCTTCAGGGCCTGTTCTGCTTCCGGGCGGCAGGCTGAGCCTGTGGTTAATTCTTCTTCCTGATGGGAAAATAGAGTGACCTGTGCCTGTACCAACACCTAGAGCTAGTCTCTCACTGGTTCCCCCTCTTCCCGTTCATCCTCAGGACAAATTGCAACCTGTACGGAACAGGAGGTTAAAGGTGCTGATTCTCGAAGAAGGGAGATTGCTAGTAAAGCGGCTGTAATGGCCAACCCGAGCACAAGGAGATGAGAAATGAGGTGCGTTTTAGAAACCTTTCCCGATCACACGGTGTACCATCTTCTGGGTTTCTCATGCATGTTTTCGATGTAGGAAGATGCCCTTGAACCTGGAGATTTTGGACCCATGGGATGGATACCACGCAGTATTACTTTAAAGGGTCTGCGTTTGCTCACCCAACCTCACCAAACCTCTCAGCCCCAAGAGTGTCCACCCTTATGTCTCAATCAGCTGTGGGTCTAGAGATGGTCAATCCAGGTGGCATCACAGCCCCTGAACGAATTTTGTAAGAATTTCTCTCTCTTTCACTGTCTTTGTTTCACGGGTTTTTAAAAGTAATTGATTTTTATAATGGGGTTTAGCTGCTTTTCACTGCTGTGTTTATGCCGCTTTACACCCACTTGACTCACTTACAGAGGGATATCAATACATTGGTTTTAAGATTCTTACTAGTCAGATATATTCTTGGGCGGTGAACAGGGGGTGTTTAGTCCACTTCACTGAGCAAGGAGTAGGTCTTGTCTATTACATATTGGGTGTATGGAACGGTATCTGAGCCTATTTGAAACCCTTGTTTTATGCATCACCCCACCTCACCTTTCCTGTTAAGCAGCCATAGTGTGTCTTCTAAACGTGTGACGCTGTTCTGTTTTGTAATTCAGTTCAAGTGTAGCGGTTTTTACACTCCCTCTATAAGTGATATCTTATGATAAGTGTCGTTTTCTGGTTGACTTATTTCACTTAGAATCGTCGTACCTAAATCCACTCATCATGCTGCTACTAGCCTTATGACGTTGATTTCATGGCTGAGTGATATTCCATTGTACATAAGGACCACAACTTCTTTATCCATTTTTTTCTTTCCTGGGATATTTAAGGTGTAACGAAGTGGAGGTTCTTGTCAACAGAGCAGCCCTAAACTTTGGGGTGCCTGTGTCTTGCTGATTTTTAGTTTTCCCAATTTATATGCCCATGAGTGGAAGTGCCCTATGCTCTCTAAGCTGAGTTTTTTAGAGGTTTCAGGACACACCGTACACTTCTCCAGAGTGGCTGTTGGCAATTTACATCCCGCCCATCAGCGTAGCAAGGCTCCCGTTTCTCCATGGCCTGTCCTGCATTTCTGGTTTTGACACTTTATTCAGCATGGCCCTTTTGACCGATGGGAAGCGAGACTTCTTTGTAGCGCTGATTTGCCTTTCCAGGTTGCTTGGTTGGCCAAAAAGGGCGTATGCGTTTTTTCCTGAATATATTCAGGAAAAAACGCATACGCCCTTTTTGGCCAAGGGCATCATGGTCGAGGTTTTGCCGCTTTTCCTGTGCTTTAAAGGCGATTCGACTCTACCTCCTGAAATCTGTTTCCTGCAATTCTGCCTTGCTTTCAAATCCTCCTCGTTGCCTTCCCTCAATATATTTGTGGACGAGAGTTATCATTTATAACTCTGCAGGTTTGTGAATTGCAGTGCCCCTGAGCTCGATTTTTCAACTCGCTTTTTTGGGAGCTGGCCGCAAAAGCGCAGGATTGCTTCAGGCCCTGTTTTGCTTCCGGGCGGCAGGCTGAGCCTGTGGTTAATTCTTCTTCCTGATGGGAAAATAGAGTGACCTGTGCCTGTCCCAACACCTAGAGCTAGTCTCTCACTGGTTCCCCCTCTTCCCGTTCATCCTCAGGACAAACTGCAACCTGTACGGAACAGGAGGTTAAAGGTGCTGATTCTCGAAGGAGGGAGATTGCTAGTAAAGCGGCTGTAATGGCCAACCCGAGCACAAGGAGATGAGAAATGAGGTGCGTTTTCGAAACCTTTCCCGATCACACGGTGTACCATCTTCTGGGTTTCTCATGCATGTTTTCGATGTAGGAAGATGCCCTTGAACCTGGAGATTTTGGACCCATGGGATGGATACCACGCAGTATTACTTTAAAGGGTCTGCGTTTGCTCACCCAACCTCACCAAACCTCTCAGCCCCAAGAGTGTCCACCCTTATGTCTCAATCAGCTGTGGGTCTAGAGATGGTCAATAAAGGTGGCATCACAGCCCCTGAACGAATTTTGTAAGAATTTCTCTCTCTTTCACTGTCTTTGTTTCACGGGTTTTTAAAAGTAATTGATTTTTATAATGGGGTTTAGCTGCTTTTCACTGCTGTGTTTATGCCGCTTTACACCCACTTGACTCACTTACAGAGGGATATCAATACATTGGTTTTAAGATTCTTACTAGTCAGATATATTCTTGGGCGGTGAACAGGGGGTGTTGAGTCCAGTTCACTGAGCAAGGAGTAGGTCTTGTCTATTACATATTGGGTTTATGGAACGGTATCTGAGCTAATTTGAAACCCTTGTTTTATGCATCACCCACCTCACCTTTCCCGTTAAGCAGCCATAGTGTGTCTTCTAAACGTGTGACGCTGTTCTGTTTTGTAATTCCGTTCAAGTGTAGCGGTTTTTGCATTCCCTCTCTAAGTGATATCTTATGATAAGTGTCTTTTTCTGTGTGACTTATTTCACTTAGAATCGTCGTACCTAAATCCTCTCATCATGCTGCTACTAGCCTTATGACGTTAATTTCATGGCTGAGTGATATGCCATTGTACATAAGGACCACAACTTCCTTATCCATGTTTCTCTTTCCTGGGATATTTAAGGTGTAACGAAGTGGAGGTTCTTGTCAACAGAGCAGCCCTAAACTTTGGGGTGCCTGTGTCTTGCTGATTTTTAGTTTTCCCAATTTATACGCCCATGAGTGGAAGTGCCCTATGCTCTCTAAGCTGAGTTTTTTAGATGTTTCAGGACACACCGTACACTTCTCCAGAGTGGCTGTTGACAATTTACATCCCGCGCATCAGCGTAGCAAGGCTCCCGTTTCACCATGGCCTGTCCTGCATTTCTGGTTTTGACACTTTATTCAGCACGGCCGTTTTGACAGAAGGGAAGCGAGACTTCTTTGTAGCGCTGATTTGCCTTTCCAGGTTGCTTGGTTGGCCAAAAAGGGCGTCTGCGTTTTTTCCTGAATATATTCAGGAAAAAACGCAGACGCCCTTTTTGGCCAAGGGCATCATGGTCGAGGTTTTGCCGCTTTTCCTGTGCTTTAAAGGCGATTCGAATCTACCTCCTGAAATCTGTTTCCTGCAATTCTGACTTGCTTTCAAATCCTCTTCGTTGCCTTTCCTCAATATATTTGTGGACGAGAGTTATCATTTATAACTCTGCAGGTTTGTGAATTGCAGTGCCCCTGAGCTCCATTTTTCAACTCGTTTTCTTGGGAGCTGGCCACAAAAGCGTAGGATTGCTTCAGGCCCTATTCTGGTTCCGGGCGGCAGGCTGAGCCTGTGGTTAATTCTTCTTCCTGATGGGAAAATAGAGTGACCTGTGCCTGTCCCAACACCTAGACCTAGTCTCTCATTGGTTCCCCCTCTTCCCGTTCATCCTCAGGACAAATTGCAACCTGTACGGAACAGGAGGTTAAAGGTGCTGATTCTCCACGGAGGGAGATTGCTACTAACGCGGCTGGAATGGCGAACCCGAGCACAAGGAGATGAGAAATGACGTGCGTTTTAGAAACCTTTCCCGATCACACAGTGTACCATCTTCTGGGTTTCTCATGCATGTTTTCGATGTAGGAAGATGCCCTTGAACCTGGAGATTTGGGACCCATGAGATGGGTACCACAGAGTATTACTTTAAAGGATCTGTGTTTGCTCACCCAACCTCACCAAACCTCTCAGCCCCAAGAGTGTCCACCCTTATGTCTCAATCAGCTGTGGGTTTAGAGATGGTCAATACAGGTGGCATCACAGCCCCTGAACGAATTTTGTAAGAATTTCTCTCCCTTTCACTGTCTTTGTTTCATGGGATTTTAAAAGTAATTGATTTTTATAATGGGGTTTAGCTGCTTTTCACTGCTGTGTTTATGCTGCTTTACACCCACTTGACTCATTTACAGAGGGATATCAATACATAGCTTTGAAGATTCTTCCTAGTCAGATATATTCTTGGGCGGTGAATAGGGGGTGTCGAGTCCAGTTCACTGAGCAAGGAGTAGGTCTTGTCTATTACATATTGGGTTTATGGAACGGTATCTGAGCTAATTTGAAACCCTTGTTTTCTACCTCACCCGACCTCACCTTTCCCGTTAAGCAGCCATAGTGTGTTTTGTAAACGTGTGTCTCTGTTCTGTTTTGTAATTCAGTTCAAGTGTAGCGGTTTTTACATTCCCTCTATAAGTCATATCTTATGATAAGTGTTGTTTTCTGGTTGACTTATTTCACTTAAAATCGTCGTACCTAAATCCACTCATCATGCTGCTACTAGCCCTATGACGTTGAATTCATGGCTGAGTGATATGCCATTGTACATAAGGACCACAACTTCCTTATCCATTTTTCTCTTTCCTGGGATATTTAAGTTGTAACGAAGTGGAGGTTCTTGTCAACAGAGCAGCCCTAAACTTTGGGGTGCCTGTGTCTTGCTGATTTTTAGTTTTCCCAATTTATACGCCCATGAGTGGAAGTGCCTTATGCTCTCTATGCTGAGTTTTTTAGATGTTTCAGGAAACACCGTACACTTCTCCAGAGTGGCTGTTGGCAATTTACATCCCGCCCATCAGCGTAGTAAGGCTCCCGTTTCTCCATGGCCTGTCCTGCATTTCTGGTTTTGACACTTTATTCAGCATGGCCCTTTTGACCGATGGGAAGCGAGACTTCTTTGTAGCGCTGATTTGCCTTTCCAGGTTGCTTGGTTGGCCAAAAAGGGCGTATGCGTTTTTTCCTGAATATATTCAGGAAAAAACGCATACGCCCTTTTTGGCCAAGGGCATCATTGTCGAGGTTTTGCCGCTTTTCCTGTGCTTTAAAGGCGATTCGACTTTACCTCCTGAATTCTGTTTCCTGCAATTCTGCCTTGCTTTCAAATCCTCCTCGTTGCCTTCCCTCAATATATTTGTGGACGAGAGTTATCATTTCTAACTCTGCAGGTTTGTGAATTGCAGTGCCCCTGAGCTCGATTTTTCAACTCGCTTTTTTGGGAGCTGGCCGCAAAAGCAGAGGATTGCTTCAGGGCCTGTTCTGCTTCCGGGCGGCAGGCTGAGCCTGTGGTTAATTCTTCTTCCTGATGGGAAAATAGAGTGACCTGTGCCTGTACCAACACCTAGAGCTAGTCTCTCACTGGTTCCCCCTCTTCCCGTTCATCCTCAGGACAAATTGCAACCTGTACGGAACAGGAGGTTAAAGGTGCTGATTCTCGAAGAAGGGAGATTGCTAGTAAAGCGGCTGTAATGGCCAACCCGAGCACAAGGAGATGAGAAATGAGGTGCGTTTTAGAAACCTTTCCCGATCACACGGTGTACCATCTTCTGGGTTTCTCATGCATGTTTTCCATGTAGGAAGATGCCCTTGAACCTGGAGATTTTGGACCCATGGGATGGATACCACGCAGTATTACTTTAAAGGGTCTGCGTTTGCTCACCCAACCTCACCAAACCTCTCAGCCCCAAGAGTGTCCACCCTTATGTCTCAATCAGCTGTGGGTCTAGAGATGGTCAATCCAGGTGGCATCACAGCCCCTGAACGAATTTTGTAAGAATTTCTCTCTCTTTCACTGTCTTTGTTTCACGGGTTTTTAAAAGTAATTGATTTTTATAATGGGGTTTAGCTGCTTTTCACTGCTGTGTTTATGCCGCTTTACACCCACTTGACTCACTTACAGAGGGATATCAATACATTGGTTTTAAGATTCTTACTAGTCAGATATATTCTTGGGCGGTGAACAGGGGGTGTTTAGTCCACTTCACTGAGCAAGGAGTAGGTCTTGTCTATTACATATTGGGTGTATGGAACGGTATCTGAGCCTATTTGAAACCCTTGTTTTATGCATCACCCCACCTCACCTTTCCTGTTAAGCAGCCATAGTGTGTCTTCTAAACGTGTGACGCTGTTCTGTTTTGTAATTCAGTTCAAGTGTAGCGGTTTTTACACTCCCTCTATAAGTGATATCTTATGATAAGTGTCGTTTTCTGGTTGACTTATTTCACTTAGAATCGTCGTACCTAAATCCACTCATCATGCTGCTACTAGCCTTATGACGTTGATTTCATGGCTGAGTGATATTCCATTGTACATAAGGACCACAACTTCTTTATCCATTTTTTTCTTTCCTGGGATATTTAAGGTGTAACGAAGTGGAGGTTCTTGTCAACAGAGCAGCCCTAAACTTTGGGGTGCCTGTGTCTTGCTGATTTTTAGTTTTCCCAATTTATATGCCCATGAGTGGAAGTGCCCTATGCTCTCTAAGCTGAGTTTTTTAGAGGTTTCAGGACACACCGTACACTTCTCCAGAGTGGCTGTTGGCAATTTACATCCCGCCCATCAGCGTAGCAAGGCTCCCGTTTCTCCATGGCCTGTCCTGCATTTCTGGTTTTGACACTTTATTCAGCATGGCCCTTTTGACCGATGGGAAGCGAGACTTCTTTGTAGCGCTGATTTGCCTTTCCAGGTTGCTTGGTTGGCCAAAAAGGGCGTATGCGTTTTTTCCTGAATATATTCAGGAAAAAACGCATACGCCCTTTTTGGCCAAGGGCATCATGGTCGAGGTTTTGCCGCTTTTCCTGTGCTTTAAAGGCGATTCGACTCTACCTCCTGAAATCTGTTTCCTGCAATTCTGCCTTGCTTTCAAATCCTCCTCGTTGCCTTCCCTCAATATATTTGTGGACGAGAGTTATCATTTATAACTCTGCAGGTTTGTGAATTGCAGTGCCCCTGAGCTCGATTTTTCAACTCACTTTTTTGGGAGCTGGCCGCAAAAGCGCAGGATTGCTTCAGGCCCTGTTCTGCTTCCGGGCGGCAGGCTGAGCCTGTGGTTAATTCTTCTTCCTGATGGGAAAATAGAGTGACCTGTGCCTGTCCCAACACCTAGAGCTAGTCTCTCACTGGTTCCCCCTCTTCCCGTTCATCCTCAGGACAAATTGCAACCTGTACGGAACAGGAGGTTAAAGGTGCTGATTCTCGAAGGAGGGAGATTGCTAGTAAAGCGGCTGTAATGGCCAACCCGAGCACAAGGAGATGAGAAATGAGGTGCGTTTTCGAAACCTTTCCCGATCACACGGTGTACCATCTTCTGGGTTTCTCATGCATGTTTTCGATGTAGGAAGATGCCCTTGAACCTGGAGATTTTGGACCCATGGGATGGATACCACGCAGTATTACTTTAAAGGGTCTGCGTTTGCTCACCCAACCTCACCAAACCTCTCAGCCCCAAGAGTGTCCACCCTTATGTCTCAATCAGCTGTGGGTCTAGAGATGGTCAATAAAGGTGGCATCACAGCCCCTGAACGAATTTTGTAAGAATTTCTCTCTCTTTCACTGTCTTTGTTTCACGGGTTTTTAAAAGTAATTGATTTTTATAATGGGGTTTAGCTGCTTTTCACTGCTGTGTTTATGCCGCTTTACACCCACTTGACTCACTTACAGAGAGATATCAATACATAGCTTTGAAGATTCTTCCTAGTCAGATATATTCTTGGGCGGTGAATAGGGGGTGTCGAGTCCAGTTCACTGAGCAAGGAGTAGGTCTTGTCTATTACATATTGGGTTTATTGAACGGTATCTGAGCTAATTTGAAACCCTTGTTTTCTGCCTCACCCGACCTCACCTTTCCCGTTAAGCAGCCATAGTGTGTTTTGTAAACGTGTGTCTCTGTTCTGTTTTGTAATTCAGTTCAAGTGTAGCAGTTTTTACATTCCCTCTATAAGTAATATCTTATGATAAGTGTCGTTTTCTGGTTGACTTATTTCACTTAGAATCGTCGTACCTAAATCCACTCATCATGCTGCTACTAGCCTTATGACGTTGATTTCATGGCTGAGTGATATTCCATTGTACATAAGGACCACAACTTCTTTATCCATTTTTTTCTTTCCTGGGATATTTAAGGTGTAACGAAGTGGAGGTTCTTGTCAACAGAGCAGCCCTAAACTTTGGGGTGCCTGTGTCTTGCTGATTTTTAGTTTTCCCAATTTATATGCCCATGAGTGGAAGTGCCCTATGCTCTCTAAGCTGAGTTTTTTAGAGGTTTCAGGACACACCGTACACTTCTCCAGAGTGGCTGTTGGCAATTTACATCCCGCCCATCAGCGTAGCAAGGCTCCCGTTTCTCCATGGCCTGTCCTGCATTTCTGGTTTTGACACTTTATTCAGCATGGCCCTTTTGACCGATGGGAAGCGAGACTTCTTTGTAGCGCTGATTTGCCTTTCCAGGTTGCTTGGTTGGCCAAAAAGGGCGTATGCGTTTTTTCCTGAATATATTCAGGAAAAAACGCATACGCCCTTTTTGGCCAAGGGCATCATGGTCGAGGTTTTGCCGCTTTTCCTGTGCTTTAAAGGCGATTCGACTCTACCTCCTGAAATCTGTTTCCTGCAATTCTGCCTTGCTTTCAAATCCTCCTCGTTGCCTTCCCTCAATATATTTGTGGACGAGAGTTATCATTTATAACTCTGCAGGTTTGTGAATTGCAGTGCCCCTGAGCTCGATTTTTCAACTCGATTTTTTGGGAGCTGGCCGCAAAAGCGCAGGATTGCTTCAGGCCCTGTTCTGCTTCCGGGCGGCAGGCTGAGCCTGTGGTTAATTCTTCTTCCTGATGGGAAAATAGAGTGACCTGTGCCTGTCCCAACACCTAGAGCTAGTCTCTCACTGGTTCCCCCTCTTCCCGTTCATCCTCAGGACAAATTGCAACCTGTACGGAACAGGAGGTTAAAGGTGCTGATTCTCGAAGGAGGGAGATTGCTAGTAAAGCGGCTGTAATGGCCAACCCGAGCACAAGGAGATGAGAAATGAGGTGCGTTTTCGAAACCTTTCCCGATCACACGGTGTACCATCTTCTGGGTTTCTCATGCATGTTTTCGATGTAGGAAGATGCCCTTGAACCTGGAGATTTTGGACCCATGGGATGGATACCACGCAGTATTACTTTAAAGGGTCTGCGTTTGCTCACCCAACCTCACCAAACCTCTCAGCCCCAAGAGTGTCCACCCTTATGTCTCAATCAGCTGTGGGTCTAGAGATGGTCAATAAAGGTGGCATCACAGCCCCTGAACGAATTTTGTAAGAATTTCTCTCTCTTTCACTGTCTTTGTTTCACGGGTTTTTAAAAGTAATTGATTTTTATAATGGGGTTTAGCTGCTTTTCACTGCTGTGTTTATGCCGCTTTACACCCACTTGACTCACTTACAGAGGGATATCAATACATTGGTTTTAAGATTCTTACTAGTCAGATATATTCTTGGGCGGTGAACAGGGGGTGTTGAGTCCAGTTCACTGAGCAAGGAGTAGGTCTTGTCTATTACATATTGGGTTTATGGAACGGTATCTGAGCTAATTTGAAACCCTTGTTTTATGCATCACCCACCTCACCTTTCCCGTTAAGCAGCCATAGTGTGTCTTCTAAACGTGTGACGCTGTTCTGTTTTGTAATTCCGTTCAAGTGTAGCGGTTTTTGCATTCCCTCTCTAAGTGATATCTTATGATAAGTGTCTTTTTCTGTGTGACTTATTTCACTTAGAATCGTCGTACCTAAATCCTCTCATCATGCTGCTACTAGCCTTATGACGTTAATTTCATGGCTGAGTGATATGCCATTGTACATAAGGACCACAACTTCCTTATCCATGTTTCTCTTTCCTGGGATATTTAAGGTGTAACGAAGTGGAGGTTCTTGTCAACAGAGCAGCCCTAAACTTTGGGGTGCCTGTGTCTTGCTGATTTTTAGTTTTCCCAATTTATACGCCCATGAGTGGAAGTGCCCTATGCTCTCTAAGCTGAGTTTTTTAGATGTTTCAGGACACACCGTACACTTCTCCAGAGTGGCTGTTGACAATTTACATCCCGCGCATCAGCGTAGCAAGGCTCCCGTTTCACCATGGCCTGTCCTGCATTTCTGGTTTTGACACTTTATTCAGCACGGCCGTTTTGACAGAAGGGAAGCGAGACTTCTTTGTAGCGCTGATTTGCCTTTCCAGGTTGCTTGGTTGGCCAAAAAGGGCGTCTGCGTTTTTTCCTGAATATATTCAGGAAAAAACGCAGACGCCCTTTTTGGCCAAGGGCATCATGGTCGAGGTTTTGCCGCTTTTCCTGTGCTTTAAAGGCGATTCGAATCTACCTCCTGAAATCTGTTTCCTGCAATTCTGACTTGCTTTCAAATCCTCTTCGTTGCCTTTCCTCAATATATTTGTGGACGAGAGTTATCATTTATAACTCTGCAGGTTTGTGAATTGCAGTGCCCCTGAGCTCCATTTTTCAACTCGTTTTCTTGGGAGCTGGCCACAAAAGCGTAGGATTGCTTCAGGCCCTATTCTGGTTCCGGGCGGCAGGCTGAGCCTGTGGTTAATTCTTCTTCCTGATGGGAAAATAGAGTGACCTGTGCCTGTCCCAACACCTAGACCTAGTCTCTCATTGGTTCCCCCTCTTCCCGTTCATCCTCAGGACAAATTGCAACCTGTACGGAACAGGAGGTTAAAGGTGCTGATTCTCCACGGAGGGAGATTGCTACTAACGCGGCTGGAATGGCGAACCCGAGCACAAGGAGATGAGAAATGACGTGCGTTTTAGAAACCTTTCCCGATCACACAGTGTACCATCTTCTGGGTTTCTCATGCATGTTTTCGATGTAGGAAGATGCCCTTGAACCTGGAGATTTGGGACCCATGAGATGGGTACCACACAGTATTACTTTAAAGGATCTGTGTTTGCTCACCCAACCTCACCAAACCTCTCAGCCCCAAGAGTGTCCACCCTTATGTCTCAATCAGCTGTGGGTTTAGAGATGGTCAATACAGGTGGCATCACAGCCCCTGAACGAATTTTGTAAGAATTTCTCTCCCTTTCACTGTCTTTGTTTCATGGGATTTTAAAAGTAATTGATTTTTATAATGGGGTTTAGCTGCTTTTCACTGCTGTGTTTATGCTGCTTTACACCCACTTGACTCATTTACAGAGGGATATCAATACATAGCTTTGAAGATTCTTCCTAGTCAGATATATTCTTGGGCGGTGAATAGGGGGTGTCGAGTCCAGTTCACTGAGCAAGGAGTAGGTCTTGTCTATTACATATTGGGTTTATGGAACGGTATCTGAGCTAATTTGAAACCCTTGTTTTCTACCTCACCCGACCTCACCTTTCCCGTTAAGCAGCCATAGTGTGTTTTGTAAACGTGTGTCTCTGTTCTGTTTTGTAATTCAGTTCAAGTGTAGCGGTTTTTACATTCCCTCTATAAGTCATATCTTATGATAAGTGTTGTTTTCTGGTTGACTTATTTCACTTAAAATCGTCGTACCTAAATCCACTCATCATGCTGCTACTAGCCCTATGACGTTGAATTCATGGCTGAGTGATATGCCATTGTACATAAGGACCACAACTTCCTTATCCATTTTTCTCTTTCCTGGGATATTTAAGTTGTAACGAAGTGGAGGTTCTTGTCAACAGAGCAGCCCTAAACTTTGGGGTGCCTGTGTCTTGCTGATTTTTAGTTTTCCCAATTTATACGCCCATGAGTGGAAGTGCCTTATGCTCTCTATGCTGAGTTTTTTAGATGTTTCAGGAAACACCGTACACTTCTCCAGAGTGGCTGTTGGCAATTTACATCCCGCCCATCAGCGTAGTAAGGCTCCCGTTTCTCCATGGCCTGTCCTGCATTTCTGGTTTTGACACTTTATTCAGCATGGCCCTTTTGACCGATGGGAAGCGAGACTTCTTTGTAGCGCTGATTTGCCTTTCCAGGTTGCTTGGTTGGCCAAAAAGGGCGTATGCGTTTTTTCCTGAATATATTCAGGAAAAAACGCATACGCCCTTTTTGGCCAAGGGCATCATTGTCGAGGTTTTGCCGCTTTTCCTGTGCTTTAAAGGCGATTCGACTTTACCTCCTGAATTCTGTTTCCTGCAATTCTGCCTTGCTTTCAAATCCTCCTCGTTGCCTTCCCTCAATATATTTGTGGACGAGAGTTATCATTTCTAACTCTGCAGGTTTGTGAATTGCAGTGCCCCTGAGCTCGATTTTTCAACTCGCTTTTTTGGGAGCTGGCCGCAAAAGCAGAGGATTGCTTCAGGGCCTGTTCTGCTTCCGGGCGGCAGGCTGAGCCTGTGGTTAATTCTTCTTCCTGATGGGAAAATAGAGTGACCTGTGCCTGTACCAACACCTAGAGCTAGTCTCTCACTGGTTCCCCCTCTTCCCGTTCATCCTCAGGACAAATTGCAACCTGTACGGAACAGGAGGTTAAAGGTGCTGATTCTCGAAGGAGGGAGATTGCTAGTAAAGCGGCTGTAATGGCCAACCCGAGCACAAGGAGATGAGAAATGAGGTGCGTTTTCGAAACCTTTCCCGATCACACGGTGTACCATCTTCTGGGTTTCTCATGCATGTTTTCGATGTAGGAAGATGCCCTTGAACCTGGAGATTTTGGACCCATGGGATGGATACCACGCAGTATTACTTTAAAGGGTCTGCGTTTGCTCACCCAACCTCACCAAACCTCTCAGCCCCAAGAGTGTCCACCCTTATGTCTCAATCAGCTGTGGGTCTAGAGATGGTCAATAAAGGTGGCATCACAGCCCCTGAACGAATTTTGTAAGAATTTCTCTCTCTTTCACTGTCTTTGTTTCACGGGTTTTTAAAAGTAATTGATTTTTATAATGGGGTTTAGCTGCTTTTCACTGCTGTGTTTATGCCGCTTTACACCCACTTGACTCACTTACAGAGAGATATCAATACATAGCTTTGAAGATTCTTCCTAGTCAGATATATTCTTGGGCGGTGAATAGGGGGTGTCGAGTCCAGTTCACTGAGCAAGGAGTAGGTCTTGTCTATTACATATTGGGTTTATTGAACGGTATCTGAGCTAATTTGAAACCCTTGTTTTCTGCCTCACCCGACCTCACCTTTCCCGTTAAGCAGCCATAGTGTGTTTTGTAAACGTGTGTCTCTGTTCTGTTTTGTAATTCAGTTCAAGTGTAGCGGTTTTTACATTCCCTCTATAAGTAATATCTTATGATAAGTGTCGTTTTCTGGTTGACTTATTTCACTTAGAATCGTCGTACCTAAATCCACTCATCATGCTGCTACTAGCCTTATGACGTTGATTTCATGGCTGAGTGATATTCCATTGTACATAAGGACCACAACTTCTTTATCCATTTTTTTCTTTCCTGGGATATTTAAGGTGTAACGAAGTGGAGGTTCTTGTCAACAGAGCAGCCCTAAACTTTGGGGTGCCTGTGTCTTGCTGATTTTTAGTTTTCCCAATTTATATGCCCATGAGTGGAAGTGCCCTATGCTCTCTAAGCTGAGTTTTTTAGAGGTTTCAGGACACACCGTACACTTCTCCAGAGTGGCTGTTGGCAATTTACATCCCGCCCATCAGCGTAGCAAGGCTCCCGTTTCTCCATGGCCTGTCCTGCATTTCTGGTTTTGACACTTTATTCAGCATGGCCCTTTTGACCGATGGGAAGCGAGACTTCTTTGTAGCGCTGATTTGCCTTTCCAGGTTGCTTGGTTGGCCAAAAAGGGCGTATGCGTTTTTTCCTGAATATATTCAGGAAAAAACGCATACGCCCTTTTTGGCCAAGGGCATCATGGTCGAGGTTTTGCCGCTTTTCCTGTGCTTTAAAGGCGATTCGACTCTACCTCCTGAAATCTGTTTCCTGCAATTCTGCCTTGCTTTCAAATCCTCCTCGTTGCCTTCCCTCAATATATTTGTGGACGAGAGTTATCATTTATAACTCTGCAGGTTTGTGAATTGCAGTGCCCCTGAGCTCGATTTTTCAACTCGCTTTTTTGGGAGCTGGCCGCAAAAGCGCAGGATTGCTTCAGGCCCTGTTCTGCTTCCGGGCGGCAGGCTGAGCCTGTGGTTAATTCTTCTTCCTGATGGGAAAATAGAGTGACCTGTGCCTGTCCCAACACCTAGAGCTAGTCTCTCACTGGTTCCCCCTCTTCCCGTTCATCCTCAGGACAAATTGCAACCTGTACGGAACAGGAGGTTAAAGGTGCTGATTCTCGAAGGAGGGAGATTGCTAGTAAAGCGGCTGTAATGGCCAACCCGAGCACAAGGAGATGAGAAATGAGGTGCGTTTTCGAAACCTTTCCCGATCACACGGTGTACCATCTTCTGGGTTTCTCATGCATGTTTTCGATGTAGGAAGATGCCCTTGAACCTGGAGATTTTGGACCCATGGGATGGATACCACGCAGTATTACTTTAAAGGGTCTGCGTTTGCTCACCCAACCTCACCAAACCTCTCAGCCCCAAGAGTGTCCACCCTTATGTCTCAATCAGCTGTGGGTCTAGAGATGGTCAATAAAGGTGGCATCACAGCCCCTGAACGAATTTTGTAAGAATTTCTCTCTCTTTCACTGTCTTTGTTTCACGGGTTTTTAAAAGTAATTGATTTTTATAATGGGGTTTAGCTGCTTTTCACTGCTGTGTTTATGCCGCTTTACACCCACTTGACTCACTTACAGAGGGATATCAATACATTGGTTTTAAGATTCTTACTAGTCAGATATATTCTTGGGCGGTGAACAGGGGGTGTTGAGTCCAGTTCACTGAGCAAGGAGTAGGTCTTGTCTATTACATATTGGGTTTATGGAACGGTATCTGAGCTAATTTGAAACCCTTGTTTTATGCATCACCCACCTCACCTTTCCCGTTAAGCAGCCATAGTGTGTCTTCTAAACGTGTGACGCTGTTCTGTTTTGTAATTCCGTTCAAGTGTAGCGGTTTTTGCATTCCCTCTCTAAGTGATATCTTATGATAAGTGTCTTTTTCTGTGTGACTTATTTCACTTAGAATCGTCGTACCTAAATCCTCTCATCATGCTGCTACTAGCCTTATGACGTTAATTTCATGGCTGAGTGATATGCCATTGTACATAAGGACCACAACTTACTTATCCATGTTTCTCTTTCCTGGGATATTTAAGGTGTAACGAAGTGGAGGTTCTTGTCAACAGAGCAGCCCTAAACTTTGGGGTGCCTGTGTCTTGCTGATTTTTAGTTTTCCCAATTTATACGCCCATGAGTGGAAGTGCCCTATGCTCTCTAAGCTGAGTTTTTTAGATGTTTCAGGACACACCGTACACTTCTCCAGAGTGGCTGTTGACAATTTACATCCCGCGCATCAGCGTAGCAAGGCTCCCGTTTCACCATGGCCTGTCCTGCATTTCTGGTTTTGACACTTTATTCAGCACGGCCGTTTTGACAGAAGGGAAGCGAGACTTCTTTGTAGCGCTGATTTGCCTTTCCAGGTTGCTTGGTTGGCCAAAAAGGGCGTCTGCGTTTTTTCCTGAATATATTCAGGAAAAAACGCAGACGCCCTTTTTGGCCAAGGGCATCATGGTCGAGGTTTTGCCGCTTTTCCTGTGCTTTAAAGGCGATTCGAATCTACCTCCTGAAATCTGTTTCCTGCAATTCTGACTTGCTTTCAAATCCTCTTCGTTGCCTTTCCTCAATATATTTGTGGACGAGAGTTATCATTTATAACTCTGCAGGTTTGTGAATTGCAGTGCCCCTGAGCTCCATTTTTCAACTCGTTTTCTTGGGAGCTGGCCACAAAAGCGTAGGATTGCTTCAGGCCCTATTCTGGTTCCGGGCGGCAGGCTGAGCCTGTGGTTAATTCTTCTTCCTGATGGGAAAATAGAGTGACCTGTGCCTGTCCCAACACCTAGACCTAGTCTCTCATTGGTTCCCCCTCTTCCCGTTCATCCTCAGGACAAATTGCAACCTGTACGGAACAGGAGGTTAAAGGTGCTGATTCTCCACGGAGGGAGATTGCTACTAACGCGGCTGGAATGGCGAACCCGAGCACAAGGAGATGAGAAATGACGTGCGTTTTAGAAACCTTTCCCGATCACACAGTGTACCATCTTCTGGGTTTCTCATGCATGTTTTCGATGTAGGAAGATGCCCTTGAACCTGGAGATTTGGGACCCATGAGATGGGTACCACAGAGTATTACTTTAAAGGATCTGTGTTTGCTCACCCAACCTCACCAAACCTCTCAGCCCCAAGAGTGTCCACCCTTATGTCTCAATCAGCTGTGGGTTTAGAGATGGTCAATACAGGTGGCATCACAGCCCCTGAACGAATTTTGTAAGAATTTCTCTCCCTTTCACTGTCTTTGTTTCATGGGATTTTAAAAGTAATTGATTTTTATAATGGGGTTTAGCTGCTTTTCACTGCTGTGTTTATGCTGCTTTACACCCACTTGACTCATTTACAGAGGGATATCAATACATAGCTTTGAAGATTCTTCCTAGTCAGATATATTCTTGGGCGGTGAATAGGGGGTGTCGAGTCCAGTTCACTGAGCAAGGAGTAGGTCTTGTCTATTACATATTGGGTTTATGGAACGGTATCTGAGCTAATTTGAAACCCTTGTTTTCTACCTCACCCGACCTCACCTTTCCCGTTAAGCAGCCATAGTGTGTTTTGTAAACGTGTGTCTCTGTTCTGTTTTGTAATTCAGTTCAAGTGTAGCGGTTTTTACATTCCCTCTATAAGTCATATCTTATGATAAGTGTTGTTTTCTGGTTGACTTATTTCACTTAAAATCGTCGTACCTAAATCCACTCATCATGCTGCTACTAGCCCTATGACGTTGATTTCATGGCTGAGTGATATGCCATTGTACATAAGGACCACAACTTCCTTATCCATTTTTCTCTTTCCTGGGATATTTAAGGTGTAACGAAGTGGAGGTTCTTGTCAACAGAGCAGCCCTAAACTTTGGGGTGCCTGTGTCTTGCTGATTTTTAGTTTTCCCAATTTATACGCCCATGAGTGGAAGTGCCTTATGCTCTCTATGCTGAGTTTTTTAGATGTTTCAGGAAACACCGTACACTTCTCCAGAGTGGCTGTTGGCAATTTACATCCCGCCCATCAGCGTAGTAAGGCTCCCGTTTCTCCATGGCCTGTCCTGCATTTCTGGTTTTGACACTTTATTCAGCATGGCCCTTTTGACCGATGGGAAGCGAGACTTCTTTGTAGCGCTGATTTGCCTTTCCAGGTTGCTTGGTTGGCCAAAAAGGGCGTATGCGTTTTTTCCTGAATATATTCAGGAAAAAACGCATACGCCCTTTTTGGCCAAGGGCATCATTGTCGAGGTTTTGCCGCTTTTCCTGTGCTTTAAAGGCGATTCGACTTTACCTCCTGAATTCTGTTTCCTGCAATTCTGCCTTGCTTTCAAATCCTCCTCGTTGCCTTCCCTCAATATATTTGTGGACGAGAGTTATCATTTCTAACTCTGCAGGTTTGTGAATTGCAGTGCCCCTGAGCTCGATTTTTCAACTCGCTTTTTTGGGAGCTGGCCGCAAAAGCAGAGGATTGCTTCAGGGCCTGTTCTGCTTCCGGGCGGCAGGCTGAGCCTGTGGTTAATTCTTCTTCCTGATGGGAAAATAGAGTGACCTGTGCCTGTACCAACACCTAGAGCTAGTCTCTCACTGGTTCCCCCTCTTCCCGTTCATCCTCAGGACAAATTGCAACCTGTACGGAACAGGAGGTTAAAGGTGCTGATTCTCGAAGAAGGGAGATTGCTAGTAAAGCGGCTGTAATGGCCAACCCGAGCACAAGGAGATGAGAAATGAGGTGCGTTTTAGAAACCTTTCCCGATCACACGGTGTACCATCTTCTGGGTTTCTCATGCATGTTTTCCATGTAGGAAGATGCCCTTGAACCTGGAGATTTTGGACCCATGGGATGGATACCACGCAGTATTACTTTAAAGGGTCTGCGTTTGCTCACCCAACCTCACCAAACCTCTCAGCCCCAAGAGTGTCCACCCTTATGTCTCAATCAGCTGTGGGTCTAGAGATGGTCAATCCAGGTGGCATCACAGCCCCTGAACGAATTTTGTAAGAATTTCTCTCTCTTTCACTGTCTTTGTTTCACGGGTTTTTAAAAGTAATTGATTTTTATAATGGGGTTTAGCTGCTTTTCACTGCTGTGTTTATGCCGCTTTACACCCACTTGACTCACTTACAGAGGGATATCAATACATTGGTTTTAAGATTCTTACTAGTCAGATATATTCTTGGGCGGTGAACAGGGGGTGTTTAGTCCACTTCACTGAGCAAGGAGTAGGTCTTGTCTATTACATATTGGGTGTATGGAACGGTATCTGAGCCTATTTGAAACCCTTGTTTTATGCATCACCCCACCTCACCTTTCCTGTTAAGCAGCCATAGTGTGTCTTCTAAACGTGTGACGCTGTTCTGTTTTGTAATTCAGTTCAAGTGTAGCGGTTTTTACACTCCCTCTATAAGTGATATCTTATGATAAGTGTCGTTTTCTGGTTGACTTATTTCACTTAGAATCGTCGTACCTAAATCCACTCATCATGCTGCTACTAGCCTTATGACGTTGATTTCATGGCTGAGTGATATTCCATTGTACATAAGGACCACAACTTCTTTATCCATTTTTTTCTTTCCTGGGATATTTAAGGTGTAACGAAGTGGAGGTTCTTGTCAACAGAGCAGCCCTAAACTTTGGGGTGCCTGTGTCTTGCTGATTTTTAGTTTTCCCAATTTATATGCCCATGAGTGGAAGTGCCCTATGCTCTCTAAGCTGAGTTTTTTAGAGGTTTCAGGACACACCGTACACTTCTCCAGAGTGGCTGTTGGCAATTTACATCCCGCCCATCAGCGTAGCAAGGCTCCCGTTTCTCCATGGCCTGTCCTGCATTTCTGGTTTTGACACTTTATTCAGCATGGCCCTTTTGACCGATGGGAAGCGAGACTTCTTTGTAGCGCTGATTTGCCTTTCCAGGTTGCTTGGTTGGCCAAAAAGGGCGTATGCGTTTTTTCCTGAATATATTCAGGAAAAAACGCATACGCCCTTTTTGGCCAAGGGCATCATGGTCGAGGTTTTGCCGCTTTTCCTGTGCTTTAAAGGCGATTCGACTCTACCTCCTGAAATCTGTTTCCTGCAATTCTGCCTTGCTTTCAAATCCTCCTCGTTGCCTTCCCTCAATATATTTGTGGACGAGAGTTATCATTTATAACTCTGCAGGTTTGTGAATTGCAGTGCCCCTGAGCTCGATTTTTCAACTCGCTTTTTTGGGAGCTGGCCGCAAAAGCGCAGGATTGCTTCAGGCCCTGTTCTGCTTCCGGGCGGCAGGCTGAGCCTGTGGTTAATTCTTCTTCCTGATGGGAAAATAGAGTGACCTGTGCCTGTCCCAACACCTAGAGCTAGTCTCTCACTGGTTCCCCCTCTTCCCGTTCATCCTCAGGACAAACTGCAACCTGTACGGAACAGGAGGTTAAAGGTGCTGATTCTCGAAGGAGGGAGATTGCTAGTAAAGCGGCTGTAATGGCCAACCCGAGCACAAGGAGATGAGAAATGAGGTGCGTTTTAGAAACCTTTCCCGATCACACGGTGTACCATCTTCTGGGTTTCTCATGCATGTTTTCGATGTAGGAAGATGCCCTTGAACCTGGAGATTTTGGACCCATGGGATGGATACCACGCAGTATTACTTTAAAGGGTCTGCGTTTGCTCACCCAACCTCACCAAACCTCTCAGCCCCAAGAGTGTCCACCCTTATGTCTCAATCAGCTGTGGGTCTAGAGATGGTCAATCCAGGTGGCATCACAGCCCCTGAACGAATTTTGTAAGAATTTCTCTCTCTTTCACTGTCTTTGTTTCACGGGTTTTTAAAAGTAATTGATTTTTATAATGGGGTTTAGCTGCTTTTCACTGCTGTGTTTATGCCGCTTTACACCCACTTGACTCACTTACAGAGAGATATCAATACATAGCTTTGAAGATTCTTCCTAGTCAGATATATTCTTGGGCGGTGAATAGGGGGTGTCGAGTCCAGTTCACTGAGCAAGGAGTAGGTCTTGTCTATTACATATTGGGTTTATTGAACGGTATCTGAGCTAATTTGAAACCCTTGTTTTCTGCCTCACCCGACCTCACCTTTCCCGTTAAGCAGCCATAGTGTGTTTTGTAAACGTGTGTCTCTGTTCTGTTTTGTAATTCAGTTCAAGTGTAGCGGTTTTTACATTCCCTCTATAAGTAATATCTTATGATAAGTGTCGTTTTCTGGTTGACTTATTTCACTTAGAATCGTCGTACCTAAATCCACTCATCATGCTGCTACTAGCCTTATGACGTTGATTTCATGGCTGAGTGATATTCCATTGTACATAAGGACCACAACTTCTTTATCCATTTTTTTCTTTCCTGGGATATTTAAGGTGTAACGAAGTGGAGGTTCTTGTCAACAGAGCAGCCCTAAACTTTGGGGTGCCTGTGTCTTGCTGATTTTTAGTTTTCCCAATTTATATGCCCATGAGTGGAAGTGCCCTATGCTCTCTAAGCTGAGTTTTTTAGAGGTTTCAGGACACACCGTACACTTCTCCAGAGTGGCTGTTGGCAATTTACATCCCGCCCATCAGCGTAGCAAGGCTCCCGTTTCTCCATGGCCTGTCCTGCATTTCTGGTTTTGACACTTTATTCAGCATGGCCCTTTTGACCGATGGGAAGCGAGACTTCTTTGTAGCGCTGATTTGCCTTTCCAGGTTGCTTGGTTGGCCAAAAAGGGCGTATGCGTTTTTTCCTGAATATATTCAGGAAAAAACGCATACGCCCTTTTTGGCCAAGGGCATCATGGTCGAGGTTTTGCCGCTTTTCCTGTGCTTTAAAGGCGATTCGACTCTACCTCCTGAAATCTGTTTCCTGCAATTCTGCCTTGCTTTCAAATCCTCCTCGTTGCCTTCCCTCAATATATTTGTGGACGAGAGTTATCATTTATAACTCTGCAGGTTTGTGAATTGCAGTGCCCCTGAGCTCGATTTTTCAACTCGCTTTTTTGGGAGCTGGCCGCAAAAGCGCAGGATTGCTTCAGGCCCTGTTCTGCTTCCGGGCGGCAGGCTGAGCCTGTGGTTAATTCTTCTTCCTGATGGGAAAATAGAGTGACCTGTGCCTGTCCCAACACCTAGAGCTAGTCTCTCACTGGTTCCCCCTCTTCCCGTTCATCCTCAGGACAAATTGCAACCTGTACGGAACAGGAGGTTAAAGGTGCTGATTCTCGAAGGAGGGAGATTGCTAGTAAAGCGGCTGTAATGGCCAACCCGAGCACAAGGAGATGAGAAATGAGGTGCGTTTTCGAAACCTTTCCCGATCACACGGTGTACCATCTTCTGGGTTTCTCATGCATGTTTTCGATGTAGGAAGATGCCCTTGAACCTGGAGATTTTGGACCCATGGGATGGATACCACGCAGTATTACTTTAAAGGGTCTGCGTTTGCTCACCCAACCTCACCAAACCTCTCAGCCCCAAGAGTGTCCACCCTTATGTCTCAATCAGCTGTGGGTCTAGAGATGGTCAATAAAGGTGGCATCACAGCCCCTGAACGAATTTTGTAAGAATTTCTCTCTCTTTCACTGTCTTTGTTTCACGGGTTTTTAAAAGTAATTGATTTTTATAATGGGGTTTAGCTGCTTTTCACTGCTGTGTTTATGCCGCTTTACACCCACTTGACTCACTTACAGAGGGATATCAATACATTGGTTTTAAGATTCTTCCTAGTCAGATATATTCTTGGGCGGTGAACAGGGGGTGTTGAGTCCAGTTCACTGAGCAAGGAGTAGGTCTTGTCTATTACATATTGGGTTTATGGAACGGTATCTGAGCTAATTTGAAACCCTTGTTTTATGCATCACCCACCTCACCTTTCCCGTTAAGCAGCCATAGTGTGTCTTCTAAACGTGTGACGCTGTTCTGTTTTGTAATTCCGTTCAAGTGTAGCGGTTTTTGCATTCCCTCTCTAAGTGATATCTTATGATAAGTGTCTTTTTCTGTGTGACTTATTTCACTTAGAATCGTCGTACCTAAATCCTCTCATCATGCTGCTACTAGCCTTATGACGTTAATTTCATGGCTGAGTGATATGCCATTGTACATAAGGACCACAACTTACTTATCCATGTTTCTCTTTCCTGGGATATTTAAGGTGTAACGAAGTGGAGGTTCTTGTCAACAGAGCAGCCCTAAACTTTGGGGTGCCTGTGTCTTGCTGATTTTTAGTTTTCCCAATTTATACGCCCATGAGTGGAAGTGCCCTATGCTCTCTAAGCTGAGTTTTTTAGATGTTTCAGGACACACCGTACACTTCTCCAGAGTGGCTGTTGACAATTTACATCCCGCGCATCAGCGTAGCAAGGCTCCCGTTTCACCATGGCCTGTCCTGCATTTCTGGTTTTGACACTTTATTCAGCACGGCCGTTTTGACAGAAGGGAAGCGAGACTTCTTTGTAGCGCTGATTTGCCTTTCCAGGTTGCTTGGTTGGCCAAAAAGGGCGTCTGCGTTTTTTCCTGAATATATTCAGGAAAAAACGCAGACGCCCTTTTTGGCCAAGGGCATCATGGTCGAGGTTTTGCCGCTTTTCCTGTGCTTTAAAGGCGATTCGAATCTACCTCCTGAAATCTGTTTCCTGCAATTCTGACTTGCTTTCAAATCCTCTTCGTTGCCTTTCCTCAATATATTTGTGGACGAGAGTTATCATTTATAACTCTGCAGGTTTGTGAATTGCAGTGCCCCTGAGCTCCATTTTTCAACTCGTTTTCTTGGGAGCTGGCCACAAAAGCGTAGGATTGCTTCAGGCCCTATTCTGGTTCCGGGCGGCAGGCTGAGCCTGTGGTTAATTCTTCTTCCTGATGGGAAAATAGAGTGACCTGTGCCTGTCCCAACACCTAGACCTAGTCTCTCATTGGTTCCCCCTCTTCCCGTTCATCCTCAGGACAAATTGCAACCTGTACGGAACAGGAGGTTAAAGGTGCTGATTCTCCACGGAGGGAGATTGCTACTAACGCGGCTGGAATGGCGAACCCGAGCACAAGGAGATGAGAAATGAGGTGCGTTTTAGAAACCTTTCCCGATCACACAGTGTACCATCTTCTGGGTTTCTCATGCATGTTTTCGATGTAGGAAGATGCCCTTGAACCTGGAGATTTGGGACCCATGAGATGGGTACCACACAGTATTACTTTAAAGGATCTGTGTTTGCTCACCCAACCTCACCAAACCTCTCAGCCCCAAGAGTGTCCACCCTTATGTCTCAATCAGCTGTGGGTTTAGAGATGGTCAATACAGGTGGCATCACAGCCCCTGAACGAATTTTGTAAGAATTTCTCTCCCTTTCACTGTCTTTGTTTCATGGGATTTTAAAAGTAATTGATTTTTATAATGGGGTTTAGCTGCTTTTCACTGCTGTGTTTATGCTGCTTTACACCCACTTGACTCATTTACAGAGGGATATCAATACATAGCTTTGAAGATTCTTCCTAGTCAGATATATTCTTGGGCGGTGAATAGGGGGTGTCGAGTCCAGTTCACTGAGCAAGGAGTAGGTCTTGTCTATTACATATTGGGTTTATGGAACGGTATCTGAGCTAATTTGAAACCCTTGTTTTCTACCTCACCCGACCTCACCTTTCCCGTTAAGCAGCCATAGTGTGTTTTGTAAACGTGTGTCTCTGTTCTGTTTTGTAATTCAGTTCAAGTGTAGCGGTTTTTACATTCCCTCTATAAGTCATATCTTATGATAAGTGTTGTTTTCTGGTTGACTTATTTCACTTAAAATCGTCGTACCTAAATCCACTCATCATGCTGCTACTAGCCCTATGACGTTGATTTCATGGCTGAGTGATATGCCATTGTACATAAGGACCACAACTTCCTTATCCATTTTTCTCTTTCCTGGGATATTTAAGGTGTAACGAAGTGGAGGTTCTTGTCAACAGAGCAGCCCTAAACTTTGGGGTGCCTGTGTCTTGCTGATTTTTAGTTTTCCCAATTTATACGCCCATGAGTGGAAGTGCCTTATGCTCTCTATGCTGAGTTTTTTAGATGTTTCAGGAAACACCGTACACTTCTCCAGAGTGGCTGTTGGCAATTTACATCCCGCCCATCAGCGTAGTAAGGCTCCCGTTTCTCCATGGCCTGTCCTGCATTTCTGGTTTTGACACTTTATTCAGCATGGCCCTTTTGACCGATGGGAAGCGAGACTTCTTTGTAGCGCTGATTTGCCTTTCCAGGTTGCTTGGTTGGCCAAAAAGGGCGTATGCGTTTTTTCCTGAATATATTCAGGAAAAAACGCATACGCCCTTTTTGGCCAAGGGCATCATTGTCGAGGTTTTGCCGCTTTTCCTGTGCTTTAAAGGCGATTCGACTTTACCTCCTGAATTCTGTTTCCTGCAATTCTGCCTTGCTTTCAAATCCTCCTCGTTGCCTTCCCTCAATATATTTGTGGACGAGAGTTATCATTTCTAACTCTGCAGGTTTGTGAATTGCAGTGCCCCTGAGCTCGATTTTTCAACTCGCTTTTTTGGGAGCTGGCCGCAAAAGCAGAGGATTGCTTCAGGGCCTGTTCTGCTTCCGGGCGGCAGGCTGAGCCTGTGGTTAATTCTTCTTCCTGATGGGAAAATAGAGTGACCTGTGCCTGTACCAACACCTAGAGCTAGTCTCTCACTGGTTCCCCCTCTTCCCGTTCATCCTCAGGACAAATTGCAACCTGTACGGAACAGGAGGTTAAAGGTGCTGATTCTCGAAGAAGGGAGATTGCTAGTAAAGCGGCTGTAATGGCCAACCCGAGCACAAGGAGATGAGAAATGAGGTGCGTTTTAGAAACCTTTCCCGATCACACGGTGTACCATCTTCTGGGTTTCTCATGCATGTTTTCGATGTAGGAAGATGCCCTTGAACCTGGAGATTTTGGACCCATGGGATGGATACCACGCAGTATTACTTTAAAGGGTCTGCGTTTGCTCACCCAACCTCACCAAACCTCTCAGCCCCAAGAGTGTCCACCCTTATGTCTCAATCAGCTGTGGGTCTAGAGATGGTCAATCCAGGTGGCATCACAGCCCCTGAACGAATTTTGTAAGAATTTCTCTCTCTTTCACTGTCTTTGTTTCACGGGTTTTTAAAAGTAATTGATTTTTATAATGGGGTTTAGCTGCTTTTCACTGCTGTGTTTATGCCGCTTTACACCCACTTGACTCACTTACAGAGGGATATCAATACATTGGTTTTAAGATTCTTACTAGTCAGATATATTCTTGGGCGGTGAACAGGGGGTGTTTAGTCCACTTCACTGAGCAAGGAGTAGGTCTTGTCTATTACATATTGGGTGTATGGAACGGTATCTGAGCCTATTTGAAACCCTTGTTTTATGCATCACCCCACCTCACCTTTCCTGTTAAGCAGCCATAGTGTGTCTTCTAAACGTGTGACGCTGTTCTGTTTTGTAATTCAGTTCAAGTGTAGCGGTTTTTACATTCCCTCTATAAGTGATATCTTATGATAAGTGTCGTTTTCTGGTTGACTTATTTCACTTAGAATCGTCGTACCTAAATCCACTCATCATGCTGCTACTAGCCTTATGACGTTGATTTCATGGCTGAGTGATATTCCATTGTACATAAGGACCACAACTTCTTTATCCATTTTTTTCTTTCCTGGGATATTTAAGGTGTAACGAAGTGGAGGTTCTTGTCAACAGAGCAGCCCTAAACTTTGGGGTGCCTGTGTCTTGCTGATTTTTAGTTTTCCCAATTTATATGCCCATGAGTGGAAGTGCCCTATGCTCTCTAAGCTGAGTTTTTTAGAGGTTTCAGGACACACCGTACACTTCTCCAGAGTGGCTGTTGGCAATTTACATCCCGCCCATCAGCGTAGCAAGGCTCCCGTTTCTCCATGGCCTGTCCTGCATTTCTGGTTTTGACACTTTATTCAGCATGGCCCTTTTGACCGATGGGAAGCGAGACTTCTTTGTAGCGCTGATTTGCCTTTCCAGGTTGCTTGGTTGGCCAAAAAGGGCGTATGCGTTTTTTCCTGAATATATTCAGGAAAAAACGCATACGCCCTTTTTGGCCAAGGGCATCATGGTCGAGGTTTTGCCGCTTTTCCTGTGCTTTAAAGGCGATTCGACTCTACCTCCTGAAATCTGTTTCCTGCAATTCTGCCTTGCTTTCAAATCCTCCTCGTTGCCTTCCCTCAATATATTTGTGGACGAGAGTTATCATTTATAACTCTGCAGGTTTGTGAATTGCAGTGCCCCTGAGCTCGATTTTTCAACTCGCTTTTTTGGGAGCTGGCCGCAAAAGCGCAGGATTGCTTCAGGCCCTGTTCTGCTTCCGGGCGGCAGGCTGAGCCTGTGGTTAATTCTTCTTCCTGATGGGAAAATAGAGTGACCTGTGCCTGTCCCAACACCTAGAGCTAGTCTCTCACTGGTTCCCCCTCTTCCCGTTCATCCTCAGGACAAACTGCAACCTGTACGGAACAGGAGGTTAAAGGTGCTGATTCTCGAAGGAGGGAGATTGCTAGTAAAGCGGCTGTAATGGCCAACCCGAGCACAAGGGGATGAGAAATGAGGTGCGTTTTCGAAACCTTTCCCGATCACACGGTGTACCATCTTCTGGGTTTCTCATGCATGTTTTCGATGTAGGAAGATGCCCTTGAACCTGGAGATTTTGGACCCATGGGATGGATACCACGCAGTATTACTTTATAGGGTCTGCGTTTGCTCACCCAACCTCACCAAACCTCTCAGCCCCAAGAGTGTCCACCCTTATGTCTCAATCAGCTGTGGGTCTAGAGATGGTCAATAAAGGTGGCATCACAGCCCCTGAACGAATTTTGTAAGAATTTCTCTCTCTTTCACTGTCTTTGTTTCACGGGTTTTTAAAAGTAATTGATTTTTATAATGGGGTTTAGCTGCTTTTCACTGCTGTGTTTATGCCGCTTTACACCCACTTGACTCACTTACAGAGAGATATCAATACATAGCTTTGAAGATTCTTCCTAGTCAGATATATTCTTGGGCGGTGAATAGGGGGTGTCGAGTCCAGTTCACTGAGCAAGGAGTAGGTCTTGTCTATTACATATTGGGTTTATTGAACGGTATCTGAGCTAATTTGAAACCCTTGTTTTCTGCCTCACCCGACCTCACCTTTCCCGTTAAGCAGCCATAGTGTGTTTTGTAAACGTGTGTCTCTGTTCTGTTTTGTAATTCAGTTCAAGTGTAGCGGTTTTTACATTCCCTCTATAAGTAATATCTTATGATAAGTGTCGTTTTCTGGTTGACTTATTTCACTTAGAATCGTCGTACCTAAATCCACTCATCATGCTGCTACTAGCCTTATGACGTTGATTTCATGGCTGAGTGATATTCCATTGTACATAAGGACCACAACTTCTTTATCCATTTTTTTCTTTCCTGGGATATTTAAGGTGTAACGAAGTGGAGGTTCTTGTCAACAGAGCAGCCCTAAACTTTGGGGTGCCTGTGTCTTGCTGATTTTTAGTTTTCCCAATTTATATGCCCATGAGTGGAAGTGCCCTATGCTCTCTAAGCTGAGTTTTTTAGAGGTTTCAGGACACACCGTACACTTCTCCAGAGTGGCTGTTGGCAATTTACATCCCGCCCATCAGCGTAGCAAGGCTCCCGTTTCTCCATGGCCTGTCCTGCATTTCTGGTTTTGACACTTTATTCAGCATGGCCCTTTTGACCGATGGGAAGCGAGACTTCTTTGTAGCGCTGATTTGCCTTTCCAGGTTGCTTGGTTGGCCAAAAAGGGCGTATGCGTTTTTTCCTGAATATATTCAGGAAAAAACGCATACGCCCTTTTTGGCCAAGGGCATCATGGTCGAGGTTTTGCCGCTTTTCCTGTGCTTTAAAGGCGATTCGACTCTACCTCCTGAAATCTGTTTCCTGCAATTCTGCCTTGCTTTCAAATCCTCCTCGTTGCCTTCCCTCAATATATTTGTGGACGAGAGTTATCATTTCTAACTCTGCAGGTTTGTGAATTGCAGTGCCCCTGAGCTCGATTTTTCAACTCGCTTTTTTGGGAGCTGGCCGCAAAAGCGCAGGATTGCTTCAGGCCCTGTTCTGCTTCCGGGCGGCAGGCTGAGCCTGTGGTTAATTCTTCTTCCTGATGGGAAAATAGAGTGACCTGTGCCTGTCCCAACACCTAGAGCTAGTCTCTCACTGGTTCCCCCTCTTCCCGTTCATCCTCAGGACAAATTGCAACCTGTACGGAACAGGAGGTTAAAGGTGCTGATTCTCGAAGGAGGAAGATTGCTAGTAAAGCGGCTGTAATGGCCAACCCGAGCACAAGGAGATGAGAAATGAGGTGCGTTTTCGAAACCTTTCCCGATCACATGGTGTACCATCTTCTGGGTTTCTCATGCATGTTTTCGATGTAGGAAGATGCCCTTGAACCTGGAGATTTTGGACCCATGGGATGGATACCACGCAGTATTACTTTAAAGGGTCTGCGTTTGCTCACCCAACCTCACCAAACCTCTCAGGCCCAAGAGTGTCCACCCTTATGTCTCAATCAGCTGTGGGTCTAGAGATGGTCAATAAAGGTGGCATCACAGCCCCTGAACGAATTTTGTAAGAATTTCTCTCTCTTTCACTGTCTTTGTTTCACGGGTTTTTAAAAGTAATTGATTTTTATAATGGGGTTTAGCTGCTTTTCACTGCTGTGTTTATGCCGCTTTACACCCACTTGACTCACTTACAGAGGGATATCAATACATTGGTTTTAAGATTCTTACTAGTCAGATATATTCTTGGGCGGTGAACAGGGGGTGTTGAGTCCAGTTCACTGAGCAAGGAGTAGGTCTTGTCTATTACATATTGGGTTTATGGATCGGTATCTGAGCTAATTTGAAACCCTTGTTTTATGCATCACCCACCTCACCTTTCTCGTTAAGCAGCCATAGTGTGTCTTCTAAACGTGTGACGCTGTTCTGTTTTGTAATTCCGTTCAAGTGTAGCGGTTTTTGCATTCCCTCTCTAAGTGATATCTTATGATAAGTGTCTTTTTCTGTGTGACTTATTTCACTTAGAATCGTCGTACCTAAATCCTCTCATCATGCTGCTACTAGCCTTATGACGTTAATTTCATGGCTGAGTGATATGCCATTGTACATAAGGACCACAACTTACTTATCCATGTTTCTCTTTCCTGGGATATTTAAGGTGTAACGAAGTGGAGGTTCTTGTCAACAGAGCAGCCCTAAACTTTGGGGTGCCTGTGTCTTGCTGATTTTTAGTTTTCCCAATTTATACGCCCATGAGTGGAAGTGCCCTATGCTCTCTAAGCTGAGTTTTTTAGATGTTTCAGGACACACCGTACACTTCTCCAGAGTGGCTGTTGACAATTTACATCCCGCGCATCAGCGTAGCAAGGCTCCCGTTTCACCATGGCCTGTCCTGCATTTCTGGTTTTGACACTTTATTCAGCACGGCCGTTTTGACAGAAGGGAAGCGAGACTTCTTTGTAGCGCTGATTTGCCTTTCCAGATTGCTTGGTTGGCCAAAAAGGGCGTCTGCGTTTTTTCCTGAATATATTCAGGAAAAAACGCAGACGCCCTTTTTGGCCAAGGGCATCATGGTCGAGGTTTTGCCGCTTTTCCTGTGCTTTAAAGGCGATTCGAATCTACCTCCTGAAATCTGTTTCCTGCAATTCTGACTTGCTTTCAAATCCTCTTCGTTGCCTTTCCTCAATATATTTGTGGACGAGAGTTATCATTTATAACTCTGCAGGTTTGTGAATTGCAGTGCCCCTGAGCTCCATTTTTCAACTCGTTTTCTTGGGAGCTGGCCACAAAAGCGTAGGATTGCTTCAGGCCCTATTCTGGTTCCGGGCGGCAGGCTGAGCCTGTGGTTAATTCTTCTTCCTGATGGGAAAATAGAGTGACCTGTGCCTGTCCCAACACCTAGACCTAGTCTCTCATTGGTTCCCCCTCTTCCCGTTCATCCTCAGGACAAATTGCAACCTGTACGGAACAGGAGGTTAAAGGTGCTGATTCTCCACGGAGGGAGATTGCTACTAACGCGGCTGGAATGGCGAACCCGAGCACAAGGAGATGAGAAATGACGTGCGTTTTAGAAACCTTTCCCGATCACACAGTGTACCATCTTCTGGGTTTCTCATGCATGTTTTCGATGTAGGAAGATGCCCTTGAACCTGGAGATTTGGGACCCATGAGATGGGTACCACACAGTATTACTTTAAAGGATCTGTGTTTGCTCACCCAACCTCACCAAACCTCTCAGCCCCAAGAGTGTCCACCCTTATGTCTCAATCAGCTGTGGGTTTAGAGATGGTCAATACAGGTGGCATCACAGCCCCTGAACGAATTTTGTAAGAATTTCTCTCCCTTTCACTGTCTTTGTTTCATGGGATTTTAAAAGTAATTGATTTTTATAATGGGGTTTAGCTGCTTTTCACTGCTGTGTTTATGCTGCTTTACACCCACTTGACTCATTTACAGAGGGATATCAATACATAGCTTTGAAGATTCTTCCTAGTCAGATATATTCTTGGGCGGTGAATAGGGGGTGTCGAGTCCAGTTCACTGAGCAAGGAGTAGGTCTTGTCTATTACATATTGGGTTTATGGAACGGTATCTGAGCTAATTTGAAACCCTTGTTTTCTACCTCACCCGACCTCACCTTTCCCGTTAAGCAGCCATAGTGTGTTTTGTAAACGTGTGTCTCTGTTCTGTTTTGTAATTCAGTTCAAGTGTAGCGGTTTTTACATTCCCTCTATAAGTCATATCTTATGATAAGTGTTGTTTTCTGGTTGACTTATTTCACTTAAAATCGTCGTACCTAAATCCACTCATCATGCTGCTACTAGCCCTATGACGTTGATTTCATGGCTGAGTGATATGCCATTGTACATAAGGACCACAACTTCCTTATCCATTTTTCTCTTTCCTGGGATATTTAAGGTGTAACGAAGTGGAGGTTCTTGTCAACAGAGCAGCCCTAAACTTTGGGGTGCCTGTGTCTTGCTGATTTTTAGTTTTCCCAATTTATACGCCCATGAGTGGAAGTGCCTTATGCTCTCTATGCTGAGTTTTTTAGATGTTTCAGGAAACACCGTACACTTCTCCAGAGTGGCTGTTGGCAATTTACATCCCGCCCATCAGCGTAGTAAGGCTCCCGTTTCTCCATGGCCTGTCCTGCATTTCTGGTTTTGACACTTTATTCAGCATGGCCCTTTTGACCGATGGGAAGCGAGACTTCTTTGTAGCGCTGATTTGCCTTTCCAGGTTGCTTGGTTGGCCAAAAAGGGCGTATGCGTTTTTTCCTGAATATATTCAGGAAAAAACGCATACGCCCTTTTTGGCCAAGGGCATCATTGTCGAGGTTTTGCCGCTTTTCCTGTGCTTTAAAGGCGATTCGACTTTACCTCCTGAATTCTGTTTCCTGCAATTCTGCCTTGCTTTCAAATCCTCCTCGTTGCCTTCCCTCAATATATTTGTGGACGAGAGTTATCATTTCTAACTCTGCAGGTTTGTGAATTGCAGTGCCCCTGAGCTCGATTTTTCAACTCGCTTTTTTGGGAGCTGGCCGCAAAAGCAGAGGATTGCTTCAGGGCCTGTTCTGCTTCCGGGCGGCAGGCTGAGCCTGTGGTTAATTCTTCTTCCTGATGGGAAAATAGAGTGACCTGTGCCTGTACCAACACCTAGAGCTAGTCTCTCACTGGTTCCCCCTCTTCCCGTTCATCCTCAGGACAAATTGCAACCTGTACGGAACAGGAGGTTAAAGGTGCTGATTCTCGAAGAAGGGAGATTGCTAGTAAAGCGGCTGTAATGGCCAACCCGAGCACAAGGAGATGAGAAATGAGGTGCGTTTTAGAAACCTTTCCCGATCACACGGTGTACCATCTTCTGGGTTTCTCATGCATGTTTTCGATGTAGGAAGATGCCCTTGAACCTGGAGATTTTGGACCCATGGGATGGATACCACGCAGTATTACTTTAAAGGGTCTGCGTTTGCTCACCCAACCTCACCAAACCTCTCAGCCCCAAGAGTGTCCACCCTTATGTCTCAATCAGCTGTGGGTCTAGAGATGGTCAATCCAGGTGGCATCACAGCCCCTGAACGAATTTTGTAAGAATTTCTCTCTCTTTCACTGTCTTTGTTTCACGGGTTTTTAAAAGTAATTGATTTTTATAATGGGGTTTAGCTGCTTTTCACTGCTGTGTTTATGCCGCTTTACACCCACTTGACTCACTTACAGAGGGATATCAATACATTGGTTTTAAGATTCTTACTAGTCAGATATATTCTTGGGCGGTGAACAGGGGGTGTTTAGTCCACTTCACTGAGCAAGGAGTAGGTCTTGTCTATTACATATTGGGTGTATGGAACGGTATCTGAGCCTATTTGAAACCCTTGTTTTATGCATCACCCCACCTCACCTTTCCTGTTAAGCAGCCATAGTGTGTCTTCTAAACGTGTGACGCTGTTCTGTTTTGTAATTCAGTTCAAGTGTAGCGGTTTTTACATTCCCTCTATAAGTGATATCTTATGATAAGTGTCGTTTTCTGGTTGACTTATTTCACTTAGAATCGTCGTACCTAAATCCACTCATCATGCTGCTACTAGCCTTATGACGTTGATTTCATGGCTGAGTGATATTCCATTGTACATAAGGACCACAACTTCTTTATCCATTTTTTTCTTTCCTGGGATATTTAAGGTGTAACGAAGTGGAGGTTCTTGTCAACAGAGCAGCCCTAAACTTTGGGGTGCCTGTGTCTTGCTGATTTTTAGTTTTCCCAATTTATATGCCCATGAGTGGAAGTGCCCTATGCTCTCTAAGCTGAGTTTTTTAGAGGTTTCAGGACACACCGTACACTTCTCCAGAGTGGCTGTTGGCAATTTACATCCCGCCCATCAGCGTAGCAAGGCTCCCGTTTCTCCATGGCCTGTCCTGCATTTCTGGTTTTGACACTTTATTCAGCATGGCCCTTTTGACCGATGGGAAGCGAGACTTCTTTGTAGCGCTGATTTGCCTTTCCAGGTTGCTTGGTTGGCCAAAAAGGGCGTATGCGTTTTTTCCTGAATATATTCAGGAAAAAACGCATACGCCCTTTTTGGCCAAGGGCATCATGGTCGAGGTTTTGCCGCTTTTCCTGTGCTTTAAAGGCGATTCGACTCTACCTCCTGAAATCTGTTTCCTGCAATTCTGCCTTGCTTTCAAATCCTCCTCGTTGCCTTCCCTCAATATATTTGTGGACGAGAGTTATCATTTATAACTCTGCAGGTTTGTGAATTGCAGTGCCCCTGAGCTCGATTTTTCAACTCGCTTTTTTGGGAGCTGGCCGCAAAAGCGCAGGATTGCTTCAGGCCCTGTTCTGCTTCCGGGCGGCAGGCTGAGCCTGTGGTTAATTCTTCTTCCTGATGGGAAAATAGAGTGACCTGTGCCTGTCCCAACACCTAGAGCTAGTCTCTCACTGGTTCCCCCTCTTCCCGTTCATCCTCAGGACAAACTGCAACCTGTACGGAACAGGAGGTTAAAGGTGCTGATTCTCGAAGGAGGGAGATTGCTAGTAAAGCGGCTGTAATGGCCAACCCGAGCACAAGGGGATGAGAAATGAGGTGCGTTTTCGAAACCTTTCCCGATCACACGGTGTACCATCTTCTGGGTTTCTCATGCATGTTTTCGATGTAGGAAGATGCCCTTGAACCTGGAGATTTTGGACCCATGGGATGGATACCACGCAGTATTACTTTAAAGGGTCTGCGTTTGCTCACCCAACCTCACCAAACCTCTCAGCCCCAAGAGTGTCCACCCTTATGTCTCAATCAGCTGTGGGTCTAGAGATGGTCAATAAAGGTGGCATCACAGCCCCTGAACGAATTTTGTAAGAATTTCTCTCTCTTTCACTGTCTTTGTTTCACGGGTTTTTAAAAGTAATTGATTTTTATAATGGGGTTTAGCTGCTTTTCACTGCTGTGTTTATGCCGCTTTACACCCACTTGACTCACTTACAGAGAGATATCAATACATAGCTTTGAAGATTCTTCCTAGTCAGATATATTCTTGGGCGGTGAATAGGGGGTGTCGAGTCCAGTTCACTGAGCAAGGAGTAGGTCTTGTCTATTACATATTGGGTTTATTGAACGGTATCTGAGCTAATTTGAAACCCTTGTTTTCTGCCTCACCCGACCTCACCTTTCCCGTTAAGCAGCCATAGTGTGTTTTGTAAACGTGTGTCTCTGTTCTGTTTTGTAATTCAGTTCAAGTGTAGCGGTTTTTACATTCCCTCTATAAGTAATATCTTATGATAAGTGTCGTTTTCTGGTTGACTTATTTCACTTAGAATCGTCGTACCTAAATCCACTCATCATGCTGCTACTAGCCTTATGACGTTGATTTCATGGCTGAGTGATATTCCATTGTACATAAGGACCACAACTTCTTTATCCATTTTTTTCTTTCCTGGGATATTTAAGGTGTAACGAAGTGGAGGTTCTTGTCAACAGAGCAGCCCTAAACTTTGGGGTGCCTGTGTCTTGCTGATTTTTAGTTTTCCCAATTTATATGCCCATGAGTGGAAGTGCCCTATGCTCTCTAAGCTGAGTTTTTTAGAGGTTTCAGGACACACCGTACACTTCTCCAGAGTGGCTGTTGGCAATTTACATCCCGCCCATCAGCGTAGCAAGGCTCCCGTTTCTCCATGGCCTGTCCTGCATTTCTGGTTTTGACACTTTATTCAGCATGGCCCTTTTGACCGATGGGAAGCGAGACTTCTTTGTAGCGCTGATTTGCCTTTCCAGGTTGCTTGGTTGGCCAAAAAGGGCGTATGCGTTTTTTCCTGAATATATTCAGGAAAAAACGCATACGCCCTTTTTGGCCAAGGGCATCATGGTCGAGGTTTTGCCGCTTTTCCTGTGCTTTAAAGGCGATTCGACTCTACCTCCTGAAATCTGTTTCCTGCAATTCTGCCTTGCTTTCAAATCCTCCTCGTTGCCTTCCCTCAATATATTTGTGGACGAGAGTTATCATTTATAACTCTGCAGGTTTGTGAATTGCAGTGCCCCTGAGCTCGATTTTTCAACTCGCTTTTTTGGGAGCTGGCCGCAAAAGCGCAGGATTGCTTCAGGCCCTGTTCTGCTTCCGGGCGGCAGGCTGAGCCTGTGGTTAATTCTTCTTCCTGATGGGAAAATAGAGTGACCTGTGCCTGTCCCAACACCTAGAGCTAGTCTCTCACTGGTTCCCCCTCTTCCCGTTCATCCTCAGGACAAATTGCAACCTGTACGGAACAGGAGGTTAAAGGTGCTGATTCTCGAAGGAGGAAGATTGCTAGTAAAGCGGCTGTAATGGCCAACCCGAGCACAAGGAGATGAGAAATGAGGTGCGTTTTCGAAACCTTTCCCGATCACATGGTGTACCATCTTCTGGGTTTCTCATGCATGTTTTCGATGTAGGAAGATGCCCTTGAACCTGGAGATTTTGGACCCATGGGATGGATACCACGCAGTATTACTTTAAAGGGTCTGCGTTTGCTCACCCAACCTCACCAAACCTCTCAGGCCCAAGAGTGTCCACCCTTATGTCTCAATCAGCTGTGGGTCTAGAGATGGTCAATAAAGGTGGCATCACAGCCCCTGAACGAATTTTGTAAGAATTTCTCTCTCTTTCACTGTCTTTGTTTCACGGGTTTTTAAAAGTAATTGATTTTTATAATGGGGTTTAGCTGCTTTTCACTGCTGTGTTTATGCCGCTTTACACCCACTTGACTCACTTACAGAGGGATATCAATACATTGGTTTTAAGATTCTTACTAGTCAGATATATTCTTGGGCGGTGAACAGGGGGTGTTGAGTCCAGTTCACTGAGCAAGGAGTAGGTCTTGTCTATTACATATTGGGTTTATGGATCGGTATCTGAGCTAATTTGAAACCCTTGTTTTATGCATCACCCACCTCACCTTTCTCGTTAAGCAGCCATAGTGTGTCTTCTAAACGTGTGACGCTGTTCTGTTTTGTAATTCCGTTCAACTGTAGTGGTTTTTGCATTCCCTCTATAAGTGATATCTTATGATAAGTGTCTTTTTCTGTGTGACTTATTTCACTTAGAATCGTCGTACCTAAATCCTCTCATCATGCTGCTACTAGCCTTATGACGTTAATTTCATGGCTGAGTGATATGCCATTGTACATAAGGACCACAACTTCCTTATCCATTTTTCTCTTTCCTGGGATATTTAAGGTGTAACGAAGTGGAGGTTCTTGTCAACAGAGCAGCCCTAAACTTTGGGGTGCCTGTGTCTTGCTGATTTTTAGTTTTCCCAATTTATATGCCCATGAGTGGAAGTGCCTTATGCTCTCTAAGCTGAGTTTTTTAGAGGTTTCAGGACACACCGTACACTTCTCCAGAGTGGCTGTTGGCAATTTACATCCCGCCCATCAGCGTAGCAAGGCTCCCGTTTCTCCATGGCCTGTCCTGCATTTCTGGTTTTGACACTTTATGCAGCATGGCCCTTTTGACCGATGGGAAGCGAGACTTCTTTGTAGCGCTGATTTGCCTTTCCAGGTTGCTTGGTTGGCCAAAAAGGGCGTATGCGTTTTTTCCTGAATATATTCAGGAAAAAACGTATACGCCCTTTTTGGCCAAGGGCATCATGGTCGAGGTTTTGCCGCTTTTCCTGTGCTTTAAAGGCGATTCGAATCTACCTCCTGAAATCTGTTTCCTGCAATTCTGCCTTGCTTTCAAATCCTCTTCGTTGCCTTCCCTCAATATATTTGTGGACGAGAGTTATCATTTCTAACTCTGCAGGTCTGTGAATTGCAGTGCCCCTGAGCTCCATTTTTCAACTCGCTTTCTTCGGAGTTGGCCGCAAAAGCGCAGGATTGCTTCAAGCCCTATTCTGGTTCCGGGCGGCAGGCTGAGCCTGTGGTTAATTCTTCTTCCTGATGGGAAAATAGAGTGATCTGTGCCTGTCCCAACACCTAGAGCTAGTCTATCATTGGTTCCACCTCTTCCCTTTCATCCTCAGGACAGATTGCAACCTGTACGGAACAGGAGGTTAAAGGTGCTGATTCTCCACGGAGGGAGATTGCTACTAACTCGGTTGGAATGGCGAACCAGAGCACAAGGAGATGAGAAATGAGGTGCGTTTTAGAAACCTTTCCCGATCGCACGGTGTACCGTCTTCTGGGTTTCTCATGCATGTTTTTGATATAGGAAGATGCCCTTGAACTTGGAGATTTGGGACCCATGGGATGGGTACCACGCAGTATTACTTTAAAGGGTCTGCGTTTGCTCACCCAACCTCACCAAATCTCTCAGCCCCACGAGTGTCCACCCTTATGTCTCAATCAGCTGTGGGTCTAGAGATGGTCAATAAAGGTGTCATCACAGCCCCTGAACGAATTCTGTATGAATTTCTCTCTCTTTCACTGTCTTTGTTTCACGGGTTTTTAAAAGTAATTGATTTTTATAATGGGGTTTAGCTGCTTTTCACTGCTGTGTTTATGCCGCTTTACACCCACTTGACTCACTTACAGAGAGATATCAATACATTGGTTTTAAGAGTCTTACTAGTCTGATATATTCTTGGGCGGTGAACAGGGGGCGTTGAGTCCACTTCACTGAGCAAGGAGTAGGTCTTGTCTATTACATATTGGGTTTATGGAACGGTATCTGAGCTAATTTGAAACCCTTGTTTTCTGCCTCACCCGACCTCACCTTTCCCGTTAAGCAGCCATAGTGTGTTTTGTAAACGTGTGTCTCTGTTCTGTTTTGTAATTCAGTTCAAGTGTAGCGGTTTTTACATTCCCTCTATAAGTGATATCTTATGATAAGTGTCGTTTTCTGGTTGACTTATTTCACTTAGAATCGTCGTACCTAAATCCACTCATCATGCTGCTACTAGCCTTATGACGTTGATTTCATGGCTGAGTGATATTCCATTGTACATAAGGACCACAACTTCTTTATCCATTTTTCTCTTTCCTGGGATATTTAAGGTGTAACGAAGTGGAGGTTCTTGTCAACAGAGCAGCCCTAAACTTTGGGGTGCCTGTGTCTTGCTGATTTTTAGTTTTCCCAATTTATACGCCCATGAGTGGAAGTGCCCTATGCTCTCTAAGCTGAGTTTTTTAGAGGTTTCAGGACACACCGTACACTTCTCCAGAGTGGCTGTTGGCAATTTACATCACGCCAATCAGCGTAGCAAGGCTCCCGTTTCTCCATGGCCTGTCCTGCATTTCTGGTTTTGACACTTTATTCAGCATGGCCCTTTTGACCGATGGGAAGCGAGACTTCTTTGTAGCGCTGATTTGCCTTTCCAGGTTGCTTGGTTGGCCAAAAAGGGCGTCTGCGTTTTTTCCTGAATATATTCAGGAAAAAACGCAGACGCCCTTTTTGGCCAAGGGCATCATGGTCGAGGTTTTGCCGCTTTTCCTGTGCTTTAAAGGCGATTCGACTCTACCTCCTGAAATCTGTTTCCTGCAATTCTGCCTTGCTTTCAAATCCTCCTCGTTGCCTTCCCTCAATATATTTGTGGACGAGAGTTATCATTTATAACTCTGCAGGTCTGTGAATTGCAGTGCCCCTGAGCTCGATTTTTCAACTCGCTTTTTTGGGAGCTGGCCGCAAAAGCGCAGGATTGCTTCAGGCCCTGTTCTGCTTCCGGGCGGCAGGCTGAGCCTGTGGTTAATTCTTCTTCCTGATGGGAAAATAGAGTGACCTGTGCCTGTCCCAACACCTAGAGCTAGTCTCTCACTGGTTCCCCCTCTTCCCGTTCATCCTCAGGACAAATTGCAACCTGTACGGAACAGGAGGTTAAAGGTGCTGATTCTCGAAGGAGGAAGATTGCTAGTAAAGCGGCTGTAATGGCCAACCCGAGCACAAGGAGATGAGAAATGAGGTGCGTTTTCGAAACCTTTCCCGATCACATGGTGTACCATCTTCTGGGTTTCTCATGCATGTTTTCGATGTAGGAAGATGCCCTTGAACCTGGAGATTTTGGACCCATGGGATGGATACCACGCAGTATTACTTTAAAGGGTCTGCGTTTGCTCACCCAACCTCACCAAACCTCTCAGGCCCAAGAGTGTCCACCCTTATGTCTCAATCAGCTGTGGGTCTAGAGATGGTCAATAAAGGTGGCATCACAGCCCCTGAACGAATTTTGTAAGAATTTCTCTCTCTTTCACTGTCTTTGTTTCACGGGTTTTTAAAAGTAATTGATTTTTATAATGGGGTTTAGCTGCTTTTCACTGCTGTGTTTATGCCGCTTTACACCCACTTGACTCACTTACAGAGGGATATCAATACATTGGTTTTAAGATTCTTACTAGTCAGATATATTCTTGGGCGGTGAACAGGGGGTGTTGAGTCCAGTTCACTGAGCAAGGAGTAGGTCTTGTCTATTACATATTGGGTTTATGGATCGGTATCTGAGCTAATTTGAAACCCTTGTTTTATGCATCACCCACCTCACCTTTCTCGTTAAGCAGCCATAGTGTGTCTTCTAAACGTGTGACGCTGTTCTGTTTTGTAATTCCGTTCAACTGTAGTGGTTTTTGCATTCCCTCTATAAGTGATATCTTATGATAAGTGTCTTTTTCTGTGTGACTTATTTCACTTAGAATCGTCGTACCTAAATCCTCTCATCATGCTGCTACTAGCCTTATGACGTTAATTTCATGGCTGAGTGATATGCCATTGTACATAAGGACCACAACTTCCTTATCCATTTTTCTCTTTCCTGGGATATTTAAGGTGTAACGAAGTGGAGGTTCTTGTCAACAGAGCAGCCCTAAACTTTGGGGTGCCTGTGTCTTGCTGATTTTTAGTTTTCCCAATTTATATGCCCATGAGTGGAAGTGCCTTATGCTCTCTAAGCTGAGTTTTTTAGAGGTTTCAGGACACACCGTACACTTCTCCAGAGTGGCTGTTGGCAATTTACATCCCGCCCATCAGCGTAGCAAGGCTCCCGTTTCTCCATGGCCTGTCCTGCATTTCTGGTTTTGACACTTTATGCAGCATGGCCCTTTTGACCGATGGGAAGCGAGACTTCTTTGTAGCGCTGATTTGCCTTTCCAGGTTGCTTGGTTGGCCAAAAAGGGCGTATGCGTTTTTTCCTGAATATATTCAGGAAAAAACGTATACGCCCTTTTTGGCCAAGGGCATCATGGTCGAGGTTTTGCCGCTTTTCCTGTGCTTTAAAGGCGATTCGAATCTACCTCCTGAAATCTGTTTCCTGCAATTCTGCCTTGCTTTCAAATCCTCTTCGTTGCCTTCCCTCAATATATTTGTGGACGAGAGTTATCATTTCTAACTCTGCAGGTCTGTGAATTGCAGTGCCCCTGAGCTCCATTTTTCAACTCGCTTTCTTCGGAGTTGGCCGCAAAAGCGCAGGATTGCTTCAAGCCCTATTCTGGTTCCGGGCGGCAGGCTGAGCCTGTGGTTAATTCTTCTTCCTGATGGGAAAATAGAGTGATCTGTGCCTGTCCCAACACCTAGAGCTAGTCTATCATTGGTTCCACCTCTTCCCTTTCATCCTCAGGACAGATTGCAACCTGTACGGAACAGGAGGTTAAAGGTGCTGATTCTCCACGGAGGGAGATTGCTACTAACTCGGTTGGAATGGCGAACCAGAGCACAAGGAGATGAGAAATGAGGTGCGTTTTAGAAACCTTTCCCGATCGCACGGTGTACCGTCTTCTGGGTTTCTCATGCATGTTTTTGATATAGGAAGATGCCCTTGAACTTGGAGATTTGGGACCCATGGGATGGGTACCACGCAGTATTACTTTAAAGGGTCTGCGTTTGCTCACCCAACCTCACCAAATCTCTCAGCCCCACGAGTGTCCACCCTTATGTCTCAATCAGCTGTGGGTCTAGAGATGGTCAATAAAGGTGTCATCACAGCCCCTGAACGAATTCTGTATGAATTTCTCTCTCTTTCACTGTCTTTGTTTCACGGGTTTTTAAAAGTAATTGATTTTTATAATGGGGTTTAGCTGCTTTTCACTGCTGTGTTTATGCCGCTTTACACCCACTTGACTCACTTACAGAGAGATATCAATACATTGGTTTTAAGAGTCTTACTAGTCTGATATATTCTTGGGCGGTGAACAGGGGGCGTTGAGTCCACTTCACTGAGCAAGGAGTAGGTCTTGTCTATTACATATTGGGTTTATGGAACGGTATCTGAGCTAATTTGAAACCCTTGTTTTCTGCCTCACCCGACCTCACCTTTCCCGTTAAGCAGCCATAGTGTGTTTTGTAAACGTGTGTCTCTGTTCTGTTTTGTAATTCAGTTCAAGTGTAGCGGTTTTTACATTCCCTCTATAAGTGATATCTTATGATAAGTGTCGTTTTCTGGTTGACTTATTTCACTTAGAATCGTCGTACCTAAATCCACTCATCATGCTGCTACTAGCCTTATGACGTTGATTTCATGGCTGAGTGATATTCCATTGTACATAAGGACCACAACTTCTTTATCCATTTTTCTCTTTCCTGGGATATTTAAGGTGTAACGAAGTGGAGGTTCTTGTCAACAGAGCAGCCCTAAACTTTGGGGTGCCTGTGTCTTGCTGATTTTTAGTTTTCCCAATTTATACGCCCATGAGTGGAAGTGCCCTATGCTCTCTAAGCTGAGTTTTTTAGAGGTTTCAGGACACACCGTACACTTCTCCAGAGTGGCTGTTGGCAATTTACATCACGCCAATCAGCGTAGCAAGGCTCCCGTTTCTCCATGGCCTGTCCTGCATTTCTGGTTTTGACACTTTATTCAGCATGGCCCTTTTGACCGATGGGAAGCGAGACTTCTTTGTAGCGCTGATTTGCCTTTCCAGGTTGCTTGGTTGGCCAAAAAGGGCGTCTGCGTTTTTTCCTGAATATATTCAGGAAAAAACGCAGACGCCCTTTTTGGCCAAGGGCATCATGGTCGAGGTTTTGCCGCTTTTCCTGTGCTTTAAAGGCGATTCGACTCTACCTCCTGAAATCTGTTTCCTGCAATTCTGCCTTGCTTTCAAATCCTCCTCGTTGCCTTCCCTCAATATATTTGTGGACGAGAGTTATCATTTATAACTCTGCAGGTCTGTGAATTGCAGTGCCCCTGAGCTCGATTTTTCAACTCGCTTTTTTGGGAGCTGGCCGCAAAAGCGCAGGATTGCTTCAGGCCCTGTTCTGCTTCCGGGCGGCAGGCTGAGCCTGTGGTTAATTCTTCTTCCTGATGGGAAAATAGAGTGACCTGTGCCTGTCCCAACACCTAGAGCTAGTCTCTCACTGGTTCCCCCTCTTCCCGTTCATCCTCAGGACAAATTGCAACCTGTACGGAACAGGAGGTTAAAGGTGCTGATTCTCGAAGGAGGGAGATTGCTAGTAAAGCGGCTGTAATGGCCAACCCGAGCACAAGGAGATGAGAAATGAGGTGCGTTTTCGAAACCTTTCCCGATCACATGGTGTACCATCTTCTGGGTTTCTCATGCATGTTTTCGATGTAGGAAGATGCCCTTGAACCTGGAGATTTTGGACCCATGGGATGGATACCACGCAGTATTACTTTAAAGGGTCTGCGTTTGCTCACCCAACCTCACCAAACCTCTCAGGCCCAAGAGTGTCCACCCTTATGTCTCAATCAGCTGTGGGTCTAGAGATGGTCAATAAAGGTGGCATCACAGCCCCTGAACGAATTTTGTAAGAATTTCTCTCTCTTTCACTGTCTTTGTTTCACGGGTTTTTAAAAGTAATTGATTTTTATAATGGGGTTTAGCTGCTTTTCACTGCTGTGTTTATGCCGCTTTACACCCACTTGACTCACTTACAGAGGGATATCAATACATTGGTTTTAAGATTCTTACTAGTCAGATATATTCTTGGGCGGTGAACAGGGGGTGTTGAGTCCAGTTCACTGAGCAAGGAGTAGGTCTTGTCTATTACATATTGGGTTTATGGATCGGTATCTGAGCTAATTTGAAACCCTTGTTTTATGCATCACCCACCTCACCTTTCTCGTTAAGCAGCCATAGTGTGTCTTCTAAACGTGTGACGCTGTTCTGTTTTGTAATTCCGTTCAACTGTAGTGGTTTTTGCATTCCCTCTATAAGTGATATCTTATGATAAGTGTCTTTTTCTGTGTGACTTATTTCACTTAGAATCGTCGTACCTAAATCCTCTCATCATGCTGCTACTAGCCTTATGACGTTAATTTCATGGCTGAGTGATATGCCATTGTACATAAGGACCACAACTTCCTTATCCATTTTTCTCTTTCCTGGGATATTTAAGGTGTAACGAAGTGGAGGTTCTTGTCAACAGAGCAGCCCTAAACTTTGGGGTGCCTGTGTCTTGCTGATTTTTAGTTTTCCCAATTTATATGCCCATGAGTGGAAGTGCCTTATGCTCTCTAAGCTGAGTTTTTTAGAGGTTTCAGGACACACCGTACACTTCTCCAGAGTGGCTGTTGGCAATTTACATCCCGCCCATCAGCGTAGCAAGGCTCCCGTTTCTCCATGGCCTGTCCTGCATTTCTGGTTTTGACACTTTATTCAGCATGGCCCTTTTGACCGATGGGAAGCGAGACTTCTTTGTAGCGCTGATTTGCCTTTCCAGGTTGCTTGGTTGGCCAAAAAGGGCGTATGCGTTTTTTCCTGAATATATTCAGGAAAAAACGTATACGCCCTTTTTGGCCAAGGGCATCATGGTCGAGGTTTTGCCGCTTTTCCTGTGCTTTAAAGGCAATTCGAATCTACCTCCTGAAATCTGTTTCCTGCAATTCTGCCTTGCTTTCAAATCCTCTTCGTTGCCTTCCCTCAATATATTTGTGGACGAGAGTTATCATTTCTAACTCTGCAGGTCTGTGAATTGCAGTGCCCCTGAGCTCCATTTTTCAACTCGCTTTCTTCAGAGTTGGCCACAAAAGCGCAGGATTGCTTCAAGCCCTATTCTGGTTCCGGGCGGCAGGCTGAGCCTGTGGTTAATTCTTCTTCCTGATGGGAAAATAGAGTGATCTGTGCCTGTCCCAACACCTAGAGCTAGTCTATCATTGGTTCCACCTCTTCCCTTTCATCCTCAGGACAGATTGCAACCTGTACGGAACAGGAGGTTAAAGGTGCTGATTCTCCACGGAGGGAGATTGCTACTAACTCGGTTGGAATGGCGAACCAGAGCACAAGGAGATGAGAAATGAGGTGCGTTTTAGAAACCTTTCCCGATCGCACGGTGTACCGTCTTCTGGGTTTCTCATGCATGTTTTTGATATAGGAAGATGCCCTTGAACTTGGAGATTTGGGACCCATGGGATGGGTACCACGCAGTATTACTTTAAAGGGTCTGCGTTTGCTCACCCAACCTCACCAAATCTCTCAGCCCCACGAGTGTCCACCCTTATGTCTCAATCAGCTGTGGGTCTAGAGATGGTCAATAAAGGTGTCATCACAGCCCCTGAACGAATTCTGTATGAATTTCTCTCTCTTTCACTGTCTTTGTTTCACGGGTTTTTAAAAGTAATTGATTTTTATAATGGGGTTTAGCTGCTTTTCACTGCTGTGTTTATGCCGCTTTACACCCACTTGACTCACTTACAGAGAGATATCAATACATTGGTTTTAAGAGTCTTACTAGTCTGATATATTCTTGGGCGGTGAACAGGGGGCGTTGAGTCCACTTCACTGAGCAAGGAGTAGGTCTTGTCTATTACATATTGGGTTTATGGAACGGTATCTGAGCTAATTTGAAACCCTTGTTTTCTGCCTCACCCGACCTCACCTTTCCCGTTAAGCAGCCATAGTGTGTTTTGTAAACGTGTGTCTCTGTTCTGTTTTGTAATTCAGTTCAAGTGTAGCGGTTTTTACATTCCCTCTATAAGTGATATCTTATGATAAGTGTCGTTTTCTGGTTGACTTATTTCACTTAGAATCGTCGTACCTAAATCCACTCATCATGCTGCTACTAGCCTTATGACGTTGATTTCATGGCTGAGTGATATTCCATTGTACATAAGGACCACAACTTCTTTATCCATTTTTCTCTTTCCTGGGATATTTAAGGTGTAACGAAGTGGAGGTTCTTGTCAACAGAGCAGCCCTAAACTTTGGGGTGCCTGTGTCTTGCTGATTTTTAGTTTTCCCAATTTATACGCCCATGAGTGGAAGTGCCCTATGCTCTCTAAGCTGAGTTTTTTAGAGGTTTCAGGACACACCGTACACTTCTCCAGAGTGGCTGTTGGCAATTTACATCACGCCAATCAGCGTAGCAAGGCTCCCGTTTCTCCATGGCCTGTCCTGCATTTCTGGTTTTGACACTTTATTCAGCATGGCCCTTTTGACCGATGGGAAGCGAGACTTCTTTGTAGCGCTGATTTGCCTTTCCAGGTTGCTTGGTTGGCCAAAAAGGGCGTCTGCGTTTTTTCCTGAATATATTCAGGAAAAAACGCAGACGCCCTTTTTGGCCAAGGGCATCATGGTCGAGGTTTTGCCGCTTTTCCTGTGCTTTAAAGGCGATTCGAATCTACCTCCTGAAATCTGTTTCCTGTAATTCTGCCTTGCTTTCAAATCCTCTTCGTTGCCTTTCCTCAATATATTTGTGGACGAGAGTTATCATTTCTAACTCTGCAGGTTTGTGAATTGCAGTGCCCCTGAGCTCCATTTTTCAACTCGTTTTCTTGGGAGCTGGCCACAAAAGCGTAGGATTGCTACAGGCCCTATTCTGGTTCCGGGCGGCAGGCTGAGCCTGTGGTTAATTCTTCTTCCTGATGGGAAAATAGAGTGACCTGTGCCTGTCCCAACACCTAGAGCTAGTCTCTCACTGGTTCCCCCTCTTCCCGTTCATCCTCAGGACAAATTGCAACCTGTACGGAACAGGAGGTTAAAGGTGCTGATTCTCGAAGGAGGAAGATTGCTAGTAAAGCGGCTGTAATGGCCAACCCGAGCACAAGGAGATGAGAAATGAGGTGCGTTTTCGAAACCTTTCCCGATCACATGGTGTACCATCTTCTGGGTTTCTCATGCATGTTTTCGATGTAGGAAGATGCCCTTGAACCTGGAGATTTTGGACCCATGGGATGGATACCACACAGTATTACTTTAAAGGGTCTGCGTTTGCTCACCCAACCTCACCAAACCTCTCAGGCCCAAGAGTGTCCACCCTTATGTCTCAATCAGCTGTGGGTCTAGAGATGGTCAATAAAGGTGGCATCACAGCCCCTGAACGAATTTTGTAAGAATTTCTCTCTCTTTCACTGTCTTTGTTTCACGGGTTTTTAAAAGTAATTGATTTTTATAATGGGGTTTAGCTGCTTTTCACTGCTGTGTTTATGCCGCTTTACACCCACTTGACTCACTTACAGAGGGATATCAATACATTGGTTTTAAGATTCTTACTAGTCAGATATATTCTTGGGCGGTGAACAGGGGGTGTTGAGTCCAGTTCACTGAGCAAGGAGTAGGTCTTGTCTATTACATATTGGGTTTATGGATCGGTATCTGAGCTAATTTGAAACCCTTGTTTTATGCATCACCCACCTCACCTTTCTCGTTAAGCAGCCATAGTGTGTCTTCTAAACGTGTGACGCTGTTCTGTTTTGTAATTCCGTTCAACTGTAGTGGTTTTTGCATTCCCTCTATAAGTGATATCTTATGATAAGTGTCTTTTTCTGTGTGACTTATTTCACTTAGAATCGTCGTACCTAAATCCTCTCATCATGCTGCTACTAGCCTTATGACGTTAATTTCATGGCTGAGTGATATGCCATTGTACATAAGGACCACAACTTCCTTATCCATTTTTCTCTTTCCTGGGATATTTAAGGTGTAACGAAGTGGAGGTTCTTGTCAACAGAGCAGCCCTAAACTTTGGGGTGCCTGTGTCTTGCTGATTTTTAGTTTTCCCAATTTATATGCCCATGAGTGGAAGTGCCTTATGCTCTCTAAGCTGAGTTTTTTAGAGGTTTCAGGACACACCGTACACTTCTCCAGAGTGGCTGTTGGCAATTTACATCCCGCCCATCAGCGTAGCAAGGCTCCCGTTTCTCCATGGCCTGTCCTGCATTTCTGGTTTTGACACTTTATTCAGCATGGCCCTTTTGACCGATGGGAAGCGAGACTTCTTTGTAGCGCTGATTTGCCTTTCCAGGTTGCTTGGTTGGCCAAAAAGGGCGTATGCGTTTTTTCCTGAATATATTCAGGAAAAAACGTATACGCCCTTTTTGGCCAAGGGCATCATGGTCGAGGTTTTGCCGCTTTTCCTGTGCTTTAAAGGCAATTCGAATCTACCTCCTGAAATCTGTTTCCTGCAATTCTGCCTTGCTTTCAAATCCTCTTCGTTGCCTTCCCTCAATATATTTGTGGACGAGAGTTATCATTTCTAACTCTGCAGGTCTGTGAATTGCAGTGCCCCTGAGCTCCATTTTTCAACTCGCTTTCTTCAGAGTTGGCCACAAAAGCGCAGGATTGCTTCAAGCCCTATTCTGGTTCCGGGCGGCAGGCTGAGCCTGTGGTTAATTCTTCTTCCTGATGGGAAAATAGAGTGATCTGTGCCTGTCCCAACACCTAGAGCTAGTCTATCATTGGTTCCACCTCTTCCCTTTCATCCTCAGGACAGATTGCAACCTGTACGGAACAGGAGGTTAAAGGTGCTGATTCTCCACGGAGGGAGATTGCTACTAACTCGGTTGGAATGGCGAACCAGAGCACAAGGAGATGAGAAATGAGGTGCGTTTTAGAAACCTTTCCCGATCGCACGGTGTACCGTCTTCTGGGTTTCTCATGCATGTTTTTGATATAGGAAGATGCCCTTGAACTTGGAGATTTGGGACCCATGGGATGGGTACCACGCAGTATTACTTTAAAGGGTCTGCGTTTGCTCACCCAACCTCACCAAATCTCTCAGCCCCACGAGTGTCCACCCTTATGTCTCAATCAGCTGTGGGTCTAGAGATGGTCAATAAAGGTGTCATCACAGCCCCTGAACGAATTCTGTATGAATTTCTCTCTCTTTCACTGTCTTTGTTTCACGGGTTTTTAAAAGTAATTGATTTTTATAATGGGGTTTAGCTGCTTTTCACTGCTGTGTTTATGCCGCTTTACACCCACTTGACTCACTTACAGAGAGATATCAATACATTGGTTTTAAGAGTCTTACTAGTCTGATATATTCTTGGGCGGTGAACAGGGGGCGTTGAGTCCACTTCACTGAGCAAGGAGTAGGTCTTGTCTATTACATATTGGGTTTATGGAACGGTATCTGAGCTAATTTGAAACCCTTGTTTTCTGCCTCACCCGACCTCACCTTTCCCGTTAAGCAGCCATAGTGTGTTTTGTAAACGTGTGTCTCTGTTCTGTTTTGTAATTCAGTTCAAGTGTAGCGGTTTTTACATTCCCTCTATAAGTGATATCTTATGATAAGTGTCGTTTTCTGGTTGACTTATTTCACTTAGAATCGTCGTACCTAAATCCACTCATCATGCTGCTACTAGCCTTATGACGTTGATTTCATGGCTGAGTGATATTCCATTGTACATAAGGACCACAACTTCTTTATCCATTTTTCTCTTTCCTGGGATATTTAAGGTGTAACGAAGTGGAGGTTCTTGTCAACAGAGCAGCCCTAAACTTTGGGGTGCCTGTGTCTTGCTGATTTTTAGTTTTCCCAATTTATACGCCCATGAGTGGAAGTGCCCTATGCTCTCTAAGCTGAGTTTTTTAGAGGTTTCAGGACACACCGTACACTTCTCCAGAGTGGCTGTTGGCAATTTACATCACGCCAATCAGCGTAGCAAGGCTCCCGTTTCTCCATGGCCTGTCCTGCATTTCTGGTTTTGACACTTTATTCAGCATGGCCCTTTTGACCGATGGGAAGCGAGACTTCTTTGTAGCGCTGATTTGCCTTTCCAGGTTGCTTGGTTGGCCAAAAAGGGCGTCTGCGTTTTTTCCTGAATATATTCAGGAAAAAACGCAGACGCCCTTTTTGGCCAAGGGCATCATGGTCGAGGTTTTGCCGCTTTTCCTGTGCTTTAAAGGCGATTCGAATCTACCTCCTGAAATCTGTTTCCTGTAATTCTGCCTTGCTTTCAAATCCTCTTCGTTGCCTTTCCTCAATATATTTGTGGACGAGAGTTATCATTTCTAACTCTGCAGGTTTGTGAATTGCAGTGCCCCTGAGCTCCATTTTTCAACTCGTTTTCTTGGGAGCTGGCCACAAAAGCGTAGGATTGCTACAGGCCCTATTCTGGTTCCGGGCGGCAGGCTGAGCCTGTGGTTAATTCTTCTTCCTGATGGGAAAATAGAGTGACCTGTGCCTGTCCCAACACCTAGAGCTAGTCTCTCACTGGTTCCCCCTCTTCCCGTTCATCCTCAGGACAAATTGCAACCTGTACGGAACAGGAGGTTAAAGGTGCTGATTCTCGAAGGAGGAAGATTGCTAGTAAAGCGGCTGTAATGGCCAACCCGAGCACAAGGAGATGAGAAATGAGGTGCGTTTTCGAAACCTTTCCCGATCACATGGTGTACCATCTTCTGGGTTTCTCATGCATGTTTTCGATGTAGGAAGATGCCCTTGAACCTGGAGATTTTGGACCCATGGGATGGATACCACACAGTATTACTTTAAAGGGTCTGCGTTTGCTCACCCAACCTCACCAAACCTCTCAGGCCCAAGAGTGTCCACCCTTATGTCTCAATCAGCTGTGGGTCTAGAGATGGTCAATAAAGGTGGCATCACAGCCCCTGAACGAATTTTGTAAGAATTTCTCTCTCTTTCACTGTCTTTGTTTCACGGGTTTTTAAAAGTAATTGATTTTTATAATGGGGTTTAGCTGCTTTTCACTGCTGTGTTTATGCCGCTTTACACCCACTTGACTCACTTACAGAGGGATATCAATACATTGGTTTTAAGATTCTTACTAGTCAGATATATTCTTGGGCGGTGAACAGGGGGTGTTGAGTCCAGTTCACTGAGCAAGGAGTAGGTCTTGTCTATTACATATTGGGTTTATGGATCGGTATCTGAGCTAATTTGAAACCCTTGTTTTATGCATCACCCACCTCACCTTTCTCGTTAAGCAGCCATAGTGTGTCTTCTAAACGTGTGACGCTGTTCTGTTTTGTAATTCCGTTCAACTGTAGTGGTTTTTGCATTCCCTCTATAAGTGATATCTTATGATAAGTGTCTTTTTCTGTGTGACTTATTTCACTTAGAATCGTCGTACCTAAATCCTCTCATCATGCTGCTACTAGCCTTATGACGTTAATTTCATGGCTGAGTGATATGCCATTGTACATAAGGACCACAACTTCCTTATCCATTTTTCTCTTTCCTGGGATATTTAAGGTGTAACGAAGTGGAGGTTCTTGTCAACAGAGCAGCCCTAAACTTTGGGGTGCCTGTGTCTTGCTGATTTTTAGTTTTCCCAATTTATATGCCCATGAGTGGAAGTGCCTTATGCTCTCTAAGCTGAGTTTTTTAGAGGTTTCAGGACACACCGTACACTTCTCCAGAGTGGCTGTTGGCAATTTACATCCCGCCCATCAGCGTAGCAAGGCTCCCGTTTCTCCATGGCCTGTCCTGCATTTCTGGTTTTGACACTTTATGCAGCATGGCCCTTTTGACCGATGGGAAGCGAGACTTCTTTGTAGCGCTGATTTGCCTTTCCAGGTTGCTTGGTTGGCCAAAAAGGGCGTATGCGTTTTTTCCTGAATATATTCAGGAAAAAACGTATACGCCCTTTTTGGCCAAGGGCATCATGGTCGAGGTTTTGCCGCTTTTCCTGTGCTTTAAAGGCGATTCGAATCTACCTCCTGAAATCTGTTTCCTGCAATTCTGCCTTGCTTTCAAATCCTCTTCGTTGCCTTCCCTCAATATATTTGTGGACGAGAGTTATCATTTCTAACTCTGCAGGTCTGTGAATTGCAGTGCCCCTGAGCTCCATTTTTCAACTCGCTTTCTTCGGAGTTGGCCGCAAAAGCGCAGGATTGCTTCAAGCCCTATTCTGGTTCCGGGCGGCAGGCTGAGCCTGTGGTTAATTCTTCTTCCTGATGGGAAAATAGAGTGATCTGTGCCTGTCCCAACACCTAGAGCTAGTCTATCATTGGTTCCACCTCTTCCCTTTCATCCTCAGGACAGATTGCAACCTGTACGGAACAGGAGGTTAAAGGTGCTGATTCTCCACGGAGGGAGATTGCTACTAACTCGGTTGGAATGGCGAACCAGAGCACAAGGAGATGAGAAATGAGGTGCGTTTTAGAAACCTTTCCCGATCGCACGGTGTACCGTCTTCTGGGTTTCTCATGCATGTTTTTGATATAGGAAGATGCCCTTGAACTTGGAGATTTGGGACCCATGGGATGGGTACCACGCAGTATTACTTTAAAGGGTCTGCGTTTGCTCACCCAACCTCACCAAATCTCTCAGCCCCACGAGTGTCCACCCTTATGTCTCAATCAGCTGTGGGTCTAGAGATGGTCAATAAAGGTGTCATCACAGCCCCTGAACGAATTCTGTATGAATTTCTCTCTCTTTCACTGTCTTTGTTTCACGGGTTTTTAAAAGTAATTGATTTTTATAATGGGGTTTAGCTGCTTTTCACTGCTGTGTTTATGCCGCTTTACACCCACTTGACTCACTTACAGAGAGATATCAATACATTGGTTTTAAGAGTCTTACTAGTCTGATATATTCTTGGGCGGTGAACAGGGGGCGTTGAGTCCACTTCACTGAGCAAGGAGTAGGTCTTGTCTATTACATATTGGGTTTATGGAACGGTATCTGAGCTAATTTGAAACCCTTGTTTTCTGCCTCACCCGACCTCACCTTTCCCGTTAAGCAGCCATAGTGTGTTTTGTAAACGTGTGTCTCTGTTCTGTTTTGTAATTCAGTTCAAGTGTAGCGGTTTTTACATTCCCTCTATAAGTGATATCTTATGATAAGTGTCGTTTTCTGGTTGACTTATTTCACTTAGAATCGTCGTACCTAAATCCACTCATCATGCTGCTACTAGCCTTATGACGTTGATTTCATGGCTGAGTGATATTCCATTGTACATAAGGACCACAACTTCTTTATCCATTTTTCTCTTTCCTGGGATATTTAAGGTGTAACGAAGTGGAGGTTCTTGTCAACAGAGCAGCCCTAAACTTTGGGGTGCCTGTGTCTTGCTGATTTTTAGTTTTCCCAATTTATACGCCCATGAGTGGAACTGCCCTATGCTCTCTAAGCTGAGTTTTTTAGAGGTTTCAGGACACACCGTACACTTCTCCAGAGTGGCTGTTGGCAATTTACATCACGCCAATCAGCGTAGCAAGGCTCCCGTTTCTCCATGGCCTGTCCTGCATTTCTGGTTTTGACACTTTATTCAGCATGGCCCTTTTGACCGATGGGAAGCGAGACTTCTTTGTAGCGCTGATTTGCCTTTCCAGGTTGCTTGGTTGGCCAAAAAGGGCGTCTGCGTTTTTTCCTGAATATATTCAGGAAAAAACGCAGACGCCCTTTTTGGCCAAGGGCATCATGGTCGAGGTTTTGCCGCTTTTCCTGTGCTTTAAAGGCGATTCGACTCTACCTCCTGAAATCTGTTTCCTGCAATTCTGCCTTGCTTTCAAATCCTCCTCGTTGCCTTCCCTCAATATATTTGTGGACGAGAGTTATCATTTATAACTCTGCAGGTCTGTGAATTGCAGTGCCCCTGAGCTCGATTTTTCAACTCGCTTTTTTGGGAGCTGGCCGCAAAAGCGCAGGATTGCTTCAGGCCCTGTTCTGCTTCCGGGCGGCAGGCTGAGCCTGTGGTTAATTCTTCTTCCTGATGGGAAAATAGAGTGACCTGTGCCTGTCCCAACACCTAGAGCTAGTCTCTCACTGGTTCCCCCTCTTCCCGTTCATCCTCAGGACAAATTGCAACCTGTACGGAACAGGAGGTTAAAGGTGCTGATTCTCGAAGGAGGGAGATTGCTAGTAAAGCGGCTGTAATGGCCAACCCGAGCACAAGGAGATGAGAAATGAGGTGCGTTTTCGAAACCTTTCCCGATCACATGGTGTACCATCTTCTGGGTTTCTCATGCATGTTTTCGATGTAGGAAGATGCCCTTGAACCTGGAGATTTTGGACCCATGGGATGGATACCACGCAGTATTACTTTAAAGGGTCTGCGTTTGCTCACCCAACCTCACCAAACCTCTCAGGCCCAAGAGTGTCCACCCTTATGTCTCAATCAGCTGTGGGTCTAGAGATGGTCAATAAAGGTGGCATCACAGCCCCTGAACGAATTTTGTAAGAATTTCTCTCTCTTTCACTGTCTTTGTTTCACGGGTTTTTAAAAGTAATTGATTTTTATAATGGGGTTTAGCTGCTTTTCACTGCTGTGTTTATGCCGCTTTACACCCACTTGACTCACTTACAGAGGGATATCAATACATTGGTTTTAAGATTCTTACTAGTCAGATATATTCTTGGGCGGTGAACAGGGGGTGTTGAGTCCAGTTCACTGAGCAAGGAGTAGGTCTTGTCTATTACATATTGGGTTTATGGATCGGTATCTGAGCTAATTTGAAACCCTTGTTTTATGCATCACCCACCTCACCTTTCTCGTTAAGCAGCCATAGTGTGTCTTCTAAACGTGTGACGCTGTTCTGTTTTGTAATTCCGTTCAACTGTAGTGGTTTTTGCATTCCCTCTATAAGTGATATCTTATGATAAGTGTCTTTTTCTGTGTGACTTATTTCACTTAGAATCGTCGTACCTAAATCCTCTCATCATGCTGCTACTAGCCTTATGACGTTAATTTCATGGCTGAGTGATATGCCATTGTACATAAGGACCACAACTTCCTTATCCATTTTTCTCTTTCCTGGGATATTTAAGGTGTAACGAAGTGGAGGTTCTTGTCAACAGAGCAGCCCTAAACTTTGGGGTGCCTGTGTCTTGCTGATTTTTAGTTTTCCCAATTTATATGCCCATGAGTGGAAGTGCCTTATGCTCTCTAAGCTGAGTTTTTTAGAGGTTTCAGGACACACCGTACACTTCTCCAGAGTGGCTGTTGGCAATTTACATCCCGCCCATCAGCGTAGCAAGGCTCCCGTTTCTCCATGGCCTGTCCTGCATTTCTGGTTTTGACACTTTATTCAGCATGGCCCTTTTGACCGATGGGAAGCGAGACTTCTTTGTAGCGCTGATTTGCCTTTCCAGGTTGCTTGGTTGGCCAAAAAGGGCGTATGCGTTTTTTCCTGAATATATTCAGGAAAAAACGTATACGCCCTTTTTGGCCAAGGGCATCATGGTCGAGGTTTTGCCGCTTTTCCTGTGCTTTAAAGGCAATTCGAATCTACCTCCTGAAATCTGTTTCCTGCAATTCTGCCTTGCTTTCAAATCCTCTTCGTTGCCTTCCCTCAATATATTTGTGGACGAGAGTTATCATTTCTAACTCTGCAGGTCTGTGAATTGCAGTGCCCCTGAGCTCCATTTTTCAACTCGCTTTCTTCAGAGTTGGCCACAAAAGCGCAGGATTGCTTCAAGCCCTATTCTGGTTCCGGGCGGCAGGCTGAGCCTGTGGTTAATTCTTCTTCCTGATGGGAAAATAGAGTGATCTGTGCCTGTCCCAACACCTAGAGCTAGTCTATCATTGGTTCCACCTCTTCCCTTTCATCCTCAGGACAGATTGCAACCTGTACGGAACAGGAGGTTAAAGGTGCTGATTCTCCACGGAGGGAGATTGCTACTAACTCGGTTGGAATGGCGAACCAGAGCACAAGGAGATGAGAAATGAGGTGCGTTTTAGAAACCTTTCCCGATCGCACGGTGTACCGTCTTCTGGGTTTCTCATGCATGTTTTTGATATAGGAAGATGCCCTTGAACTTGGAGATTTGGGACCCATGGGATGGGTACCACGCAGTATTACTTTAAAGGGTCTGCGTTTGCTCACCCAACCTCACCAAATCTCTCAGCCCCACGAGTGTCCACCCTTATGTCTCAATCAGCTGTGGGTCTAGAGATGGTCAATAAAGGTGTCATCACAGCCCCTGAACGAATTCTGTATGAATTTCTCTCTCTTTCACTGTCTTTGTTTCACGGGTTTTTAAAAGTAATTGATTTTTATAATGGGGTTTAGCTGCTTTTCACTGCTGTGTTTATGCCGCTTTACACCCACTTGACTCACTTACAGAGAGATATCAATACATTGGTTTTAAGAGTCTTACTAGTCTGATATATTCTTGGGCGGTGAACAGGGGGCGTTGAGTCCACTTCACTGAGCAAGGAGTAGGTCTTGTCTATTACATATTGGGTTTATGGAACGGTATCTGAGCTAATTTGAAACCCTTGTTTTCTGCCTCACCCGACCTCACCTTTCCCGTTAAGCAGCCATAGTGTGTTTTGTAAACGTGTGTCTCTGTTCTGTTTTGTAATTCAGTTCAAGTGTAGCGGTTTTTACATTCCCTCTATAAGTGATATCTTATGATAAGTGTCGTTTTCTGGTTGACTTATTTCACTTAGAATCGTCGTACCTAAATCCACTCATCATGCTGCTACTAGCCTTATGACGTTGATTTCATGGCTGAGTGATATTCCATTGTACATAAGGACCACAACTTCTTTATCCATTTTTCTCTTTCCTGGGATATTTAAGGTGTAACGAAGTGGAGGTTCTTGTCAACAGAGCAGCCCTAAACTTTGGGGTGCCTGTGTCTTGCTGATGTTTAGTTTTCCCAATTTATACGCCCATGAGTGGAAGTGCCCTATGCTCTCTAAGCTGAGTTTTTTAGAGGTTTCAGGACACACCGTACACTTCTCCAGAGTGGCTGTTGGCAATTTACATCACGCCAATCAGCGTAGCAAGGCTCCCGTTTCTCCATGGCCTGTCCTGCATTTCTGGTTTTGACACTTTATTCAGCATGGCCCTTTTGACCGATGGGAAGCGAGACTTCTTTGTAGCGCTGATTTGCCTTTCCAGGTTGCTTGGTTGGCCAAAAAGGGCGTCTGCGTTTTTTCCTGAATATATTCAGGAAAAAACGCAGACGCCCTTTTTGGCCAAGGGCATCATGGTCGAGGTTTTGCCGCTTTTCCTGTGCTTTAAAGGCGATTCGAATCTACCTCCTGAAATCTGTTTCCTGTAATTCTGCCTTGCTTTCAAATCCTCTTCGTTGCCTTTCCTCAATATATTTGTGGACGAGAGTTATCATTTCTAACTCTGCAGGTTTGTGAATTGCAGTGCCCCTGAGCTCCATTTTTCAACTCGTTTTCTTGGGAGCTGGCCACAAAAGCGTAGGATTGCTACAGGCCCTATTCTGGTTCCGGGCGGCAGGCTGAGCCTGTGGTTAATTCTTCTTCCTGATGGGAAAATAGAGTGACCTGTGCCTGTCCCAACACCTAGAGCTAGTCTCTCACTGGTTCCCCCTCTTCCCGTTCATCCTCAGGACAAATTGCAACCTGTACGGAACAGGAGGTTAAAGGTGCTGATTCTCGAAGGAGGAAGATTGCTAGTAAAGCGGCTGTAATGGCCAACCCGAGCACAAGGAGATGAGAAATGAGGTGCGTTTTCGAAACCTTTCCCGATCACATGGTGTACCATCTTCTGGGTTTCTCATGCATGTTTTCGATGTAGGAAGATGCCCTTGAACCTGGAGATTTTGGACCCATGGGATGGATACCACACAGTATTACTTTAAAGGGTCTGCGTTTGCTCACCCAACCTCACCAAACCTCTCAGGCCCAAGAGTGTCCACCCTTATGTCTCAATCAGCTGTGGGTCTAGAGATGGTCAATAAAGGTGGCATCACAGCCCCTGAACGAATTTTGTAAGAATTTCTCTCTCTTTCACTGTCTTTGTTTCACGGGTTTTTAAAAGTAATTGATTTTTATAATGGGGTTTAGCTGCTTTTCACTGCTGTGTTTATGCCACTTTACACCCACTTGACTCACTTACAGAGGGATATCAATACATTGGTTTTAAGATTCTTACTAGTCAGATATATTCTTGGGCGGTGAACAGGGGGTGTTGAGTCCAGTTCACTGAGCAAGGAGTAGGTCTTGTCTATTACATATTGGGTTTATGGATCGGTATCTGAGCTAATTTGAAACCCTTGTTTTATGCATCACCCACCTCACCTTTCTCGTTAAGCAGCCATAGTGTGTCTTCTAAACGTGTGACGCTGTTCTGTTTTGTAATTCCGTTCAACTGTAGTGGTTTTTGCATTCCCTCTATAAGTGATATCTTATGATAAGTGTCTTTTTCTGTGTGACTTATTTCACTTAGAATCGTCGTACCTAAATCCTCTCATCATGCTGCTATTAGCCTTATGACGTTAATTTCATGGCTGAGTGATATGCCATTGTACATAAGGACCACAACTTCCTTATCCATTTTTCTCTTTCCTGGGATATTTAAGGTGTAACGAAGTGGAGGTTCTTGTCAACAGAGCAGCCCTAAACTTTGGGGTGCCTGTGTCTTGCTGATTTTTAGTTTTCCCAATTTATATGCCCATGAGTGGAAGTGCCTTATGCTCTCTAAGCTGAGTTTTTTAGAGGTTTCAGGACACACCGTACACTTCTCCAGAGTGGCTGTTGGCAATTTACATCCCGCCCATCAGCGTAGCAAGGCTCCCGTTTCTCCATGGCCTGTCCTGCATTTCTGGTTTTGACACTTTATGCAGCATGGCCCTTTTGACCGATGGGAAGCGAGACTTCTTTGTAGCGCTGATTTGCCTTTCCAGGTTGCTTGGTTGGCCAAAAAGGGCGTATGCGTTTTTTCCTGAATATATTCAGGAAAAAACGTATACGCCCTTTTTGGCCAAGGGCATCATGGTCGAGGTTTTGCCGCTTTTCCTGTGCTTTAAAGGCGATTCGAATCTACCTCCTGAAATCTGTTTCCTGCAATTCTGCCTTGCTTTCAAATCCTCTTCGTTGCCTTCCCTCAATATATTTGTGGACGAGAGTTATCATTTCTAACTCTGCAGGTCTGTGAATTGCAGTGCCCCTGAGCTCCATTTTTCAACTCGCTTTCTTCGGAGTTGGCCGCAAAAGCGCAGGATTGCTTCAAGCCCTATTCTGGTTCCGGGCGGCAGGCTGAGCCTGTGGTTAATTCTTCTTCCTGATGGGAAAATAGAGTGATCTGTGCCTGTCCCAACACCTAGAGCTAGTCTATCATTGGTTCCACCTCTTCCCTTTCATCCTCAGGACAGATTGCAACCTGTACGGAACAGGAGGTTAAAGGTGCTGATTCTCCACGGAGGGAGATTGCTACTAACTCGGTTGGAATGGCGAACCAGAGCACAAGGAGATGAGAAATGAGGTGCGTTTTAGAAACCTTTCCCGATCGCACGGTGTACCGTCTTCTGGGTTTCTCATGCATGTTTTTGATATAGGAAGATGCCCTTGAACTTGGAGATTTGGGACCCATGGGATGGGTACCACGCAGTATTACTTTAAAGGGTCTGCGTTTGCTCACCCAACCTCACCAAATCTCTCAGCCCCACGAGTGTCCACCCTTATGTCTCAATCAGCTGTGGGTCTAGAGATGGTCAATAAAGGTGTCATCACAGCCCCTGAACGAATTCTGTATGAATTTCTCTCTCTTTCACTGTCTTTGTTTCACGGGTTTTTAAAAGTAATTGATTTTTATAATGGGGTTTAGCTGCTTTTCACTGCTGTGTTTATGCCGCTTTACACCCACTTGACTCACTTACAGAGAGATATCAATACATTGGTTTTAAGAGTCTTACTAGTCTGATATATTCTTGGGCGGTGAACAGGGGGCGTTGAGTCCACTTCACTGAGCAAGGAGTAGGTCTTGTCTATTACATATTGGGTTTATGGAACGGTATCTGAGCTAATTTGAAACCCTTGTTTTCTGCCTCACCCGACCTCACCTTTCCCGTTAAGCAGCCATAGTGTGTTTTGTAAACGTGTGTCTCTGTTCTGTTTTGTAATTCAGTTCAAGTGTAGCGGTTTTTACATTCCCTCTATAAGTGATATCTTATGATAAGTGTCGTTTTCTGGTTGACTTATTTCACTTAGAATCGTCGTACCTAAATCCACTCATCATGCTGCTACTAGCCTTATGACGTTGATTTCATGGCTGAGTGATATTCCATTGTACATAAGGACCACAACTTCCTTATCCATTTTTCTCTTTCCTGGGATATTTAAGGTGTAACGAAGTGGAGGTTCTTGTCAACAGAGCAGCCCTAAACTTTGGGGTGCCTGTGTCTTGCTGATTTTTAGTTTTCCCAATTTATATGCCCATGAGTGGAAGTGCCTTATGCTCTCTAAGCTGAGTTTTTTAGAGGTTTCAGGACACACCGTACACTTCTCCAGAGTGGCTGTTGGCAATTTACATCCCGCCCATCAGCGTAGCAAGGCTCCCGTTTCTCCATGGCCTGTCCTGCATTTCTGGTTTTGACACTTTATTCAGCATGGCCCTTTTGACCGATGGGAAGCGAGACTTCTTTGTAGCGCTGATTTGCCTTTCCAGGTTGCTTGGTTGGCCAAAAAGGGCGTATGCGTTTTTTCCTGAATATATTCAGGAAAAAACGTATACGCCCTTTTTGGCCAAGGGCATCATGGTCGAGGTTTTGCCGCTTTTCCTGTGCTTTAAAGGCGATTCGAATCTACCTCCTGAAATCTGTTTCCTGCAATTCTGCCTTGCTTTCAAATCCTCTTCGTTGCCTTCCCTCAATATATTTGTGGACGAGAGTTATCATTTCTAACTCTGCAGGTCTGTGAATTGCAGTGCCCCTGAGCTCCATTTTTCAACTCGCTTTCTTCGGAGTTGGCCGCAAAAGCGCAGGATTGCTTCAAGCCCTATTCTGGTTCCGGGCGGCAGGCTGAGCCTGTGGTTAATTCTTCTTCCTGATGGGAAAATAGAGTGATCTGTGCCTGTCCCAACACCTAGAGCTAGTCTATCATTGGTTCCACCTCTTCCCTTTCATCCTCAGGACAGATTGCAACCTGTACGGAACAGGAGGTTAAAGGTGCTGATTCTCCACGGAGGGAGATTGCTACTAACTCGGTTGGAATGGCGAACCAGAGCACAAGGAGATGAGAAATGAGGTGCGTTTTAGAAACCTTTCCCGATCGCACGGTGTACCGTCTTCTGGGTTTCTCATGCATGTTTTTGATATAGGAAGATGCCCTTGAACTTGGAGATTTGGGACCCATGGGATGGGTACCACGCAGTATTACTTTAAAGGGTCTGCGTTTGCTCACCCAACCTCACCAAATCTCTCAGCCCCACGAGTGTCCACCCTTATGTCTCAATCAGCTGTGGGTCTAGAGATGGTCAATAAAGGTGTCATCACAGCCCCTGAACGAATTCTGTATGAATTTCTCTCTCTTTCACTGTCTTTGTTTCACGGGTTTTTAAAAGTAATTGATTTTTATAATGGGGTTTAGCTGCTTTTCACTGCTGTGTTTATGCCGCTTTACACCCACTTGACTCACTTACAGAGAGATATCAATACATTGGTTTTAAGAGTCTTACTAGTCTGATATATTCTTGGGCGGTGAACAGGGGGCGTTGAGTCCACTTCACTGAGCAAGGAGTAGGTCTTGTCTATTACATATTGGGTTTATGGAACGGTATCTGAGCTAATTTGAAACCCTTGTTTTCTGCCTCACCCGACCTCACCTTTCCCGTTAAGCAGCCATAGTGTGTTTTGTAAACGTGTGTCTCTGTTCTGTTTTGTAATTCAGTTCAAGTGTAGCGGTTTTTACATTCCCTCTATAAGTGATATCTTATGATAAGTGTCGTTTTCTGGTTGACTTATTTCACTTAGAATCGTCGTACCTAAATCCACTCATCATGCTGCTACTAGCCTTATGACGTTGATTTCATGGCTGAGTGATATTCCATTGTACATAAGGACCACAACTTCTTTATCCATTTTTCTCTTTCCTGGGATATTTAAGGTGTAACGAAGTGGAGGTTCTTGTCAACAGAGCAGCCCTAAACTTTGGGGTGCCTGTGTCTTGCTGATTTTTAGTTTTCCCAATTTATACGCCCATGAGTGGAAGTGCCCTATGCTCTCTAAGCTGAGTTTTTTAGAGGTTTCAGGACACACCGTACACTTCTCCAGAGTGGCTGTTGGCAATTTACATCACGCCAATCAGCGTAGCAAGGCTCCCGTTTCTCCATGGCCTGTCCTGCATTTCTGGTTTTGACACTTTATTCAGCATGGCCCTTTTGACCGATGGGAAGCGAGACTTCTTTGTAGCGCTGATTTGCCTTTCCAGGTTGCTTGGTTGGCCAAAAAGGGCGTCTGCGTTTTTTCCTGAATATATTCAGGAAAAAACGCAGACGCCCTTTTTGGCCAAGGGCATCATGGTCGAGGTTTTGCCGCTTTTCCTGTGCTTTAAAGGCGATTCGACTCTACCTCCTGAAATCTGTTTCCTGCAATTCTGCCTTGCTTTCAAATCCTCCTCGTTGCCTTCCCTCAATATATTTGTGGACGAGAGTTATCATTTATAACTCTGCAGGTCTGTGAATTGCAGTGCCCCTGAGCTCGATTTTTCAACTCGCTTTTTTGGGAGCTGGCCGCAAAAGCGCAGGATTGCTTCAGGCCCTGTTCTGCTTCCGGGCGGCAGGCTGAGCCTGTGGTTAATTCTTCTTCCTGATGGGAAAATAGAGTGACCTGTGCCTGTCCCAACACCTAGAGCTAGTCTCTCACTGGTTCCCCCTCTTCCCGTTCATCCTCAGGACAAATTGCAACCTGTACGGAACAGGAGGTTAAAGGTGCTGATTCTCGAAGGAGGGAGATTGCTAGTAAAGCGGCTGTAATGGCCAACCCGAGCACAAGGAGATGAGAAATGAGGTGCGTTTTCGAAACCTTTCCCGATCACATGGTGTACCATCTTCTGGGTTTCTCATGCATGTTTTCGATGTAGGAAGATGCCCTTGAACCTGGAGATTTTGGACCCATGGGATGGATACCACGCAGTATTACTTTAAAGGGTCTGCGTTTGCTCACCCAACCTCACCAAACCTCTCAGGCCCAAGAGTGTCCACCCTTATGTCTCAATCAGCTGTGGGTCTAGAGATGGTCAATAAAGGTGGCATCACAGCCCCTGAACGAATTTTGTAAGAATTTCTCTCTCTTTCACTGTCTTTGTTTCACGGGTTTTTAAAAGTAATTGATTTTTATAATGGGGTTTAGCTGCTTTTCACTGCTGTGTTTATGCTGCTTTACACCCACTTGACTCACTTACAGAGGGATATCAATACATTGGTTTTAAGATTCTTACTAGTCAGATATATTCTTGGGCGGTGAACAGGGGGTGTTGAGTCCAGTTCACTGAGCAAGGAGTAGGTCTTGTCTATTACATATTGGGTTTATGGAACGGTATCTGAGCTAATTTGAAACCCTTGTTTTATGCATCACCCACCTCACCTTTCTCGTTAAGCAGCCATAGTGTGTCTTCTAAACGTGTGACGCTGTTCTGTTTTGTAATTCCGTTCAACTGTAGTGGTTTTTGCATTCCCTCTATAAGTGATATCTTATGATAAGTGTCTTTTTCTGTGTGACTTATTTCACTTAGAATCGTCGTACCTAAATCCTCTCATCATGCTGCTACTAGCCTTATGACGTTAATTTCATGGCTGAGTGATATGCCATTGTACATAAGGACCACAACTTCCTTATCCATTTTTCTCTTTCCTGGGATATTTAAGGTGTAACGAAGTGGAGGTTCTTGTCAACAGAGCAGCCCTAAACTTTGGGGTGCCTGTGTCTTGCTGATTTTTAGTTTTCCCAATTTATATGCCCATGAGTGGAAGTGCCTTATGCTCTCTAAGCTGAGTTTTTTAGAGGTTTCAGGACACACCGTACACTTCTCCAGAGTGGCTGTTGGCAATTTACATCCCGCCCATCAGCGTAGCAAGGCTCCCGTTTCTCCATGGCCTGTCCTGCATTTCTGGTTTTGACACTTTATGCAGCATGGCCCTTTTGACCGATGGGAAGCGAGACTTCTTTGTAGCGCTGATTTGCCTTTCCAGGTTGCTTGGTTGGCCAAAAAGGGCGTATGCGTTTTTTCCTGAATATATTCAGGAAAAAACGTATACGCCCTTTTTGGCCAAGGGCATCATGGTCGAGGTTTTGCCGCTTTTCCTGTGCTTTAAAGGCGATTCGAATCTACCTCCTGAAATCTGTTTCCTGCAATTCTGCCTTGCTTTCAAATCCTCTTCGTTGCCTTCCCTCAATATATTTGTGGACGAGAGTTATCATTTCTAACTCTGCAGGTCTGTGAATTGCAGTGCCCCTGAGCTCCATTTTTCAACTCGCTTTCTTCGGAGTTGGCCGCAAAAGCGCAGGATTGCTTCAAGCCCTATTCTGGTTCCGGGCGGCAGGCTGAGCCTGTGGTTAATTCTTCTTCCTGATGGGAAAATAGAGTGATCTGTGCCTGTCCCAACACCTAGAGCTAGTCTATCATTGGTTCCACCTCTTCCCTTTCATCCTCAGGACAGATTGCAACCTGTACGGAACAGGAGGTTAAAGGTGCTGATTCTCCACGGAGGGAGATTGCTACTAACTCGGTTGGAATGGCGAACCAGAGCACAAGGAGATGAGAAATGAGGTGCGTTTTAGAAACCTTTCCCGATCGCACGGTGTACCGTCTTCTGGGTTTCTCATGCATGTTTTTGATATAGGAAGATGCCCTTGAACTTGGAGATTTGGGACCCATGGGATGGGTACCACGCAGTATTACTTTAAAGGGTCTGCGTTTGCTCACCCAACCTCACCAAATCTCTCAGCCCCACGAGTGTCCACCCTTATGTCTCAATCAGCTGTGGGTCTAGAGATGGTCAATAAAGGTGTCATCACAGCCCCTGAACGAATTCTGTATGAATTTCTCTCTCTTTCACTGTCTTTGTTTCACGGGTTTTTAAAAGTAATTGATTTTTATAATGGGGTTTAGCTGCTTTTCACTGCTGTGTTTATGCCGCTTTACACCCACTTGACTCACTTACAGAGAGATATCAATACATTGGTTTTAAGAGTCTTACTAGTCTGATATATTCTTGGGCGGTGAACAGGGGGCGTTGAGTCCACTTCACTGAGCAAGGAGTAGGTCTTGTCTATTACATATTGGGTTTATGGAACGGTATCTGAGCTAATTTGAAACCCTTGTTTTCTGCCTCACCCGACCTCACCTTTCCCGTTAAGCAGCCATAGTGTGTTTTGTAAACGTGTGTCTCTGTTCTGTTTTGTAATTCAGTTCAAGTGTAGCGGTTTTTACATTCCCTCTATAAGTAATATCTTATGATAAGTGTCGTTTTCTGGTTGACTTATTTCACTTAGAATCGTCGTACCTAAATCCACTCATCATGCTGCTACTAGCCTTATGACGTTGATTTCATGGCTGAGTGATATTCCATTGTACATAAGGACCACAACTTCTTTATCCATTTTTTTCTTTCCTGGGATATTTAAGGTGTAACGAAGTGGAGGTTCTTGTCAACAGAGCAGCCCTAAACTTTGGGGTGCCTGTGTCTTGCTGATTTTTAGTTTTCCCAATTTATATGCCCATGAGTGGAAGTGCCCTATGCTCTCTAAGCTGAGTTTTTTAGAGGTTTCAGGACACACCGTACACTTCTCCAGAGTGGCTGTTGGCAATTTACATCCCGCCCATCAGCGTAGCAAGGCTCCCGTTTCTCCATGGCCTGTCCTGCATTTCTGGTTTTGACACTTTATTCAGCATGGCCCTTTTGACCGATGGGAAGCGAGACTTCTTTGTAGCGCTGATTTGCCTTTCCAGGTTGCTTGGTTGGCCAAAAAGGGCGTATGCGTTTTTTCCTGAATATATTCAGGAAAAAACGCATACGCCCTTTTTGGCCAAGGGCATCATGGTCGAGGTTTTGCCGCTTTTCCTGTGCTTTAAAGGCGATTCGACTCTACCTCCTGAAATCTGTTTCCTGCAATTCTGCCTTGCTTTCAAATCCTCCTCGTTGCCTTCCCTCAATATATTTGTGGACGAGAGTTATCATTTATAACTCTGCAGGTTTGTGAATTGCAGTGCCCCTGAGCTCGATTTTTCAACTCGCTTTTTTGGGAGCTGGCCGCAAAAGCGCAGGATTGCTTCAGGCCCTGTTCTGCTTCCGGGCGGCAGGCTGAGCCTGTGGTTAATTCTTCTTCCTGATGGGAAAATAGAGTGACCTGTGCCTGTCCCAACACCTAGAGCTAGTCTCTCACTGGTTCCCCCTCTTCCCGTTCATCCTCAGGACAAATTGCAACCTGTACGGAACAGGAGGTTAAAGGTGCTGATTCTCGAAGGAGGAAGATTGCTAGTAAAGCGGCTGTAATGGCCAACCCGAGCACAAGGAGATGAGAAATGAGGTGCGTTTTCGAAACCTTTCCCGATCACATGGTGTACCATCTTCTGGGTTTCTCATGCATGTTTTCGATGTAGGAAGATGCCCTTGAACCTGGAGATTTTGGACCCATGGGATGGATACCACGCAGTATTACTTTAAAGGGTCTGCGTTTGCTCACCCAACCTCACCAAACCTCTCAGGCCCAAGAGTGTCCACCCTTATGTCTCAATCAGCTGTGGGTCTAGAGATGGTCAATAAAGGTGGCATCACAGCCCCTGAACGAATTTTGTAAGAATTTCTCTCTCTTTCACTGTCTTTGTTTCACGGGTTTTTAAAAGTAATTGATTTTTATAATGGGGTTTAGCTGCTTTTCACTGCTGTGTTTATGCCGCTTTACACCCACTTGACTCACTTACAGAGGGATATCAATACATTGGTTTTAAGATTCTTACTAGTCAGATATATTCTTGGGCGGTGAACAGGGGGTGTTGAGTCCAGTTCACTGAGCAAGGAGTAGGTCTTGTCTATTACATATTGGGTTTATGGATCGGTATCTGAGCTAATTTGAAACCCTTGTTTTATGCATCACCCACCTCACCTTTCTCGTTAAGCAGCCATAGTGTGTCTTCTAAACGTGTGACGCTGTTCTGTTTTGTAATTCCGTTCAACTGTAGTGGTTTTTGCATTCCCTCTATAAGTGATATCTTATGATAAGTGTCTTTTTCTGTGTGACTTATTTCACTTAGAATCGTCGTACCTAAATCCTCTCATCATGCTGCTACTAGCCTTATGACGTTAATTTCATGGCTGAGTGATATGCCATTGTACATAAGGACCACAACTTCCTTATCCATTTTTCTCTTTCCTGGGATATTTAAGGTGTAACGAAGTGGAGGTTCTTGTCAACAGAGCAGCCCTAAACTTTGGGGTGCCTGTGTCTTGCTGATTTTTAGTTTTCCCAATTTATATGCCCATGAGTGGAAGTGCCTTATGCTCTCTAAGCTGAGTTTTTTAGAGGTTTCAGGACACACCGTACACTTCTCCAGAGTGGCTGTTGGCAATTTACATCCCGCCCATCAGCGTAGCAAGGCTCCCGTTTCTCCATGGCCTGTCCTGCATTTCTGGTTTTGACACTTTATGCAGCATGGCCCTTTTGACCGATGGGAAGCGAGACTTCTTTGTAGCGCTGATTTGCCTTTCCAGGTTGCTTGGTTGGCCAAAAAGGGCGTATGCGTTTTTTCCTGAATATATTCAGGAAAAAACGTATACGCCCTTTTTGGCCAAGGGCATCATGGTCGAGGTTTTGCCGCTTTTCCTGTGCTTTAAAGGCGATTCGAATCTACCTCCTGAAATCTGTTTCCTGCAATTCTGCCTTGCTTTCAAATCCTCTTCGTTGCCTTCCCTCAATATATTTGTGGACGAGAGTTATCATTTCTAACTCTGCAGGTCTGTGAATTGCAGTGCCCCTGAGCTCCATTTTTCAACTCGCTTTCTTCGGAGTTGGCCGCAAAAGCGCAGGATTGCTTCAAGCCCTATTCTGGTTCCGGGCGGCAGGCTGAGCCTGTGGTTAATTCTTCTTCCTGATGGGAAAATAGAGTGATCTGTGCCTGTCCCAACACCTAGAGCTAGTCTATCATTGGTTCCACCTCTTCCCTTTCATCCTCAGGACAGATTGCAACCTGTACGGAACAGGAGGTTAAAGGTGCTGATTCTCCACGGAGGGAGATTGCTACTAACTCGGTTGGAATGGCGAACCAGAGCACAAGGAGATGAGAAATGAGGTGCGTTTTAGAAACCTTTCCCGATCGCACGGTGTACCGTCTTCTGGGTTTCTCATGCATGTTTTTGATATAGGAAGATGCCCTTGAACTTGGAGATTTGGGACCCATGGGATGGGTACCACGCAGTATTACTTTAAAGGGTCTGCGTTTGCTCACCCAACCTCACCAAATCTCTCAGCCCCACGAGTGTCCACCCTTATGTCTCAATCAGCTGTGGGTCTAGAGATGGTCAATAAAGGTGTCATCACAGCCCCTGAACGAATTCTGTATGAATTTCTCTCTCTTTCACTGTCTTTGTTTCACGGGTTTTTAAAAGTAATTGATTTTTATAATGGGGTTTAGCTGCTTTTCACTGCTGTGTTTATGCCGCTTTACACCCACTTGACTCACTTACAGAGAGATATCAATACATTGGTTTTAAGAGTCTTACTAGTCTGATATATTCTTGGGCGGTGAACAGGGGGCGTTGAGTCCACTTCACTGAGCAAGGAGTAGGTCTTGTCTATTACATATTGGGTTTATGGAACGGTATCTGAGCTAATTTGAAACCCTTGTTTTCTGCCTCACCCGACCTCACCTTTCCCGTTAAGCAGCCATAGTGTGTTTTGTAAACGTGTGTCTCTGTTCTGTTTTGTAATTCAGTTCAAGTGTAGCGGTTTTTACATTCCCTCTATAAGTGATATCTTATGATAAGTGTCGTTTTCTGGTTGACTTATTTCACTTAGAATCGTCGTACCTAAATCCACTCATCATGCTGCTACTAGCCTTATGACGTTGATTTCATGGCTGAGTGATATTCCATTGTACATAAGGACCACAACTTCTTTATCCATTTTTCTCTTTCCTGGGATATTTAAGGTGTAACGAAGTGGAGGTTCTTGTCAACAGAGCAGCCCTAAACTTTGGGGTGCCTGTGTCTTGCTGATTTTTAGTTTTCCCAATTTATACGCCCATGAGTGGAAGTGCCCTATGCTCTCTAAGCTGAGTTTTTTAGAGGTTTCAGGACACACCGTACACTTCTCCAGAGTGGCTGTTGGCAATTTACATCACGCCAATCAGCGTAGCAAGGCTCCCGTTTCTCCATGGCCTGTCCTGCATTTCTGGTTTTGACACTTTATTCAGCATGGCCCTTTTGACCGATGGGAAGCGAGACTTCTTTGTAGCGCTGATTTGCCTTTCCAGGTTGCTTGGTTGGCCAAAAAGGGCGTCTGCGTTTTTTCCTGAATATATTCAGGAAAAAACGCAGACGCCCTTTTTGGCCAAGGGCATCATGGTCGAGGTTTTGCCGCTTTTCCTGTGCTTTAAAGGCGATTCGAATCTACCTCCTGAAATCTGTTTCCTGTAATTCTGCCTTGCTTTCAAATCCTCTTCGTTGCCTTTCCTCAATATATTTGTGGACGAGAGTTATCATTTCTAACTCTGCAGGTTTGTGAATTGCAGTGCCCCTGAGCTCCATTTTTCAACTCGTTTTCTTGGGAGCTGGCCACAAAAGCGTAGGATTGCTTCAGGCCCTGTTCTGCTTCCGGGCGGCAGGCTGAGCCTGTGGTTAATTCTTCTTCCTGATGGGAAAATAGAGTGACCTGTGCCTGTCCCAACACCTAGAGCTAGTCTCTCACTGGTTCCCCCTCTTCCCGTTCATCCTCAGGACAAATTGCAACCTGTACGGAACAGGAGGTTAAAGGTGCTGATTCTCGAAGGAGGAAGATTGCTAGTAAAGCGGCTGTAATGGCCAACCCGAGCACAAGGAGATGAGAAATGAGGTGCGTTTTCGAAACCTTTCCCGATCACATGGTGTACCATCTTCTGGGTTTCTCATGCATGTTTTCGATGTAGGAAGATGCCCTTGAACCTGGAGATTTTGGACCCATGGGATGGATACCACGCAGTATTACTTTAAAGAGTCTGCGTTTGCTCACCCAACCTCACCAAACCTCTCAGGCCCAAGAGTGTCCACCCTTATGTCTCAATCAGCTGTGGGTCTAGAGATGGTCAATAAAGGTGGCATCACAGCCCCTGAACGAATTTTGTAAGAATTTCTCTCTCTTTCACTGTCTTTGTTTCACGGGTTTTTAAAAGTAATTGATTTTTATAATGGGGTTTAGCTGCTTTTCACTGCTGTGTTTATGCCGCTTTACACCCACTTGACTCACTTACAGAGAGATATCAATACATTGGTTTTAAGAGTCTTACTAGTCTGATATATTCTTGGGCGGTGAACAGGGGGCGTTGAGTCCACTTCACTGAGCAAGGAGTAGGTCTTGTCTATTACATATTGGGTTTATGGAACGGTATCTGAGCTAATTTGAAACCCTTGTTTTCTGCCTCACCCGACCTCACCTTTCCCGTTAAGCAGCCATAGTGTGTTTTGTAAACGTGTGTCTCTGTTCTGTTTTGTAATTCAGTTCAAGTGTAGCGGTTTTTACATTCCCTCTATAAGTAATATCTTATGATAAGTGTCGTTTTCTGGTTGACTTATTTCACTTAGAATCGTCGTACCTAAATCCACTCATCATGCTGCTACTAGCCTTATGACGTTGATTTCATGGCTGAGTGATATTCCATTGTACATAAGGACCACAACTTCTTTATCCATTTTTTTCTTTCCTGGGATATTTAAGGTGTAACGAAGTGGAGGTTCTTGTCAACAGAGCAGCCCTAAACTTTGGGGTGCCTGTGTCTTGCTGATTTTTAGTTTTCCCAATTTATATGCCCATGAGTGGAAGTGCCCTATGCTCTCTAAGCTGAGTTTTTTAGAGGTTTCAGGACACACCGTACACTTCTCCAGAGTGGCTGTTGGCAATTTACATCCCGCCCATCAGCGTAGCAAGGCTCCCGTTTCTCCATGGCCTGTCCTGCATTTCTGGTTTTGACACTTTATTCAGCATGGCCCTTTTGACCGATGGGAAGCGAGACTTCTTTGTAGCGCTGATTTGCCTTTCCAGGTTGCTTGGTTGGCCAAAAAGGGCGTATGCGTTTTTTCCTGAATATATTCAGGAAAAAACGCATACGCCCTTTTTGGCCAAGGGCATCATGGTCGAGGTTTTGCCGCTTTTCCTGTGCTTTAAAGGCGATTCGACTCTACCTCCTGAAATCTGTTTCCTGCAATTCTGCCTTGCTTTCAAATCCTCTTCGTTGCCTTCCCTCAATATATTTGTGGACGAGAGTTATCATTTCTAACTCTGCAGGTTTGTGAATTGCAGTGCCCCTGAGCTCGATTTTTCAACTCGCTTTTTTGGGAGCTGGCCGCAAAAGCGCAGGATTGCTTCAGGCCCTGTTCTGCTTCCGGGCGGCAGGCTGAGCCTGTGGTTAATTCTTCTTCCTGATGGGAAAATAGAGTGACCTGTGCCTGTCCCAACACCTAGAGCTAGTCTCTCACTGGTTCCCCCTCTTCCCGTTCATCCTCAGGACAAATTGCAACCTGTACGGAACAGGAGGTTAAAGGTGCTGATTCTCGAAGGAGGAAGATTGCTAGTAAAGCGGCTGTAATGGCCAACCCGAGCACAAGGAGATGAGAAATGAGGTGCGTTTTCGAAACCTTTCCCGATCACATGGTGTACCATCTTCTGGGTTTCTCATGCATGTTTTCGATGTAGGAAGATGCCCTTGAAACTGGAGATTTTGGACCCATGGGATGGATACCACGCAGTATTACTTTAAAGAGTCTGCGTTTGCTCACCCAACCTCACCAAACCTCTCAGGCCCAAGAGTGTCCACCCTTATGTCTCAATCAGCTGTGGGTCTAGAGATGGTCAATAAAGGTGGCATCACAGCCCCTGAACGAATTTTGTAAGAATTTCTCTCTCTTTCACTGTCTTTGTTTCACGGGTTTTTAAAAGTAATTGATTTTTATAATGGGGTTTAGCTGCTTTTCACTGCTGTGTTTATGCCGCTTTACACCCACTTGACTCACTTACAGAGAGATATCAATACATTGGTTTTAAGAGTCTTACTAGTCTGATATATTCTTGGGCGGTGAACAGGGGGCGTTGAGTCCACTTCACTGAGCAAGGAGTAGGTCTTGTCTATTACATATTGGGTTTATGGAACGGTATCTGAGCTAATTTGAAACCCTTGTTTTCTGCCTCACCCGACCTCACCTTTCCCGTTAAGCAGCCATAGTGTGTTTTGTAAACGTGTGTCTCTGTTCTGTTTTGTAATTCAGTTCAAGTGTAGCGGTTTTTACATTCCCTCTATAAGTAATATCTTATGATAAGTGTCGTTTTCTGGTTGACTTATTTCACTTAGAATCGTCGTACCTAAATCCACTCATCATGCTGCTACTAGCCTTATGACGTTGATTTCATGGCTGAGTGATATTCCATTGTACATAAGGACCACAACTTCTTTATCCATTTTTTTCTTTCCTGGGATATTTAAGGTGTAACGAAGTGGAGGTTCTTGTCAACAGAGCAGCCCTAAACTTTGGGGTGCCTGTGTCTTGCTGATTTTTAGTTTTCCCAATTTATATGCCCATGAGTGGAAGTGCCCTATGCTCTCTAAGCTGAGTTTTTTAGAGGTTTCAGGACACACCGTACACTTCTCCAGAGTGGCTGTTGGCAATTTACATCCCGCCCATCAGCGTAGCAAGGCTCCCGTTTCTCCATGGCCTGTCCTGCATTTCTGGTTTTGACACTTTATTCAGCATGGCCCTTTTGACCGATGGGAAGCGAGACTTCTTTGTAGCGCTGATTTGCCTTTCCAGGTTGCTTGGTTGGCCAAAAAGGGCGTATGCGTTTTTTCCTGAATATATTCAGGAAAAAACGCATACGCCCTTTTTGGCCAAGGGCATCATGGTCGAGGTTTTGCCGCTTTTCCTGTGCTTTAAAGGCGATTCGACTCTACCTCCTGAAATCTGTTTCCTGCAATTCTGCCTTGCTTTCAAATCCTCCTCGTTGCCTTCCCTCAATATATTTGTGGACGAGAGTTATCATTTATAACTCTGCAGGTTTGTGAATTGCAGTGCCCCTGAGCTCGATTTTTCAACTCGCTTTTTTGGGAGCTGGCCGCAAAAGCGCAGGATTGCTTCAGGCCCTGTTCTGCTTCCGGGCGGCAGGCTGAGCCTGTGGTTAATTCTTCTTCCTGATGGGAAAATAGAGTGACCTGTGCCTGTCCCAACACCTAGAGCTAGTCTCTCACTGGTTCCCCCTCTTCCCGTTCATCCTCAGGACAAATTGCAACCTGTACGGAACAGGAGGTTAAAGGTGCTGATTCTCGAAGGAGGAAGATTGCTAGTAAAGCGGCTGTAATGGCCAACCCGAGCACAAGGAGATGAGAAATGAGGTGCGTTTTCGAAACCTTTCCCGATCACATGGTGTACCATCTTCTGGGTTTCTCATGCATGTTTTCGATGTAGGAAGATGCCCTTGAACCTGGAGATTTTGGACCCATGGGATGGATACCACGCAGTATTACTTTAAAGGGTCTGCGTTTGCTCACCCAACCTCACCAAACCTCTCAGGCCCAAGAGTGTCCACCCTTATGTCTCAATCAGCTGTGGGTCTAGAGATGGTCAATCCAGGTGGCATCACAGCCCCTGAACGAATTTTGTAAGAATTTCTCTCTCTTTCACTGTCTTTGTTTCACGGGTTTTTAAAAGTAATTGATTTTTATAATGGGGTTTAGCTGCTTTTCACTGCTGTGTTTATGCCGCTTTACACCCACTTGACTCACTTACAGAGGGATATCAATACATTGGTTTTAAGATTCTTACTAGTCAGATATATTCTTGGGCGGTGAACAGGGGGTGTTGAGTCCAGTTCACTGAGCAAGGAGTAGGTCTTGTCTATTACATATTGGGTTTATGGATCGGTATCTGAGCTAATTTGAAACCCTTGTTTTATGCATCACCCACCTCACCTTTCTCGTTAAGCAGCCATAGTGTGTCTTCTAAACGTGTGACGCTGTTCTGTTTTGTAATTCCGTTCAACTGTAGTGGTTTTTGCATTCCCTCTATAAGTGATATCTTATGATAAGTGTCTTTTTCTGTGTGACTTATTTCACTTAGAATCGTCGTACCTAAATCCTCTCATCATGCTGCTACTAGCCTTATGACGTTAATTTCATGGCTGAGTGATATGCCATTGTACATAAGGACCACAACTTCCTTATCCATTTTTCTCTTTCCTGGGATATTTAAGGTGTAACGAAGTGGAGGTTCTTGTCAACAGAGCAGCCCTAAACTTTGGGGTGCCTGTGTCTTGCTGATTTTTAGTTTTCCCAATTTATATGCCCATGAGTGGAAGTGCCTTATGCTCTCTAAGCTGAGTTTTTTAGAGGTTTCAGGACACACCGTACACTTCTCCAGAGTGGCTGTTGGCAATTTACATCCCGCCCATCAGCGTAGCAAGGCTCCCGTTTCTCCATGGCCTGTCCTGCATTTCTGGTTTTGACACTTTATTCAGCATGGCCCTTTTGACCGATGGGAAGCGAGACTTCTTTGTAGCGCTGATTTGCCTTTCCAGGTTGCTTGGTTGGCCAAAAAGGGCGTATGCGTTTTTTCCTGAATATATTCAGGAAAAAACGTATACGCCCTTTTTGGCCAAGGGCATCATGGTCGAGGTTTTGCCGCTTTTCCTGTGCTTTAAAGGCGATTCGAATCTACCTCCTGAAATCTGTTTCCTGCAATTCTGCCTTGCTTTCAAATCCTCTTCGTTGCCTTCCCTCAATATATTTGTGGACGAGAGTTATCATTTCTAACTCTGCAGGTCTGTGAATTGCAGTGCCCCTGAGCTCCATTTTTCAACTCGCTTTCTTCGGAGTTGGCCGCAAAAGCGCAGGATTGCTTCAAGCCCTATTCTGGTTCCGGGCGGCAGGCTGAGCCTGTGGTTAATTCTTCTTCCTGATGGGAAAATAGAGTGATCTGTGCCTGTCCCAACACCTAGAGCTAGTCTATCATTGGTTCCACCTCTTCCCTTTCATCCTCAGGACAGATTGCAACCTGTACGGAACAGGAGGTTAAAGGTGCTGATTCTCCACGGAGGGAGATTGCTACTAACTCGGTTGGAATGGCGAACCAGAGCACAAGGAGATGAGAAATGAGGTGCGTTTTAGAAACCTTTCCCGATCGCACGGTGTACCGTCTTCTGGGTTTCTCATGCATGTTTTTGATATAGGAAGATGCCCTTGAACTTGGAGATTTGGGACCCATGGGATGGGTACCACGCAGTATTACTTTAAAGGGTCTGCGTTTGCTCACCCAACCTCACCAAATCTCTCAGCCCCACGAGTGTCCACCCTTATGTCTCAATCAGCTGTGGGTCTAGAGATGGTCAATAAAGGTGTCATCACAGCCCCTGAACGAATTCTGTATGAATTTCTCTCTCTTTCACTGTCTTTGTTTCACGGGTTTTTAAAAGTAATTGATTTTTATAATGGGGTTTAGCTGCTTTTCACTGCTGTGTTTATGCCGCTTTACACCCACTTGACTCACTTACAGAGAGATATCAATACATTGGTTTTAAGAGTCTTACTAGTCTGATATATTCTTGGGCGGTGAACAGGGGGCGTTGAGTCCACTTCACTGAGCAAGGAGTAGGTCTTGTCTATTACATATTGGGTTTATGGAACGGTATCTGAGCTAATTTGAAACCCTTGTTTTCTGCCTCACCCGACCTCACCTTTCCCGTTAAGCAGCCATAGTGTGTTTTGTAAACGTGTGTCTCTGTTCTGTTTTGTAATTCAGTTCAAGTGTAGCGGTTTTTACATTCCCTCTATAAGTGATATCTTATGATAAGTGTCGTTTTCTGGTTGACTTATTTCACTTAGAATCGTCGTACCTAAATCCACTCATCATGCTGCTACTAGCCTTATGACGTTGATTTCATGGCTGAGTGATATTCCATTGTACATAAGGACCACAACTTCTTTATCCATTTTTCTCTTTCCTGGGATATTTAAGGTGTAACGAAGTGGAGGTTCTTGTCAACAGAGCAGCCCTAAACTTTGGGGTGCCTGTGTCTTGCTGATTTTTAGTTTTCCCAATTTATACGCCCATGAGTGGAAGTGCCCTATGCTCTCTAAGCTGAGTTTTTTAGAGGTTTCAGGACACACCGTACACTTCTCCAGAGTGGCTGTTGGCAATTTACATCACGCCAATCAGCGTAGCAAGGCTCCCGTTTCTCCATGGCCTGTCCTGCATTTCTGGTTTTGACACTTTATTCAGCATGGCCCTTTTGACCGATGGGAAGCGAGACTTCTTTGTAGCGCTGATTTGCCTTTCCAGGTTGCTTGGTTGGCCAAAAAGGGCGTATGCGTTTTTTCCTGAATATATTCAGGAAAAAACGCAGACGCCCTTTTTGGCCAAGGGCATCATGGTCGAGGTTTTGCCGCTTTTCCTGTGCTTTAAAGGCGATTCGAATCTACCTCCTGAAATCTGTTTCCTGTAATTCTGCCTTGCTTTCAAATCCTCTTCGTTGCCTTTCCTCAATATATTTGTGGACGAGAGTTATCATTTCTAACTCTGCAGGTTTGTGAATTGCAGTGCCCCTGAGCTCCATTTTTCAACTCGTTTTCTTGGGAGCTGGCCACAAAAGCGTAGGATTGCTACAGGCCCTATTCTGGTTCCGGGCGGCAGGCTGAGCCTGTGGTTAATTCTTCTTCCTGATGGGAAAATAGAGTGACCTGTGCCTGTCCCAACACCTAGAGCTAGTCTCTCACTGGTTCCCCCTCTTCCCGTTCATCCTCAGGACAAATTGCAACCTGTACGGAACAGGAGGTTAAAGGTGCTGATTCTCGAAGGAGGAAGATTGCTAGTAAAGCGGCTGTAATGGCCAACCCAAGCACAAGGAGATGAGAAATGAGGTGCGTTTTCGAAACCTTTCCCGATCACATGGTGTACCATCTTCTGGGTTTCTCATGCATGTTTTCGATGTAGGAAGATGCCCTTGAACCTGGAGATTTTGGACCCATGGGATGGATACCACGCAGTATTACTTTAAAGGGTCTGCGTTTGCTCACCCAACCTCACCAAACCTCTCAGGCCCAAGAGTGTCCACCCTTATGTCTCAATCAGCTGTGGGTCTAGAGATGGTCAATAAAGGTGGCATCACAGCCCCTGAACGAATTTTGTAAGAATTTCTCTCTCTTTCACTGTCTTTGTTTCACGGGTTTTTAAAAGTAATTGATTTTTATAATGGGGTTTAGCTGCTTTTCACTGCTGTGTTTATGCCGCTTTACACCCACTTGACTCACTTACAGAGGGATATCAATACATTGGTTTTAAGATTCTTACTAGTCAGATATATTCTTGGGCGGTGAACAGGGGGTGTTGAGTCCAGTTCACTGAGCAAGGAGTAGGTCTTGTCTATTACATATTGGGTTTATGGATCGGTATCTGAGCTAATTTGAAACCCTTGTTTTATGCATCACCCACCTCACCTTTCTCGTTAAGCAGCCATAGTGTGTCTTCTAAACGTGTGACGCTGTTCTGTTTTGTAATTCCGTTCAACTGTAGTGGTTTTTGCATTCCCTCTATAAGTGATATCTTATGATAAGTGTCTTTTTCTGTGTGACTTATTTCACTTAGAATCGTCGTACCTAAATCCTCTCATCATGCTGCTACTAGCCTTATGACGTTAATTTCATGGCTGAGTGATATGCCATTGTACATAAGGACCACAACTTCCTTATCCATTTTTCTCTTTCCTGGGATATTTAAGGTGTAACGAAGTGGAGGTTCTTGTCAACAGAGCAGCCCTAAACTTTGGGGTGCCTGTGTCTTGCTGATTTTTAGTTTTCCCAATTTATATGCCCATGAGTGGAAGTGCCTTATGCTCTCTAAGCTGAGTTTTTTAGAGGTTTCAGGACACACCGTACACTTCTCCAGAGTGGCTGTTGGCAATTTACATCCCGCCCATCAGCGTAGCAAGGCTCCCGTTTCTCCATGGCCTGTCCTGCATTTCTGGTTTTGACACTTTATGCAGCATGGCCCTTTTGACCGATGGGAAGCGAGACTTCTTTGTAGCGCTGATTTGCCTTTCCAGGTTGCTTGGTTGGCCAAAAAGGGCGTATGCGTTTTTTCCTGAATATATTCAGGAAAAAACGTATACGCCCTTTTTGGCCAAGGGCATCATGGTCGAGGTTTTGCCGCTTTTCCTGTGCTTTAAAGGCGATTCGAATCTACCTCCTGAAATCTGTTTCCTGCAATTCTGCCTTGCTTTCAAATCCTCTTCGTTGCCTTCCCTCAATATATTTGTGGACGAGAGTTATCATTTCTAACTCTGCAGGTCTGTGAATTGCAGTGCCCCTGAGCTCCATTTTTCAACTCGCTTTCTTCGGAGTTGGCCGCAAAAGCGCAGGATTGCTTCAAGCCCTATTCTGGTTCCGGGCGGCAGGCTGAGCCTGTGGTTAATTCTTCTTCCTGATGGGAAAATAGAGTGATCTGTGCCTGTCCCAACACCTAGAGCTAGTCTATCATTGGTTCCACCTCTTCCCTTTCATCCTCAGGACAGATTGCAACCTGTACGGAACAGGAGGTTAAAGGTGCTGATTCTCCACGGAGGGAGATTGCTACTAACTCGGTTGGAATGGCGAACCAGAGCACAAGGAGATGAGAAATGAGGTGCGTTTTAGAAACCTTTCCCGATCGCACGGTGTACCGTCTTCTGGGTTTCTCATGCATGTTTTTGATATAGGAAGATGCCCTTGAACTTGGAGATTTGGGACCCATGGGATGGGTACCACGCAGTATTACTTTAAAGGGTCTGCGTTTGCTCACCCAACCTCACCAAATCTCTCAGCCCCACGAGTGTCCACCCTTATGTCTCAATCAGCTGTGGGTCTAGAGATGGTCAATAAAGGTGTCATCACAGCCCCTGAACGAATTCTGTATGAATTTCTCTCTCTTTCACTGTCTTTGTTTCACGGGTTTTTAAAAGTAATTGATTTTTATAATGGGGTTTAGCTGCTTTTCACTGCTGTGTTTATGCCGCTTTACACCCACTTGACTCACTTACAGAGAGATATCAATACATTGGTTTTAAGAGTCTTACTAGTCTGATATATTCTTGGGCGGTGAACAGGGGGCGTTGAGTCCACTTCACTGAGCAAGGAGTAGGTCTTGTCTATTACATATTGGGTTTATGGAACGGTATCTGAGCTAATTTGAAACCCTTGTTTTCTGCCTCACCCGACCTCACCTTTCCCGTTAAGCAGCCATAGTGTGTTTTGTAAACGTGTGTCTCTGTTCTGTTTTGTAATTCAGTTCAAGTGTAGCGGTTTTTACATTCCCTCTATAAGTGATATCTTATGATAAGTGTCGTTTTCTGGTTGACTTATTTCACTTAGAATCGTCGTACCTAAATCCACTCATCATGCTGCTACTAGCCTTATGACGTTGATTTCATGGCTGAGTGATATTCCATTGTACATAAGGACCACAACTTCTTTATCCATTTTTCTCTTTCCTGGGATATTTAAGGTGTAACGAAGTGGAGGTTCTTGTCAACAGAGCAGCCCTAAACTTTGGGGTGCCTGTGTCTTGCTGATTTTTAGTTTTCCCAATTTATACGCCCATGAGTGGAAGTGCCCTATGCTCTCTAAGCTGAGTTTTTTAGAGGTTTCAGGACACACCGTACACTTCTCCAGAGTGGCTGTTGGCAATTTACATCACGCCAATCAGCGTAGCAAGGCTCCCGTTTCTCCATGGCCTGTCCTGCATTTCTGGTTTTGACACTTTATTCAGCATGGCCCTTTTGACCGATGGGAAGCGAGACTTCTTTGTAGCGCTGATTTGCCTTTCCAGGTTGCTTGGTTGGCCAAAAAGGGCGTATGCGTTTTTTCCTGAATATATTCAGGAAAAAACGCAGACGCCCTTTTTGGCCAAGGGCATCATGGTCGAGGTTTTGCCGCTTTTCCTGTGCTTTAAAGGCGATTCGAATCTACCTCCTGAAATCTGTTTCCTGTAATTCTGCCTTGCTTTCAAATCCTCTTCGTTGCCTTTCCTCAATATATTTGTGGACGAGAGTTATCATTTCTAACTCTGCAGGTTTGTGAATTGCAGTGCCCCTGAGCTCCATTTTTCAACTCGTTTTCTTGGGAGCTGGCCGCAAAAGCGTAGGATTGCTACAGGCCCTATTCTGGTTCCGGGCGGCAGGCTGAGCCTGTGGTTAATTCTTCTTCCTGATGGGAAAATAGAGTGACCTGTGCCTGTCCCAACACCTAGAGCTAGTCTCTCACTGGTTCCCCCTCTTCCCGTTCATCCTCAGGACAAATTGCAACCTGTACGGAACAGGAGGTTAAAGGTGCTGATTCTCGAAGGAGGAAGATTGCTAGTAAAGCGGCTGTAATGGCCAACCCGAGCACAAGGAGATGAGAAATGAGGTGCGTTTTCGAAACCTTTCCCGATCACATGGTGTACCATCTTCTGGGTTTCTCATGCATGTTTTCGATGTAGGAAGATGCCCTTGAACCTGGAGATTTTGGACCCATGGGATGGATACCACGCAGTATTACTTTAAAGGGTCTGCGTTTGCTCACCCAACCTCACCAAACCTCTCAGGCCCAAGAGTGTCCACCCTTATGTCTCAATCAGCTGTGGGTCTAGAGATGGTCAATAAAGGTGGCATCACAGCCCCTGAACGAATTTTGTAAGAATTTCTCTCTCTTTCACTGTCTTTGTTTCACGGGTTTTTAAAAGTAATTGATTTTTATAATGGGGTTTAGCTGCTTTTCACTGCTGTGTTTATGCCGCTTTACACCCACTTGACTCACTTACAGAGGGATATCAATACATTGGTTTTAAGATTCTTACTAGTCAGATATATTCTTGGGCGGTGAACAGGGGGTGTTGAGTCCAGTTCACTGAGCAAGGAGTAGGTCTTGTCTATTACATATTGGGTTTATGGATCGGTATCTGAGCTAATTTGAAACCCTTGTTTTATGCATCACCCACCTCACCTTTCTCGTTAAGCAGCCATAGTGTGTCTTCTAAACGTGTGACGCTGTTCTGTTTTGTAATTCCGTTCAACTGTAGTGGTTTTTGCATTCCCTCTATAAGTGATATCTTATGATAAGTGTCTTTTTCTGTGTGACTTATTTCACTTAGAATCGTCGTACCTAAATCCTCTCATCATGCTGCTACTAGCCTTATGACGTTAATTTCATGGCTGAGTGATATGCCATTGTACATAAGGACCACAACTTCCTTATCCATTTTTCTCTTTCCTGGGATATTTAAGGTGTAACGAAGTGGAGGTTCTTGTCAACAGAGCAGCCCTAAACTTTGGGGTGCCTGTGTCTTGCTGATTTTTAGTTTTCCCAATTTATATGCCCATGAGTGGAAGTGCCTTATGCTCTCTAAGCTGAGTTTTTTAGAGGTTTCAGGACACACCGTACACTTCTCCAGAGTGGCTGTTGGCAATTTACATCCCGCCCATCAGCGTAGCAAGGCTCCCGTTTCTCCATGGCCTGTCCTGCATTTCTGGTTTTGACACTTTATGCAGCATGGCCCTTTTGACCGATGGGAAGCGAGACTTCTTTGTAGCGCTGATTTGCCTTTCCAGGTTGCTTGGTTGGCCAAAAAGGGCGTATGCGTTTTTTCCTGAATATATTCAGGAAAAAACGTATACGCCCTTTTTGGCCAAGGGCATCATGGTCGAGGTTTTGCCGCTTTTCCTGTGCTTTAAAGGCGATTCGAATCTACCTCCTGAAATCTGTTTCCTGCAATTCTGCCTTGCTTTCAAATCCTCTTCGTTGCCTTCCCTCAATATATTTGTGGACGAGAGTTATCATTTCTAACTCTGCAGGTCTGTGAATTGCAGTGCCCCTGAGCTCCATTTTTCAACTCGCTTTCTTCGGAGTTGGCCGCAAAAGCGCAGGATTGCTTCAAGCCCTATTCTGGTTCCGGGCGGCAGGCTGAGCCTGTGGTTAATTCTTCTTCCTGATGGGAAAATAGAGTGATCTGTGCCTGTCCCAACACCTAGAGCTAGTCTATCATTGGTTCCACCTCTTCCCTTTCATCCTCAGGACAGATTGCAACCTGTACGGAACAGGAGGTTAAAGGTGCTGATTCTCCACGGAGGGAGATTGCTACTAACTCGGTTGGAATGGCGAACCAGAGCACAAGGAGATGAGAAATGAGGTGCGTTTTAGAAACCTTTCCCGATCGCACGGTGTACCGTCTTCTGGGTTTCTCATGCATGTTTTTGATATAGGAAGATGCCCTTGAACTTGGAGATTTGGGACCCATGGGATGGGTACCACGCAGTATTACTTTAAAGGGTCTGCGTTTGCTCACCCAACCTCACCAAATCTCTCAGCCCCACGAGTGTCCACCCTTATGTCTCAATCAGCTGTGGGTCTAGAGATGGTCAATAAAGGTGTCATCACAGCCCCTGAACGAATTCTGTATGAATTTCTCTCTCTTTCACTGTCTTTGTTTCACGGGTTTTTAAAAGTAATTGATTTTTATAATGGGGTTTAGCTGCTTTTCACTGCTGTGTTTATGCCGCTTTACACCCACTTGACTCACTTACAGAGAGATATCAATACATTGGTTTTAAGAGTCTTACTAGTCTGATATATTCTTGGGCGGTGAACAGGGGGCGTTGAGTCCACTTCACTGAGCAAGGAGTAGGTCTTGTCTATTACATATTGGGTTTATGGAACGGTATCTGAGCTAATTTGAAACCCTTGTTTTCTGCCTCACCCGACCTCACCTTTCCCGTTAAGCAGCCATAGTGTGTTTTGTAAACGTGTGTCTCTGTTCTGTTTTGTAATTCAGTTCAAGTGTAGCGGTTTTTACATTCCCTCTATAAGTGATATCTTATGATAAGTGTCGTTTTCTGGTTGACTTATTTCACTTAGAATCGTCGTACCTAAATCCACTCATCATGCTGCTACTAGCCTTATGACGTTGATTTCATGGCTGAGTGATATTCCATTGTACATAAGGACCACAACTTCTTTATCCATTTTTCTCTTTCCTGGGATATTTAAGGTGTAACGAAGTGGAGGTTCTTGTCAACAGAGCAGCCCTAAACTTTGGGGTGCCTGTGTCTTGCTGATTTTTAGTTTTCCCAATTTATACGCCCATGAGTGGAAGTGCCCTATGCTCTCTAAGCTGAGTTTTTTAGAGGTTTCAGGACACACCGTACACTTCTCCAGAGTGGCTGTTGGCAATTTACATCACGCCAATCAGCGTAGCAAGGCTCCCGTTTCTCCATGGCCTGTCCTGCATTTCTGGTTTTGACACTTTATTCAGCATGGCCCTTTTGACCGATGGGAAGCGAGACTTCTTTGTAGCGCTGATTTGCCTTTCCAGGTTGCTTGGTTGGCCAAAAAGGGCGTCTGCGTTTTTTCCTGAATATATTCAGGAAAAAACGCAGACGCCCTTTTTGGCCAAGGGCATCATGGTCGAGGTTTTGCCGCTTTTCCTGTGCTTTAAAGGCGATTCGACTCTACCTCCTGAAATCTGTTTCCTGCAATTCTGCCTTGCTTTCAAATCCTCCTCGTTGCCTTCCCTCAATATATTTGTGGACGAGAGTTATCATTTATAACTCTGCAGGTTTGTGAATTGCAGTGCCCCTGAGCTCGATTTTTCAACTCGCTTTTTTGGGAGCTGGCCGCAAAAGCGCAGGATTGCTTCAGGCCCTGTTCTGCTTCCGGGCGGCAGGCTGAGCCTGTGGTTAATTCTTCTTCCTGATGGGAAAATAGAGTGACCTGTGCCTGTCCCAACACCTAGAGCTAGTCTCTCACTGGTTCCCCCTCTTCCCGTTCATCCTCAGGACAAATTGCAACCTGTACGGAACAGGAGGTTAAAGGTGCTGATTCTCGAAGGAGGGAGATTGCTAGTAAAGCGGCTGTAATGGCCAACCCGAGCACAAGGAGATGAGAAATGAGGTGCGTTTTCGAAACCTTTCCCGATCACATGGTGTACCATCTTCTGGGTTTCTCATGCATGTTTTCGATGTAGGAAGATGCCCTTGAACCTGGAGATTTTGGACCCATGGGATGGATACCACGCAGTATTACTTTAAAGGGTCTGCGTTTGCTCACCCAACCTCACCAAACCTCTCAGGCCCAAGAGTGTCCACCCTTATGTCTCAATCAGCTGTGGGTCTAGAGATGGTCAATAAAGGTGGCATCACAGCCCCTGAACGAATTTTGTAAGAATTTCTCTCTCTTTCACTGTCTTTGTTTCACGGGTTTTTAAAAGTAATTGATTTTTATAATGGGGTTTAGCTGCTTTTCACTGCTGTGTTTATGCCGCTTTACACCCACTTGACTCACTTACAGAGGGATATCAATACATTGGTTTTAAGATTCTTACTAGTCAGATATATTCTTGGGCGGTGAACAGGGGGTGTTGAGTCCAGTTCACTGAGCAAGGAGTAGGTCTTGTCTATTACATATTGGGTTTATGGAACGGTATCTGAGCTAATTTGAAACCCTTGTTTTATGCATCACCCACCTCACCTTTCTCGTTAAGCAGCCATAGTGTGTCTTCTAAACGTGTGACGCTGTTCTGTTTTGTAATTCCGTTCAACTGTAGTGGTTTTTGCATTCCCTCTATAAGTGATATCTTATGATAAGTGTCTTTTTCTGTGTGACTTATTTCACTTAGAATCGTCGTACCTAAATCCTCTCATCATGCTGCTACTAGCCTTATGACGTTAATTTCATGGCTGAGTGATATGCCATTGTACATAAGGACCACAACTTCCTTATCCATTTTTCTCTTTCCTGGGATATTTAAGGTGTAACGAAGTGGAGGTTCTTGTCAACAGAGCAGCCCTAAACTTTGGGGTGCCTGTGTCTTGCTGATTTTTAGTTTTCCCAATTTATATGCCCATGAGTGGAAGTGCCTTATGCTCTCTAAGCTGAGTTTTTTAGAGGTTTCAGGACACACCGTACACTTCTCCAGAGTGGCTGTTGGCAATTTACATCCCGCCCATCAGCGTAGCAAGGCTCCCGTTTCTCCATGGCCTGTCCTGCATTTCTGGTTTTGACACTTTATGCAGCATGGCCCTTTTGACCGATGGGAAGCGAGACTTCTTTGTAGCGCTGATTTGCCTTTCCAGGTTGCTTGGTTGGCCAAAAAGGGCGTATGCGTTTTTTCCTGAATATATTCAGGAAAAAACGTATACGCCCTTTTTGGCCAAGGGCATCATGGTCGAGGTTTTGCCGCTTTTCCTGTGCTTTAAAGGCGATTCGAATCTACCTCCTGAAATCTGTTTCCTGCAATTCTGCCTTGCTTTCAAATCCTCTTCGTTGCCTTCCCTCAATATATTTGTGGACGAGAGTTATCATTTCTAACTCTGCAGGTCTGTGAATTGCAGTGCCCCTGAGCTCCATTTTTCAACTCGCTTTCTTCGGAGTTGGCCGCAAAAGCGCAGGATTGCTTCAAGCCCTATTCTGGTTCCGGGCGGCAGGCTGAGCCTGTGGTTAATTCTTCTTCCTGATGGGAAAATAGAGTGATCTGTGCCTGTCCCAACACCTAGAGCTAGTCTATCATTGGTTCCACCTCTTCCCTTTCATCCTCAGGACAGATTGCAACCTGTACGGAACAGGAGGTTAAAGGTGCTGATTCTCCACGGAGGGAGATTGCTACTAACTCGGTTGGAATGGCGAACCAGAGCACAAGGAGATGAGAAATGAGGTGCGTTTTAGAAACCTTTCCCGATCGCACGGTGTACCGTCTTCTGGGTTTCTCATGCATGTTTTTGATATAGGAAGATGCCCTTGAACTTGGAGATTTGGGACCCATGGGATGGGTACCACGCAGTATTACTTTAAAGGGTCTGCGTTTGCTCACCCAACCTCACCAAATCTCTCAGCCCCACGAGTGTCCACCCTTATGTCTCAATCAGCTGTGGGTCTAGAGATGGTCAATAAAGGTGTCATCACAGCCCCTGAACGAATTCTGTATGAATTTCTCTCTCTTTCACTGTCTTTGTTTCACGGGTTTTTAAAAGTAATTGATTTTTATAATGGGGTTTAGCTGCTTTTCACTGCTGTGTTTATGCCGCTTTACACCCACTTGACTCACTTACAGAGAGATATCAATACATTGGTTTTAAGAGTCTTACTAGTCTGATATATTCTTGGGCGGTGAACAGGGGGCGTTGAGTCCACTTCACTGAGCAAGGAGTAGGTCTTGTCTATTACATATTGGGTTTATGGAACGGTATCTGAGCTAATTTGAAACCCTTGTTTTCTGCCTCACCCGACCTCACCTTTCCCGTTAAGCAGCCATAGTGTGTTTTGTAAACGTGTGTCTCTGTTCTGTTTTGTAATTCAGTTCAAGTGTAGCGGTTTTTACATTCCCTCTATAAGTGATATCTTATGATAAGTGTCGTTTTCTGGTTGACTTATTTCACTTAGAATCGTCGTACCTAAATCCACTCATCATGCTGCTACTAGCCTTATGACGTTGATTTCATGGCTGAGTGATATTCCATTGTACATAAGGACCACAACTTCTTTATCCATTTTTCTCTTTCCTGGGATATTTAAGGTGTAACGAAGTGGAGGTTCTTGTCAACAGAGCAGCCCTAAACTTTGGGGTGCCTGTGTCTTGCTGATTTTTAGTTTTCCCAATTTATACGCCCATGAGTGGAAGTGCCCTATGCTCTCTAAGCTGAGTTTTTTAGAGGTTTCAGGACACACCGTACACTTCTCCAGAGTGGCTGTTGGCAATTTACATCACGCCAATCAGCGTAGCAAGGCTCCCGTTTCTCCATGGCCTGTCCTGCATTTCTGGTTTTGACACTTTATTCAGCATGGCCCTTTTGACCGATGGGAAGCGAGACTTCTTTGTAGCGCTGATTTGCCTTTCCAGGTTGCTTGGTTGGCCAAAAAGGGCGTCTGCGTTTTTTCCTGAATATATTCAGGAAAAAACGCAGACGCCCTTTTTGGCCAAGGGCATCATGGTCGAGGTTTTGCCGCTTTTCCTGTGCTTTAAAGGCGATTCGACTCTACCTCCTGAAATCTGTTTCCTGCAATTCTGCCTTGCTTTCAAATCCTCCTCGTTGCCTTCCCTCAATATATTTGTGGACGAGAGTTATCATTTATAACTCTGCAGGTTTGTGAATTGCAGTGCCCCTGAGCTCGATTTTTCAACTCGCTTTTTTGGGAGCTGGCCGCAAAAGCGCAGGATTGCTTCAGGCCCTGTTCTGCTTCCGGGCGGCAGGCTGAGCCTGTGGTTAATTCTTCTTCCTGATGGGAAAATAGAGTGACCTGTGCCTGTCCCAACACCTAGAGCTAGTCTCTCACTGGTTCCCCCTCTTCCCGTTCATCCTCAGGACAAATTGCAACCTGTACGGAACAGGAGGTTAAAGGTGCTGATTCTCGAAGGAGGAAGATTGCTAGTAAAGCGGCTGTAATGGCCAACCCGAGCACAAGGAGATGAGAAATGAGGTGCGTTTTCGAAACCTTTCCCGATCACATGGTGTACCATCTTCTGGGTTTCTCATGCATGTTTTCGATGTAGGAAGATGCCCTTGAACCTGGAGATTTTGGACCCATGGGATGGATACCACGCAGTATTACTTTAAAGAGTCTGCGTTTGCTCACCCAACCTCACCAAACCTCTCAGGCCCAAGAGTGTCCACCCTTATGTCTCAATCAGCTGTGGGTCTAGAGATGGTCAATAAAGGTGGCATCACAGCCCCTGAACGAATTTTGTAAGAATTTCTCTCTCTTTCACTGTCTTTGTTTCACGGGTTTTTAAAAGTAATTGATTTTTATAATGGGGTTTAGCTGCTTTTCACTGCTGTGTTTATGCCGCTTTACACCCACTTGACTCACTTACAGAGGGATATCAATACATTGGTTTTAAGATTCTTACTAGTCAGATATATTCTTGGGCGGTGAACAGGGGGTGTTGAGTCCAGTTCACTGAGCAAGGAGTAGGTCTTGTCTATTACATATTGGGTTTATGGAACGGTATCTGAGCTAATTTGAAACCCTTGTTTTATGCATCACCCACCTCACCTTTCTCGTTAAGCAGCCATAGTGTGTCTTCTAAACGTGTGACGCTGTTCTGTTTTGTAATTCCGTTCAACTGTAGTGGTTTTTGCATTCCCTCTATAAGTGATATCGTATGATAAGTGTCTTTTTCTGTGTGACTTATTTCACTTAGAATCGTCGTACCTAAATCCTCTCATCATGCTGCTACTAGCCTTATGACGTTAATTTCATGGCTGAGTGATATGCCATTGTACATAAGGACCACAACTTCCTTATCCATTTTTCTCTTTCCTGGGATATTTAAGGTGTAACGAAGTGGAGGTTCTTGTCAACAGAGCAGCCCTAAACTTTGGGGTGCCTGTGTCTTGCTGATTTTTAGTTTTCCCAATTTATATGCCCATGAGTGGAAGTGCCTTATGCTCTCTAAGCTGAGTTTTTTAGAGGTTTCAGGACACACCGTACACTTCTCCAGAGTGGCTGTTGGCAATTTACATCCCGCCCAACAGCGTAGCAAGGCTCCCGTTTCTCCATGGCCTGTCCTGCATTTCTGGTTTTGACACTTTATGCAGCATGGCCCTTTTGACCGATGGGAAGCGAGACTTCTTTGTAGCGCTGATTTGCCTTTCCAGGTTGCTTGGTTGGCCAAAAAGGGCGTATGCGTTTTTTCCTGAATATATTCAGGAAAAAACGTATACGCCCTTTTTGGCCAAGGGCATCATGGTCGAGGTTTTGCCGCTTTTCCTGTGCTTTAAAGGCGATTCGAATCTACCTCCTGAAATCTGTTTCCTGCAATTCTGCCTTGCTTTCAAATCCTCTTCGTTGCCTTCCCTCAATATATTTGTGGACGAGAGTTATCATTTCTAACTCTGCAGGTCTGTGAATTGCAGTGCCCCTGAGCTCCATTTTTCAACTCGGTTTCTTCGGAGTTGGCCGCAAAAGCGCAGGATTGCTTCAAGCCCTATTCTGGTTCCGGGCGGCAGGCTGAGCCTGTGGTTAATTCTTCTTCCTGATGGGAAAATAGAGTGATCTGTGCCTGTCCCAACACCTAGAGCTAGTCTATCATTGGTTCCACCTCTTCCCTTTCATCCTCAGGACAGATTGCAACCTGTACGGAACAGGAGGTTAAAGGTGCTGATTCTCCACGGAGGGAGATTGCTACTAACTCGGTTGGAATGGCGAACCAGAGCACAAGGAGATGAGAAATGAGGTGCGTTTTAGAAACCTTTCCCGATCGCACGGTGTACCGTCTTGTGGGTTTCTCATGCATGTTTTTGATATAGGAAGATGCCCTTGAACTTGGAGATTTGGGACCCATGGGATGGGTACCACGCAGTATTACTTTAAAGGGTCTGCGTTTGCTCACCCAACCTCACCAAATCTCTCAGCCCCACGAGTGTCCACCCTTATGTCTCAATCAGCTGTGGGTCTAGAGATGGTCAATAAAGGTGTCATCACAGCCCCTGAACGAATTCTGTATGAATTTCTCTCTCTTTCACTGTCTTTGTTTCACGGGTTTTTAAAAGTAATTGATTTTTATAATGGGGTTTAGCTGCTTTTCACTGCTGTGTTTATGCCGCTTTACACCCACTTGACTCACTTACAGAGAGATATCAATACATTGGTTTTAAGAGTCTTACTAGTCTGATATATTCTTGGGCGGTGAACAGGGGGCGTTGAGTCCACTTCACTGAGCAAGGAGTAGGTCTTGTCTATTACATATTGGGTTTATGGAACGGTATCTGAGCTAATTTGAAACCCTTGTTTTCTGCCTCACCCGACCTCACCTTTCCCGTTAAGCAGCCATAGTGTGTTTTGTAAACGTGTGTCTCTGTTCTGTTTTGTAATTCAGTTCAAGTGTAGCGGTTTTTACATTCCCTCTATAAGTGATATCTTATGATAAGTGTCGTTTTCTGGTTGACTTATTTCACTTAGAATCGTCGTACCTAAATCCACTCATCATGCTGCTACTAGCCTTATGACGTTGATTTCATGGCTGAGTGATATTCCATTGTACATAAGGACCACAACTTCTTTATCCATTTTTCTCTTTCCTGGGATATTTAAGGTGTAACGAAGTGGAGGTTCTTGTCAACAGAGCAGCCCTAAACTTTGGGGTGCCTGTGTCTTGCTGATTTTTAGTTTTCCCAATTTATACGCCCATGAGTGGAAGTGCCCTATGCTCTCTAAGCTGAGTTTTTTAGAGGTTTCAGGACACACCGTACACTTCTCCAGAGTGGCTGTTGGCAATTTACATCACGCCAATCAGCGTAGCAAGGCTCCCGTTTCTCCATGGCCTGTCCTGCATTTCTGGTTTTGACACTTTATTCAGCATGGCCCTTTTGACCGATGGGAAGCGAGACTTCTTTGTAGCGCTGATTTGCCTTTCCAGGTTGCTTGGTTGGCCAAAAAGGGCGTCTGCGTTTTTTCCTGAATATATTCAGGAAAAAACGCAGACGCCCTTTTTGGCCAAGGGCATCATGGTCGAGGTTTTGCCGCTTTTCCTGTGCTTTAAAGGCGATTCGAATCTACCTCCTGAAATCTGTTTCCTGTAATTCTGCCTTGCTTTCAAATCCTCTTCGTTGCCTTTCCTCAATATATTTGTGGACGAGAGTTATCATTTCTAACTCTGCAGGTTTGTGAATTGCAGTGCCCCTGAGCTCCATTTTTCAACTCGTTTTCTTGGGAGCTGGCCACAAAAGCGTAGGATTGCTACAGGCCCTATTCTGGTTCCGGGCGGCAGGCTGAGCCTGTGGTTAATTCTTCTTCCTGATTGGAAAATAGAGTGACCTGTGCTTGTCCCAACACCTAGACCTAGTCTCTCATTGGTTCCCCCTCTTCCCGTTCATCCTCAGGACAAATTGCAACCTGTACGGAACAGGAGGTTAAAGGTGCTGATTCTCCACGGAGGGAGATTGCTACTAACGCGGCTGGAATGGCGAACCCGAGCACAAGGAGATGAGAAATGAGGTGCGTTTTAGAAACCTTTCCCGATCACACGGTGTACCATCTTCTGGGTTTCTCATGCATGTTTTCGATGTAGGAAGATGCCCTTGAACCTGGAGATTTGGGACCCATGAGATGGGTACCACACAGTATTACTTTAAAGGGTCTGTGTTTGCTCACCCAACCTCACCAAACCTCTCAGCCCCAAGAGTGTCCACCCTTATGTCTCAATCAGCTGTGGGTCTAGATATGGTCAATCCAGGTGGCATCACAGCCCCTGAACGAATTTTGTAAGAATTTCTCTCCCTTTCACTGTCTTTGTTTCATGGGATTTTAAAAGTAATTGATTTTTATAATGGGGTTTAGCTGCTTTTCACTGCTGGGTTTATGCTGCTTTACACCCACTTGACTCATTTACAGAGGGATATCAATACATAGCTTTGAAGATTGTTCCTAGTCAGATATATTCTTGGGCGGTGAATAGGGGGTGTTGAGTCCAGTTCACTGAGCAAGGAGTAGGTCTTGTCTATTACATATTGGGTTTATGGAACGGTATCTGAGCTAATTTGAAACCCCTGTTTTCTACCTCACCCGACCTCACCTTTCCCGTCAAGCAGCCATAGTGTGTTTTGTAAACGTGTGTCTCTGTTCTGTTTTGTAATTCAGTTCAAGTGTAGCGGTTTTTACATTCCCTCTATAAGTCATATCTTATGATAAGTGTTGTTTTCTGGTTGACTTATTTCACTTAGAATCGTCGTACCTAAATCCACTCATCATGCTGCTACTAGCCTTATGACGTTGATTTCATGGCTGAGTGATATGCCATTGTACATAAGGACCACAACTTCCTTATCCATTTTTCTCTTTCCTGGGATATTTAAGGTGTAACGAAGTGGAGGTTCTTGTCAACAGAGCAGCCCTAAACTTTGGGGTGCCTGTGTCTTGCTGATTTTTAGTTTTCCCAATTTATACGCCCATGAGTGGAAGTGCCTTATGCTCTCTATGCTGAGTTCTTTAGATGTTTCAGGAAACACCGTACACTTCTCCAGAGTGGCTGTTGGCAATTTACATCCCGCCCATCAGCGTAGTAAGGCTCCCGTTTCTCCATGGCCTGTCCTGCATTTCTGGTTTTGACACTTTATTCAGCATGGCCCTTTTGACCGATGGGAAGCGAGACTTCTTTGTAGCGCTGATTTGCCTTTCCAGGTTGCTTGGTTGGCCAAAAAGGGCGTCTGCGTTTTTTCCTGAATATATTCAGGAAAAAACGCATACGCTCTTTTTGGCCAAGGGCATCATGGTCGAGGTTTTGCCGCTTTTCCTGTGCTTTAAAGGCGATTCGACTCTACCTCCTGAAATCTGTTTCCTGCAATTCTCCCTTGCTTTCAAATCCTCCTCGTTGCCTTCCCTCAATATATTTGTGGACGAGAGTTATCATTTATAACTCTGCAGGTTTGTGAATTGCAGTGCCCCTGAGCTCGATTTTTCAACTCGTTTTTATGGGAGCTGGCCGCAAAAACACAGGATTGCTTCAGGCCCTGTTCTGCTTCCGGGCGGCAGGCTGAGCCTGTGGTTAATTCTTCTTCCTGATGGGAAAATAGAGTGACCTGTGCCTGTCCCAACACCTAGAGCTAGTCTCTCACTGGTTCCCCCTCTTCCCGTTCATCCTCAGGACAAATTGCAACCTGTACGGAACAGGAGGTTGAAGGTGCTGATTCTCGAAGGAGGGAGATTGCTAGTAAAGCGGCTGTAATGGCCAACCCGAGCACAAGGAGATGAGAAATGAGGTGCGTTTTCGAAACCTTTCCCGATCACACGGTGTACCATCTTCTGGGTTTCTCATGCATGTTTTTGTTATAGGAAGATGCCCTTGAACTTGGAGATTTGGGACCCATGGGATGGGTACCACGCAGTATTACTTTAAAGGGACTGCGTTTCCTCAACCAACCTGACCAAACCTCTCAGCCACAAGAGAGTCCACCCTTATGTCTCAATCAGCTGTGGGTCTAGAGATGGTCAATCCAGGTGGCATCACAGCCCCTGAACGAATATTGTAAGAATTTCTCTATCTTTCACTGTCTTTGTTTCACAGCTTTTTAAAAGTAATTGATTTTTAAAATGGGGTTTAGCTGCTTTTCACTGCTGTTTTTATGCTGCTTTACACCCACTTGACTCACTTACAGAGAGATATCAATACATAGCTTTGAAGATTCTTCCTAGTCAGATATATTCTTGGGCGGTGAATAGGGGGTTTTTGCGTCCAGTTCACTGAGCAACGAGTAGGTCTTGTCTAATACATATTGGGTTTATGGAACGGTATCTGAGCTAATTTGAAACCTTTGTTTTCTGCCTCACCCGACCTCAGCTTTCCCGTTAAGAAGCCATAGTGTGTTTTGTAAACGTGTGTCTCTGTTCTGTTTTGTAATTCAGTTCAAGTGTAGCGGTTTTTACATTCCCTCTATAAGTGATATCTTATGATAAGTGTCGTTTTCTGGTTGACTTATTTCACTTAGAATCGTCGTACCTAAATCCACTCATCATGCTGCTACTAGCCTTATGACGTTGATTTCATGGCTGAGTGATATTCCATTGTACATAAGGACCACAACTTCTTTATCCATTTTTTTCTTTCCTGGGATATTTAAGGTGTAACGAAGTGGAGGTTCTTGTCAACAGAGCAGCCCTAAACTTTGTGGTGCCTGTGTCTTGCTGATTTTTAATTTTTCCAATTCATGCGCCCATGAGTGGAAGTGCCCTATGCTCTCTAAGCTGAGTTTTTTAGATGTTTCAGGACACACCGTACACTTCTCCAGAGTGGCTGTTGGCAATTTACATCCCGCCCATCAGTGTAGCAAGGCTCCCGTTTCTCCATGGCCTGTCCTGCATTTCTGGTTTTGACACTTTATTCAGCATGGCCCTTTTGACCGATGGGAAGCGAGACTTCTTTGTAGCGCTGATTTGCCTTTCCAGGTTGCTTGGTTGGCCAAAAAGGGCGTATGCGTTTTTTCCTGAATATATTCAGGAAAAAACGCATACGCCCTTTTTGGCCAAGGGCATCATGGTCGAGGTTTTGCCGCTTTTCCTGTGTTTTAAAGGCGATTCGAATCTACCTGCTGAAATCTTTTTTCTGCAATTCTGCCTTGCTTTCAAATCCTCTTCGTTGCCTTCCCTCAATATATTTGTGGACGAGAGTTATCATTTCTAACTCTGCAGGTCTGTGAATTGCAGTGCCCCTGAGCTCCATTTTTCAACTCGCTTTCTTGGGAGTTGGCCGCAAAAGCGCAGGATTGCTTCAGGCCCTGTTCTGGTTCCGGGCGGCAGGCTGAGCCTGTGGTTAATTCTTCTTCCTGATGGGAAAATAGAGTGACCTGTGCCTGTCCCAACACCTAGAGCTAGTCTCTCACTGGTTCCCCCTCTTCCCGTTCATCCTCAGGACAAATTGCAACCTGTACGGAACAGGAGGTTAAAGGTGCTGATTCTCCACGGAGGGAGATTGCTACTAACGCGGCTGGAATGGCGAACCCGAGCACAAGGAGATGAGAAATGAGGTGCGTTTTAGAAACCTTTCCCGATCACACGGTGTACCATCTTCTGGGTTTCTCATGCATGTTTTCGATGTAGGAAGATGCCCTTGAACCTGGAGATTTTGGACCCATGGGATGGATACCACGCAGTATTACTTTAAAGGGTCTGCGTTTGCTCACCCAACCTCACCAAACCTCTCAGCCCCAAGAGTGTCCACCCTTATGTCTCAATCAGCTGTGGGTCTAGAGATGGTCAATCCAGGTGGCATCACAGCCCCTGAACGAATTTTGTAAGAATTTCTCTCTCTTTCACTGTCTTTGTTTCACGGGTTTTTAAAAGTAATTGATTTTTATAATGGGGTTTAGCTGCTTTTCACTGCTGTGTTTATGCCGCTTTACACCCACTTGACTCACTTACAGAGGGATATCAATACATTGGTTTTAAGATTCTTACTAGTCAGATATATTCTTGGGCGGTGAACAGGGGGTGTTTAGTCCACTTCACTGAGCAAGGAGTAGGTCTTGTCTATTACATATTGGGTGTATGGAACGGTATCTGAGCCTATTTGAAACCCTTGTTTTATGCATCACCCCACCTCACCTTTCCCGTTAAGCAGCCATAGTGTGTCTTCTAAACGTGTGACGCTGTTCTGTTTTGTAATTCAGTTCAAGTGTAGCGGTTTTTACATTCCCTCTATAAGTGATATCTTATGATAAGTGTCTTTTTCTGTGTGACTTATTTCACTTAGAATCGTCGTACCTAAATCCTCTCATCATGCTGCTACTAGCCTTATGACGTTAATTTCATGGCTGAGTGATATGCCATTGTACATAAGGACCACAACTTCCTTATCCATTTTTCTCTTTCCTGGGATATTTAAGGTGTAACGAAGTGGAGGTTCTTGTCAACAGAGCAGCCCTAAACTTTGGGGTGCCTGTGTCTTGCTGATTTTTAGTTTTCCCAATTTATACGCCCATGAGTGGAAGTGCCCTATGCTCTCTAAGCTGAGTTTTTTAGATGTTTCAGGACACCCCGTACTCTTCTGCAGAGTGGCTGTTGGCAATTTACATCCCGCCCATCAGCGTAGCAAGGCTCCCGTTTCTCCATGGCCTGTCCTGCATTTCTGGTTTTGACACTTTATTCAGCATGGCCCTTTTGACCGATGGGAAGCGAGACTTCTTTGTAGCGCTGATTTGCCTTTCCAGGTTGCTTGGTTGGCCAAAAAGGGCGTATGCGTTTTTTCCTGAATATATTCAGGAAAAAACGCATACGCCCTTTTTGGCCAAGGGCATCATGGTCGAGGTTTTGCCGCTTTTCCTGTGCTTTAAAGGCGATTCGACTCTACCTCCTGAAATCTGTTTCCTGCAATTCTGCCTTGCTTTCAAATCCTCCTCGTTGCCTTCCCTCAATATATTTGTGGACGAGAGTTATCATTTATAACTCTGCAGGTTTGTGAATTGCAGTGCCCCTGAGCTCCATTTTTCAACTCGCTTTCTTGGGAGCTGGCCGCAAAAGCGCAGGATTGCTTCAGGCCCTATTGTGGTTCCGGGCGGCAGGCTGAGCCTGTGGTTAATTCTTCTTCCTGATGGGAAAATAGAGTGACCTGTGCCTGTCCCAACACCTAGAGCTAGTCTCTCATTGGTTCCCCCTCTTCCCGTTCATCCTCAGGACAAATTGCAACCTGTACGGAACAGGAGGTTAAAGGTGCTGATTCTCCACGGAGGGAGATTGCTACTAACGCGGCTGGAATGGCGAACCCGAGCACAAGGAGATGAGAAATGAGGTGCGTTTTAGAAACCTTTCCCGATCACACGGTGTACCATCTTCTGGGTTTCTCATGCATGTTTTCGATGTAGGAAGATGCCCTTGAACCTGGAGATTTGGGACCCATGGGATGGATACCACGCAGTATTACTTTAAAGGGTCTGCGTTTGCTCACCCAACCTCACCAAACCTCTCAGCCCCAAGAGTGTCCACCCTTATGTCTCAATCAGCTGTGGGTCTAGATATGGTCAATCCAGGTGGCATCACAGCCCCTGAACGAATTTTGTAAGAATTTCTCTCTCTTTCACTGTCTTTGTTTCTCGGGATTTTAAAAGTAATTGATTTTTATAATGGGGTTTAGCTGCTTTTCACTGCTCTGTTTATGCTGCTTTACATCCACTTGACTCATTTACAGAGAGATATCAATACATAGCTTTGAAGATTCTTCCTAGTCAGGTATATTCTTGGGCGGTGAATAGGGGGTGTCGAGTCCAGTTCACTGAGCAAGGAGTAGGTCTTGTCTATTACATATTGGGTTTATGGAACGGTATCTGAGCTAATTTGAAACCCTTGTTTTCTACATCACCCGACCTCACCTTTCCCGTTAAGCAGCCATAGTGTGTTTCGTAAACGTGTGACGCTGTTCTGTTTTGTAATTCAGTTCAAGTGTAGCGGTTTTTACATTCCCTCTCTAAGTGATATCTTATGATAAGTGTCTTTTTCTGTGTGACTTATTTCACTTAGAATCGTCGTACCTAAATCCTCTCATCATGCTGCTACTAGCCTTATGACGTTAATTTCATGGCTGAGTGATATGCCATTGTACATAAGGACCACAACTTCCTTATCCATGTTTCTCTTTCCTGGGATATTTAAGGTGTAACGAAGTGGAGGTTCTTGTCAACAGAGCAGCCCTAAACTTTGGGGTGCCTGTGTCTTGCTGATTTTTAGTTTTCCCAATTTATACGCCCATGAGTGGAAGTGCCTTATGCTCTCTATGCTGAGTTTTTTAGATGTTTCAGGAAACACCGTACACTTCTCCAGAGTGGCTGTTGGCAATTTACATCCCGCCCATCAGCGTAGCAAGGCTCCCGTTTCACCATGGCCTGTCCTGCATTTCTGGTTTTGACACTTTATTCAGCATGGCCCTTTTGACCGATGGGAAGCGAGACTTCTTTGTAGCGCTGATTTGCCTTTCCAGGTTGCTTGGTTGGCCAAAAAGGGCGTCTGCGTTTTTTCCTGAATATATTCAGGAAAAAACGCATACGCCCTTTTTGGCCAAGGGCATCATGGTCGAGGTTTTGCCGCCTTCCCTGTGCTTTAAAGGCGATTCGAATCTACCTCCTGAAATCTGTTTCCTGCAATTCTGCCTTGCTTTCAAATCCTCTTCGTTGCCTTCCCTCAATATATTTGTGGACGAGAGTTATCATTTCTAACTCTGCAGGTTTGTGAATTGCAGTGCCCCTGAGCTCCATTTTTCAACTCGCTTTCTTGGGAGCTGGCCGCAAAAGCGCAGGATTGCGTCAGGCCCTATTGTGGTTCCGGGCGGCAGGCTGAGCCTGTGGTTAATTCTTCTTCCTGATGGGAAAATAGAGTGACCTGTGCCTGTCCCAACACCTAGAGCTAGTCTCTCATTGGTTCCCCCTCTTCCCGTTCATCCTCAGGACAAATTGCAACCTGTACGGAACAGGAGGTTAAAGGTGCTGATTCTCCACGGAGGGAGATTGCTACTAACGCGGCTGGAATGGCGAACCCGAGCACAAGGAGATGAGAAATGAGGTGCGTTTTCGAAACCTTTCCCGATCACACGGTGTACCATCTTCTGGGTTTCTCATGCATGTTTTCGATGTAGGAAGATGCCCTTGAACCTGGAGATTTTGGACCCATGGGATGGATACCACGCAGTATTACTTTAAAGGGTCTGCGTTTGCTCACCCAACCTCACCAAACCTCTCAGCCCCAAGAGTGTCCACCCTTATGTCTCAATCAGCTGTGGGTCTAGAGATGGTCAATCCAGGTGGCATCACAGCCCCTGAACGAATTTTGTAAGAATTTCTCTCTCTTTCACTGTCTTTGTTTCACGGGTTTTTAAAAGTAATTGATTTTTATAATGGGGTTTAGCTGCTTTTCACTGCTGTGTTTATGCCGCTTTACACCCACTTGACTCACTTACAGAGGGATATCAATACATTGGTTTTAAGATTCTTACTAGTCAGATATATTCTTGGGCGGTGAACAGGGGGTGTTTAGTCCACTTCACTGAGCAAGGAGTAGGTCTTGTCTATTACATATTGGGTGTATGGAACGGTATCTGAGCCTATTTGAAACCCTTGTTTTATGCATCACCCCACCTCACCTTTCCCGTTAAGCAGCCATAGTGTGTCTTCTAAACGTGTGACGCTGTTCTGTTTTGTAATTCAGTTCAAGTGTAGCGGTTTTTACATTCCCTCTATAAGTGATATCTTATGATAAGTGTCTTTTTCTGTGTGACTTATTTCACTTAGAATCGTCGTACCTAAATCCTCTCATCATGCTGCTACTAGCCTTATGACGTTAATTTCATGGCTGAGTGATATGCCATTGTACATAAGGACCACAACTTCCTTATCCATTTTTCTCTTTCCTGGGATATTTAAGGTGTAACGAAGTGGAGGTTCTTGTCAACAGAGCAGCCCTAAACTTTGGGGTGCCTGTGTCTTGCTGATTTTTAGTTTTCCCAATTTATACGCCCATGAGTGGAAGTGCCCTATGCTCTCTAAGCTGAGTTTTTTAGATGTTTCAGGACACCCCGTACTCTTCTGCAGAGTGGCTGTTGGCAATTTACATCCCGCCCATCAGCGTAGCAAGGCTCCCGTTTCTCCATGGCCTGTCCTGCATTTCTGGTTTTGACACTTTATTCAGCATGGCCCTTTTGACCGATGGGAAGCGAGACTTCTTTGTAGCGCTGATTTGCCTTTCCAGGTTGCTTGGTTGGCCAAAAAGGGCGTATGCGTTTTTTCCTGAATATATTCAGGAAAAAACGCATACGCCCTTTTTGGCCAAGGGCATCATGGTCGAGGTTTTGCCGCTTTTCCTGTGCTTTAAAGGCGATTCGAATCTACCTCGTGAAATCTGTTTCCTGCAATTCTGCCTTGCTTTCAAATCCTCCTCGTTGCCTTCCCTCAATATATTTGTGGACGAGAGTTATCATTTATAACTCTGCAGGTTTGTGAATTGCAGTGCCCCTGAGCTCCATTTTTCAACTCGCTTTCTTGGGAGCTGGCCGCAAAAGCGCAGGATTGCTTCAGGCCCTATTGTGGTTCCGGGCGGCAGGCTGAGCCTGTGGTTAATTCTTCTTCCTGATGGGAAAATAGAGTGACCTGTGCCTGTCCCAACACCTAGAGCTAGTCTCTCATTGGTTCCCCCTCTTCCCGTTCATCCTCAGGACAAATTGCAACCTGTACGGAACAGGAGGTTAAAGGTGCTGATTCTCCACGGAGGGAGATTGCTACTAACGCGGCTGGAATGGCGAACCCGAGCACAAGGAGATGAGAAATGAGGTGCGTTTTCGAAACCTTTCCCGATCACACGGTGTACCATCTTCTGGGTTTCTCATGCATGTTTTCGATGTAGGAAGATGCCCTTGAACCTGGAGATTTGGGACCCATGGGATGGATACCACGCAGTATTACTTTAAAGGGTCTGCGTTTGCTCACCCAACCTCACCAAACCTCTCAGCCCCAAGAGTGTCCACCCTTATGTCTCAATCAGCTGTGGGTCTAGATATGGTCAATCCAGGTGGCATCACAGCCCCTGAACGAATTTTGTAAGAATTTCTCTCTCTTTCACTGTCTTTGTTTCACGGGATTTTAAAAGTAATTGATTTTTATAATGGGGTTTAGCTGCTTTTCACTGCTCTGTTTATGCTGCTTTACATCCACTTGACTCATTTACAGAGAGATATCAATACATAGCTTTGAAGATTCTTCCTAGTCAGGTATATTCTTGGGCGGTGAATAGGGGGTGTCGAGTCCAGTTCACTGAGCAAGGAGTAGGTCTTGTCTATTACATATTGGGTTTATGGAACGGTATCTGAGCTAATTTGAAACCCTTGTTTTCTACATCACCCGACCTCACCTTTCCTGTTAAGCAGCCATAGTGTGTTTTGTAAACGTGTGACGCTGTTCTGTTTTGTAATTTAGTTCAAGTGTAGCGGTTTTTACATTCCCTCTCTAAGTGATATCTTATGATAAGTGTCTTTTTCTGTGTGACTTATTTCACTTAGAATCGTCGTACCTAAATCCTCTCATCATGCTGCTACTAGCCTTATGACGTTAATTTCATGGCTGAGTGATATGCCATTGTACATAAGGACCACAACTTCCTTATCCATGTTTCTCTTTCCTGGGATATTTAAGGTGTAACGAAGTGGAGGTTCTTGTCAACAGAGCAGCCCTAAACTTTGGGGTGCCTGTGTCTTGCTGATTTTTAGTTTTCCCAATTTATACGCCCATGAGTGGAAGTGCCTTATGCTCTCTATGCTGAGTTTTTTAGATGTTTCAGGAAACACCGTACACTTCTCCAGAGTGGCTGTTGGCAATTTACATCCCGCCCATCAGCGTAGCAAGGCTCCCGTTTCACCATGGCCTGTCCTGCATTTCTGGTTTTGACACTTTATTCAGCATGGCCCTTTTGACCGATGGGAAGCGAGACTTCTTTGTAGCGCTGATTTGCCTTTCCAGGTTGCTTGGTTGGCCAAAAAGGGCGTCTGCGTTTTTTCCTGAATATATTCAGGAAAAAACGCATACGCCCTTTTTGGCCAAGGGCATCATGGTCGAGGTTTTGCCGCCTTCCCTGTGCTTTAAAGGCGATTCGAATCTACCTCCTGAAATCTGTTTCCTGCAATTCTGCCTTGCTTTCAAATCCTCTTCGTTGCCTTCCCTCAATATATTTGTGGACGAGAGTTATCATTTCTAACTCTGCAGGTTTGTGAATTGCAGTGCCCCTGAGCTCCATTTTTCAACTCGCTTTCTTGGGAGCTGGCCGCAAAAGCGCAGGATTGCTTCAGGCCCTATTGTGGTTCCGGGCGGCAGGCTGAGCCTGTGGTTAATTCTTCTTCCTGATGGGAAAATAGAGTGACCTGTGCCTGTCCCAACACCTAGAGCTAGTCTCTCACTGGTTCCCCCTCTTCCCGTTCATCCTCAGGACAAATTGCAACCTGTACGGAACAGGAGGTTAAAGGTGCTGATTCTCCACGGAGGGCGATTGCTACTAACGCGGCTGGAATGGCGAACCCGAGCACAAGGAGATGAGAAATGAGGTGCGTTTTAGAAACCTTTCCCGATCACACGGTGTACCATCTTCTGGGTTTCTCATGCATGTTTTCGATGTAGGAAGATGCCCTTGAACCTGGAGATTTTGGACCCATGGGATGGATACCACGCAGTATTACTTTAAAGGGTCTGCCTTTGCTCACCCAACCTCACCAAACCTCTCAGCCCCAAGAGTGTCCACCCTTATGTCTCAATCAGCTGTGGGTCTAGAGATGTTCAATCCAGGTGGCATCACAGCCCCTGAACGAATTTTGTAAGAATTTCTCTCTCTTTCACTGTCTTTGTTTCACGGGTTTTTAAAAGTAATTGATTTTTATAATGGGGTTTAGCTGCTTTTCACTGCTGTGTTTATGCCGCTTTACACCCACTTGACTCACTTACAGAGGGATATCAATACATTGGTTTTAAGATTCTTACTAGTCAGATATATTCTTGGGCGGTGAACAGGGGGTGTTTAGTCCACTTCACTGAGCAAGGAGTAGGTCTTGTCTATTACATATTGGGTGTATGGAACGGTATCTGAGCCTATTTGAAACCCTTGTTTTATGCATCACCCCACCTCACCTTTCCCGTTAAGCAGCCATAGTGTGTCTTCTAAACGTGTGACGCTGTTCTGTTTTGTAATTCAGTTCAAGTGTAGCGGTTTTTACATTCCCTCTATAAGTGATATCTTATGATAAGTGTCTTTTTCTGTGTGACTTATTTCACTTAGAATCGTCGTACCTAAATCCTCTCATCATGCTGCTACTAGCCTTATGACGTTAATTTCATGGCTGAGTGATATGCCATTGTACATAAGGACCACAACTTCCTTATCCATTTTTCTCTTTCCTGGGATATTTAAGGTGTAACGAAGTGGAGGTTCTTGTCAACAGAGCAGCCCTAAACTTTGGGGTGCCTGTGTCTTGCTGATTTTTAGTTTTCCCAATTTATACGCCCATGAGTGGAAGTGCCCTATGCTCTCTAAGCTGAGTTTTTTAGATGTTTCAGGACACCCCGTACTCTTCTCCAGAGTGGCTGTTGGCAATTTACATCCCGCCCATCAGCGTAGCAAGGCTCCCGTTTCTCCATGGCCTGTCCTGCATTTCTGGTTTTGACACTTTATTCAGCATGGCCCTTTTGACCGATGGGAAGCGAGACTTCTTTGTAGCGCTGATTTGCCTTTCCAGGTTGCTTGGTTGGCCAAAAAGGGCGTATGCGTTTTTTCCTGAATATATTCAGGAAAAAACGCATACGCCCTTTTTGGCCAAGGGCATCATGGTCGAGGTTTTGCCGCTTTTCCTGTGCTTTAAAGGCGATTCGACTCTACCTCCTGAAATCTGTTTCCTGCAATTCTGCCTTGCTTTCAAATCCTCCTCGTTGCCTTCCCTCAATATATTTGTGGACGAGAGTTATCATTTATAACTCTGCAGGTTTGTGAATTGCAGTGCCCCTGAGCTCCATTTTTCAACTCGCTTTCTTCGGAGCTGGCCGCAAAAGCGCAGGATTGCTTCAGGCCCTATTCTGCTTCCGGGAGGCAGGCTGAGCCTGTGGTTAATTCTTCTTCCTGATGGGAAAATAGAGTGACCTGTGCCTGTCCCAACACCTAGAGCTAGTCTCTCATTGGTTCCCCCTCTTCCCGTTCATCCTCAGGACAAATTGCAACCTGTACGGAACAGGAGGTTGAAGGTGCTGATTCTCGAAGGAGGGAGATTGCTAGTAAAGCGGCTGTAATGGCCAACCCGAGCACAAGGAGATGAGAAATGAGGTGCGTTTTCGAAACCTTTCCCGATCACACGGTGTACCATCTTCTGGGTTTCTCATGCATGTTTTTGTTATAGGAAGATGCCCTTGAACTTGGAGATTTGGGACCCATGGGATGGGTACCACGCAGTATTACTTTAAAGGGACTGCGTTTCCTCAACCAACCTGACCAAACCTCTCAGCCACAAGAGAGTCCACCCTTATGTCTCAATCAGCTGTGGGTCTAGAGATGGTCAATCCAGGTGGCATCACAGCCCCTGAACGAATATTGTAAGAATTTCTCTATCTTTCACTGTCTTTGTTTCACAGCTTTTTAAAAGTAATTGATTTTTAAAATGGGGTTTAGCTGCTTTTCACTGCTGTTTTTATGCTGCTTTACACCCACTTGACTCACTTACAGAGAGATATCAATACATAGCTTTGAAGATTCTTCCTAGTCAGATATATTCTTGGGCGGTGAATAGGGGGTTTTTGCGTCCAGTTCACTGAGCAACGAGTAGGTCTTGTCTAATACATATTGGGTTTATGGAACGGTATCTGAGCTAATTTGAAACCTTTGTTTTCTGCCTCACCCGACCTCAGCTTTCCCGTTAAGAAGCCATAGTGTGTTTTGTAAACGTGTGTCTCTGTTCTGTTTTGTAATTCAGTTCAAGTGTAGCGGTTTTTACATTCCCTCTCTAAGTGATATCTTATGATAAGTGTCGTTTTCTGGTTGACTTATTTCACTTAGAATCGTCGTACCTAAATCCACTCATCATGCTGCTACTAGCCTTATGACGTTGATTTCATGGCTGAGTGATATTCCATTGTACATAAGGACCACAACTTCTTTATCCATTTTTTTCTTTCCTGGGATATTTAAGGTGTAACGAAGTGGAGGTTCTTGTCAACAGAGCAGCCCTAAACTTTGTGGTGCCTGTGTCTTGCTGATTTTTAATTTTTCCAATTCATGCGCCCATGAGTGGAAGTGCCCTATGCTCTCTAAGCTGAGTTTTTTAGATGTTTCAGGACACACCGTACACTTCTCCAGAGTGGCTGTTGGCAATTTACATCCCGCCCATCAGCGTAGCAAGGCTCCCGTTTCTCCATGGCCTGTCCTGCATTTCTGGTTTTGACACTTTATTCAGCATGGCCCTTTTGACCGATGGGAAGCGAGACTTCTTTGTAGCGCTGATTTGCCTTTCCAGGTTGCTTGGTTGGCCAAAAAGGGCGTATGCGTTTTTTCCTGAATATATTCAGGAAAAAACGCATACGCCCTTTTTGGCCAAGGGCATCATGGTCGAGGTTTTGCCGCTTTTCCTGTGTTTTAAAGGCGATTCGAATCTACCTGCTGAAATCTGTTTCCTGCAATTCTGCCTTGCTTTCAAATCCTCTTCGTTGCCTTCCCTCAATATATTTGTGGACGAGAGTTATCATTTCTAACTCTGCAGGTCTGTGAATTGCAGTGCCCCTGAGCTCCATTTTTCAACTCGCTTTCTTGGGAGTTGGCCGCAAAAGCGCAGGATTGCTTCAGGCCCTATTCTGGTTCCGGGCGGCAGGCTGAGCCTGTGGTTAATTCTTCTTCCTGATGGGAAAATAGAGTGACCTGTGCCTGTCCCAACACCTAGAGCTAGTCTCTCACTGGTTCCCCCTCTTCCCGTTCATCCTCAGGACAAATTGCAACCTGTACGGAACAGGAGGTTAAAGGTGCTGATTCTCCACGGAGGGAGATTGCTACTAACGCGGCTGGAATGGCGAACCCGAGCACAAGGAGATGAGAAATGAGGTGCGTTTTAGAAACCTTTCCCGATCACACGGTGTACCATCTTCTGGGTTTCTCATGCATGTTTTCGATGTAGGAAGATGCCCTTGAACCTGGAGATTTTGGACCCATGGGATGGATACCACGCAGTATTACTTTAAAGGGTCTGCGTTTGCTCACCCAACCTCACCAAACCTCTCAGCCCCAAGAGTGTCCACCCTTATGTCTCAATCAGCTGTGGGTCTAGATATGGTCAATCCAGGTGGCATCACAGCCCCTGAACGAATTTTGTAAGAATTTCTCTCTCTTTCACTGTCTTTGTTTCACGGGATTTTAAAAGTAATTGATTTTTATAATGGGGTTTAGCTGCTTTTCACTGCTCTGTTTATGCTGCTTTACATCCACTTGACTCATTTACAGAGAGATATCAATACATAGCTTTGAAGATTCTTCCTAGTCAGGTATATTCTTGGGCGGTGAATAGGGGGTGTCGAGTCCAGTTCACTGAGCAAGGAGTAGGTCTTGTCTATTACATATTGGGTTTATGGAACGGTATCTGAGCTAATTTGAAACCCTTGTTTTCTACCTCACCCGACCTCACCTTTCCCGTTAAGCAGCCATAGTGTGTTTTGTAAACGTGTGACGCTGTTCTGTTTTGTAATTCAGTTCAAGTGTAGCGGTTTTTACATTCCCTCTCTAAGTGATATCTTATGATAAGTGTCTTTTTCTGTGTGACTTATTTCACTTAGAATCGTCGTACCTAAATCCTCTCATCATGCTGCTACTAGCCTTATGACGTTAATTTCATGGCTGAGTGATATGCCATTGTACATAAGGACCACAACTTCCTTATCCATGTTTCTCTTTCCTGGGATATTTAAGGTGTAACGAAGTGGAGGTTCTTGTCAACAGAGCAGCCCTAAACTTTGGGGTGCCTGTGTCTTGCTGATTTTTAGTTTTCCCAATTTATACGCCCATGAGTGGAAGTGCCTTATGCTCTCTATGCTGAGTTTTTTAGATGTTTCAGGAAACACCGTACACTTCTCCAGAGTGGCTGTTGGCAATTTACATCCCGCCCATCAGCGTAGCAAGGCTCCCGTTTCACCATGGCCTGTCCTGCATTTCTGGTTTTGACACTTTATTCAGCATGGCCCTTTTGACCGATGGGAAGCGAGACTTCTTTGTAGCGCTGATTTGCCTTTCCAGGTTGCTTGGTTGGCCAAAAAGGGCGTCTGCGTTTTTTCCTGAATATATTCAGGAAAAAACGCAGACGCCCTTTTTGGCCAAGGGCATCATGGTCGAGGTTTTGCCGCCTTTCCTGTGCTTTAAAGGCGATTCGAATCTACCTCCTGAAATCTGTTTCCTGCAATTCTGCCTTGCTTTCAAATCCTCTTCGTTGCCTTCCCTCAATATATTTGTGGACGAGAGTTATCATTTCTAACTCTGCAGGTTTGTGAATTGCAGTGCCCCTGAGCTCCATTTTTCAACTCGCTTTCTTGGGAGCTGGCCGCAAAAGCGCAGGATTGCGTCAGGCCCTATTGTGGTTCCGGGCGGCAGGCTGAGCCTGTGGTTAATTCTTCTTCCTGATGGGAAAATAGAGTGACCTGTGCCTGTCCCAACACCTAGAGCTAGTCTCTCACTGGTTCCCCCTCTTCCCGTTCATCCTCAGGACAAATTGCAACCTGTACGGAACAGGAGGTTAAAGGTGCTGATTCTCCACGGAGGGAGATTGCTACTAACGCGGCTGGAATGGCGAACCCGAGCACAAGGAGATGAGAAATGAGGTGCGTTTTAGAAACCTTTCCCGATCACACGGTGTACCATCTTCTGGGTTTCTCATGCATGTTTTCGATGTAGGAAGATGCCCTTGAACCTGGAGATTTTGGACCCATGGGATGGATACCACGCAGTATTACTTTAAAGGGTCTGCGTTTGCTCACCCAACCTCACCAAACCTCTCAGCCCCAAGAGTGTCCACCCTTATGTCTCAATCAGCTGTGGGTCTAGAGATGGTCAATCCAGGTGGCATCACAGCCCCTGAACGAATTTTGTAAGAATTTCTCTCTCTTTCACTGTCTTTGTTTCACGGGTTTTTAAAAGTAATTGATTTTTATAATGGGGTTTAGCTGCTTTTCACTGCTGTGTTTATGCCGCTTTACACCCACTTGACTCACTTACAGAGGGATATCAATACATTGGTTTTAAGATTCTTACTAGTCAGATATATTCTTGGGCGGTGAACAGGGGGTGTTTAGTCCACTTCACTGAGCAAGGAGTAGGTCTTGTCTATTACATATTGGGTGTATGGAACGGTATCTGAGCCTATTTGAAACCCTTGTTTTATGCATCACCCCACCTCACCTTTCCCGTTAAGCAGCCATAGTGTGTCTTCTAAACGTGTGACGCTGTTCTGTTTTGTAATTCAGTTCAAGTGTAGCGGTTTTTACATTCCCTCTATAAGTGATATCTTATGATAAGTGTCTTTTTCTGTGTGACTTATTTCACTTAGAATCGTCGTACCTAAATCCTCTCATCATGCTGCTACTAGCCTTATGACGTTAATTTCATGGCTGAGTGATATGCCATTGTACATAAGGACCACAACTTCCTTATCCATTTTTCTCTTTCCTGGGATATTTAAGGTGTAACGAAGTGGAGGTTCTTGTCAACAGAGCAGCCCTAAACTTTGGGGTGCCTGTGTCTTGCTGATTTTTAGTTTTCCCAATTTATACGCCCATGAGTGGAAGTGCCCTATGCTCTCTAAGCTGAGTTTTTTAGATGTTTCAGGACACCCCGTACTCTTCTCCAGAGTGGCTGTTGGCAATTTACATCCCGCCCATCAGCGTAGCAAGGCTCCCGTTTCTCCATGGCCTGTCCTGCATTTCTGGTTTTGACACTTTATTCAGCATGGCCCTTTTGACCGATGGGAAGCGAGACTTCTTTGTAGCGCTGATTTGCCTTTCCAGGTTGCTTGGTTGGCCAAAAAGGGCGTATGCGTTTTTTCCTGAATATATTCAGGAAAAAACGCATACGCCCTTTTTGGCCAAGGGCATCATGGTCGAGGTTTTGCCGCTTTTCCTGTGCTTTAAAGGCGATTCGACTCTACCTCCTGAAATCTGTTTCCTGCAATTCTGCCTTGCTTTCAAATCCTCCTCGTTGCCTTCCCTCAATATATTTGTGGACGAGAGTTATCATTTATAACTCTGCAGGTTTGTGAATTGCAGTGCCCCTGAGCTCCATTTTTCAACTCGCTTTCTTGGGAGCTGGCCGCAAAAGCGCAGGATTGCTTCAGGCCCTATTGTGGTTCCGGGCGGCAGGCTGAGCCTGTGGTTAATTCTTCTTCCTGATGGGAAAATAGAGTGACCTGTGCCTGTCCCAACACCTAGAGCTAGTCTCTCATTGGTTCCCCCTCTTCCCGTTCATCCTCAGGACAAATTGCAACCTGTACGGAACAGGAGGTTAAAGGTGCTGATTCTCCACGGAGGGAGATTGCTACTAACGCGGCTGGAATGGCGAACCCGAGCACAAGGAGATGAGAAATGAGGTGCGTTTTCGAAACCTTTCCCGATCACACGGTGTACCATCTTCTGGGTTTCTCATGCATGTTTTCGATGTAGGAAGATGCCCTTGAACCTGGAGATTTGGGACCCATGGGATGGATACCACGCAGTATTACTTTAAAGGGTCTGCGTTTGCTCACCCAACCTCACCAAACCTCTCAGCCCCAAGAGTGTCCACCCTTATGTCTCAATCAGCTGTGGGTCTAGATATGGTCAATCCAGGTGGCATCACAGCCCCTGAACGAATTTTGTAAGAATTTCTCTCTCTTTCACTGTCTTTGTTTCACGGGATTTTAAAAGTAATTGATTTTTATAATGGGGTTTAGCTGCTTTTCACTGCTCTGTTTATGCTGCTTTACATCCACTTGACTCATTTACAGAGAGATATCAACACATAGCTTTGAAGATTCTTCCTAGTCAGGTATATTCTTGGGCGGTGAATAGGGGGTGTCGAGTCCAGTTCACTGAGCAAGGAGTAGGTCTTGTCTATTACATATTGGGTTTATGGAACGGTATCTGAGCTAATTTGAAACCCTTGTTTTCTACCTCACCCGACCTCACCTTTCCCGTTAAGCAGCCATAGTGTGTTTTGTAAACGTGTGACGCTGTTCTGTTTTGTAATTCAGTTCAAGTGTAGCGGTTTTTACATTCCCTCTCTAAGTGATATCTTATGATAAGTGTCTTTTTCTGTGTGACTTATTTCACTTAGAATCGTCGTACCTAAATCCTCTCATCATGCTGCTACTAGCCTTATGACGTTAATTTCATGGCTGAGTGATATGCCATTGTACATAAGGACCACAACTTCCTTATCCATGTTTCTCTTTCCTGGGATATTTAAGGTGTAACAAAGTGGAGGTTCTTGTCAACAGAGCAGCCCTAAACTTTGGGGTGCCTGTGTCTTGCTGATTTTTAGTTTTCCCAATTTATACGCCCATGAGTGGAAGTGCCTTATGCTCTCTATGCTGAGTTTTTTAGATGTTTCAGGAAACACCGTACACTTCTCCAGAGTGGCTGTTGGCAATTTACATCCCGCCCATCAGCGTAGCAAGGCTCCCGTTTCACCATGGCCTGTCCTGCATTTCTGGTTTTGACACTTTATTCAGCATGGCCCTTTTGACCGATGGGAAGCGAGACTTCTTTGTAGCGCTGATTTGCCTTTCCAGGTTGCTTGGTTGGCCAAAAAGGGCGTCTGCGTTTTTTCCTGAATATATTCAGGAAAAAACGCATACGCCCTTTTTGGCCAAGGGCATCATGGTCGAGGTTTTGCCGCCTTTCCTGTGCTTTAAAGGCGATTCGACTCTACCTCCTGAAATCTGTTTCCTGCAATTCTGCCTTGCTTTCAAATCCTCTTCGTTGCCTTCCCTCAATATATTTGTGGACGAGAGTTATCATTTCTAACTCTGCAGGTTTGTGAATTGCAGTGCCCCTGAGCTCCATTTTTCAACTCGCTTTCTTGGGAGCTGGCCGCAAAAGCGCAGGATTGCGTCAGGCCCTATTGTGGTTCCGGGCGGCAGGCTGAGCCTGTGGTTAATTCTTCTTCCTGATGGGAAAATAGAGTGACCTGTGCCTGTCCCAACACCTAGAGCTAGTCTCTCACTGGTTCCCCCTCTTCCCGTTCATCCTCAGGACAAATTGCAACCTGTACGGAACAGGAGGTTAAAGGTGCTGATTCTCCACGGAGGGAGATTGCTACTAACGCGGCTGGAATGGCGAACCCGAGCACAAGGAGATGAGAAATGAGGTGCGTTTTAGAAACCTTTCCCGATCACACGGTGTACCATCTTCTGGGTTTCTCATGCATGTTTTCGATGTAGGAAGATGCCCTTGAACCTGGAGATTTTGGACCCATGGGATGGATACCACGCAGTATTACTTTAAAGGGTCTGCGTTTGCTCACCCAACCTCACCAAACCTCTCAGCCCCAAGAGTGTCCACCCTTATGTCTCAATCAGCTGTGGGTCTAGAGATGGTCAATCCAGGTGGCATCACAGCCCCTGAACGAATTTTGTAAGAATTTCTCTCTCTTTCACTGTCTTTGTTTCACGGGTTTTTAAAAGTAATTGATTTTTATAATGGGGTTTAGCTGCTTTTCACTGCTGTGTTTATGCCGCTTTACACCCACTTGACTCACTTACAGAGGGATATCAATACATTGGTTTTAAGATTCTTACTAGTCAGATATATTCTTGGGCGGTGAACAGGGGGTGTTGAGTCCAGTTCACTGAGCAAGGAGTAGGTCTTGTCTATTACATATTGGGTGTATGGAACGGTATCTGAGCCTATTTGAAACCCTTGTTTTATGCATCACCCCACCTCACCTTTCCCGTTAAGCAGCCATAGTGTGTCTTCTAAACGTGTGACGCTGTTCTGTTTTGTAATTCAGTTCAAGTGTAGCGGTTTTTACATTCCCTCTATAAGTGATATCTTATGATAAGTGTCTTTTTCTGTGTGACTTATTTCACTTAGAATCGTCGTACCTAAATCCTCTCATCATGCTGCTACTAGCCTTATGACGTTAATTTCATGGCTGAGTGATATGCCATTGTACATAAGGACCACAACTTCCTTATCCATTTTTCTCTTTCCTGGGATATTTAAGGTGTAACGAAGTGGAGGTTCTTGTCAACAGAGCAGCCCTAAACTTTGGGGTGCCTGTGTCTTGCTGATTTTTAGTTTTCCCAATTTATACGCCCATGAGTGGAAGTGCCCTATGCTCTCTAAGCTGAGTTTTTTAGATGTTTCAGGACACCCCGTACTCTTCTCCAGAGTGGCTGTTGGCAATTTACATCCCGCCCATCAGCGTAGCAAGGCTCCCGTTTCTCCATGGCCTGTCCTGCATTTCTGGTTTTGACACTTTATTCAGCATGGCCCTTTTGACCGATGGGAAGCGAGACTTCTTTGTAGCGCTGATTTGCCTTTCCAGGTTGCTTGGTTGGCCAAAAAGGGCGTATGCGTTTTTTCCTGAATATATTCAGGAAAAAACGCATACGCCCTTTTTGGCCAAGGGCATCATGGTCGAGGTTTTGCCGCTTTTCCTGTGCTTTAAAGGCGATTCGACTCTACCTCCTGAAATCTGTTTCCTGCAATTCTGCCTTGCTTTCAAATCCTCCTCGTTGCCTTCCCTCAATATATTTGTGGACGAGAGTTATCATTTGTAACTCTGCAGGTTTGTGAATTGCAGTGCCCCTGAGCTCCATTTTTCAACTCGCTTTCTTCGGAGCTGGCCGCAAAAGCGCAGGATTGCTTCAGGCCCTATTCTGCTTCCGGGCGGCAGGCTGAGCCTGTGGTTAATTCTTCTTCCTGATGGGAAAATAGAGTGACCTGTGCCTGTCCCAACACCTAGAGCTAGTCTCTCATTGGTTCCCCCTCTTCCCGTTCATCCTCAGGACAAATTGCAACCTGTACGGAACAGGAGGTTAAAGGTGCTGATTCTCCACGGAGGGAGATTGCTACTAACGCGGCTGGAATGGCGAACCCGAGCACAAGGAGATGAGAAATGAGGTGCGTTTTAGAAACCTTTCCCGATCACACAGTGTACCATCTTCTGGGTTTCTCATGCATGTTTTCGATGTAGGAAGATGCCCTTGAACCTGGAGATTTGGGACCCATGGGATGGATACCACGCAGTATTACTTTAAAGGGTCTGCGTTTGCTCACCCAACCTCACCAAACCTCTCAGCCCCAAGAGTGTCCACCCTTATGTCTCAATCAGCTGTGGGTCTAGATATGGTCAATCCAGGTGGCATCACAGCCCCTGAACGAATTTTGTAAGAATTTCTCTCTCTTTCACTGTCTTTGTTTCACGGGATTTTAAAAGTAATTGATTTTTATAATGGGGTTTAGCTGCTTTTCACTGCTGTTTTTATGCTGCTTTACACCCACTTGACTCACTTACAGAGAGATATCAATACATAGCTTTGAAGATTCTTCCTAGTCAGATATATTCTTGGGCAGTGAATAGGGGGTTTTTGCGTCCAGTTCACTGAGCAAGGAGTAGGTCTTGTCTAATACATATTGGGTTTATGGAACGGTATCTGAGCTAATTTGAAACCCTTGTTTTCTGCCTCACCCGACCTCACGTTTCCCGTTAAGAAGCCATAGTGTGTTTTGTAAACGTGTGTCTCTGTTCTGTTTTGTAATTCAGTTCAAGTGTAGCGGTTTTTACATTCCCTCTATAAGTGATATCTTATGATAAGTGTCGTTTTCTGGTTGACTTATTTCACTTAGAATCGTCGTACCTAAATCCACTCATCATGCTGCTACTAGCCTTATGACGTTGATTTCATGGCTGAGTGATATTCCATTGTACATAAGGACCACAACTTCTTTATCCATTTTTTTCTTTCCTGGGATATTTAAGGTGTAACGAAGTGGAGGTTCTTGTCAACAGAGCAGCCCTAAACTTTGTGGTGCCTGTGTCTTGCTGATTTTTAATTTTTCCAATTCATGCGCCCATGAGTGGAAGTGCCCTATGCTCTCTAAGCTGAGTTTTTTAGATGTTTCAGGACACACCATACACTTCTCCAGAGTGGCTGTTGGCAATTTACATCCCGCCCATCAGCGTAGCAAGGCTCCCGTTTCTCCATGGCCTGTCCTGCATTTCTGGTTTTGACACTTTATTCAGCATGGCCCTTTTGACCGATGGGAAGCGAGACTTCTTTGTAGCGCTGATTTGCCTTTCCAGGTTGCTTGGTTGGCCAAAAAGGGCGTATGCGTTTTTTCCTGAATATATTCAGGAAAAAACGCATACGCCCTTTTTGGCCAAGGGCATCATGGTCGAGGTTTTGCCGCTTTTCCTGTGTTTTAAAGGCGATTCGAATCTACCTGCTGAAATCTTTTTTCTGCAATTCTGCCTTGCTTTCAAATCCTCTTCGTTGCCTTCCCTCAATATATTTGTGGACGAGAGTTATCATTTCTAACTCTGCAGGTCTGTGAATTGCAGTGCCCCTGAGCTCCATTTTTCAACTCGCTTTCTTGGGAGTTGGCCGCAAAAGCGCAGGATTGCTTCAGGCCCTATTCTGGTTCCGGGCGGCAGGCTGAGCCTGTGGTTAATTCTTCTTCCTGATGGGAAAATAGAGTGACCTGTGCCTGTCCCAACACCTAGAGCTAGTCTCTCACTGGTTCCCCCTCTTCCCGTTCATCCTCAGGACAAATTGCAACCTGTACGGAACAGGAGGTTAAAGGTGCTGATTCTCCACGGAGGGAGATTGCTACTAACGCGGCTGGAATGGCGAACCCGAGCACAAGGAGATGAGAAATGAGGTGCGTTTTAGAAACCTTTCCCGATCACACGGTGTACCATCTTCTGGGTTTCTCATGCATGTTTTCGATGTAGGAAGATGCCCTTGAACCTGGAGATTTTGGACCCATGGGATGGATACCACGCAGTATTACTTTAAAGGGTCTGCGTTTGCTCACCCAACCTCACCAAACCTCTCAGCCCCAAGAGTGTCCACACTTATGTCTCAATCAGCTGTGGGTCTAGAGATGGTCAATCCAGGTGGCATCACAGCCCCTGAACGAATTTTGTAAGAATTTCTCTCTCTTTCACTGTCTTTGTTTCACGGGTTTTTAAAAGTAATTGATTTTTATAATGGGGTTTAGCTGCTTTTCACTGCTGTGTTTATGCCGCTTTACACCCACTTGACTCACTTACAGAGGGATATCAATACATTGGTTTTAAGATTCTTACTAGTCAGATATATTCTTGGGCGGTGAACAGGGGGTGTTTAGTCCACTTCACTGAGCAAGGAGTAGGTCTTGTCTATTACATATTAGGTGTATGGAACGGTATCTGAGCCTATTTGAAACCCTTGTTTTATGCATCACCCCACCTCACCTTTCCCGTTAAGCAGCCATAGTGTGTCTTCTAAACGTGTGACGCTGTTCTGTTTTGTAATTCAGTTCAAGTGTAGCGGTTTTTACATTCCCTCTATAAGTGATATCTTATGATAAGTGTCTTTTTCTGTGTGACTTATTTCACTTAGAATCGTCGTACCTAAATCCTCTCATCATGCTGCTACTAGCCTTATGACGTTAATTTCATGGCTGAGTGATATGCCATTGTACATAAGGACCACAACTTCCTTATCCATTTTTCTCTTTCCTGGGATATTTAAGGTGTAACGAAGTGGAGGTTCTTGTCAACAGAGCAGCCCTAAACTTTGGGGTGCCTGTGTCTTGCTGATTTTTAGTTTTCCCAATTTATACGCCCATGAGTGGAAGTGCCCTATGCTCTCTAAGCTGAGTTTTTTAGATGTTTCAGGACACCCCGTACTCTTCTCCAGAGTGGCTGTTGGCAATTTACATCCCGCCCATCAGCGTAGCAAGGCTCCCGTTTCTCCATGGCCTGTCCTGCATTTCTGGTTTTGACACTTTATTCAGCATGGCCCTTTTGACCGATGGGAAGCGAGACTTCTTTGTAGCGCTGATTTGCCTTTCCAGGTTGCTTGGTTGGCCAAAAAGGGCGTATGCGTTTTTTCCTGAATATATTCAGGAAAAAACGCATACGCCCTTTTTGGCCAAGGGCATCATGGTCGAGGTTTTGCCGCTTTTCCTGTGCTTTAAAGGCGATTCGACTCTACCTCCTGAAATCTGTTTCCTGCAATTCTGCCTTGCTTTCAAATCCTCCTCGTTGCCTTCCCTCAATATATTTGTGGACGAGAGTTATCATTTATAACTCTGCAGGTTTGTGAATTGCAGTGCCCCTGAGCTCCATTTTTCAACTCGCTTTCTTGGGAGCTGGCCGCAAAAGCGCAGGATTGCTTCAGGCCCTATTGTGGTTCCGGGCGGCAGGCTGAGCCTGTGGTTAATTCTTCTTCCTGATGGGAAAATAGAGTGACCTGTGCCTGTCCCAACACCTAGAGCTAGTCTCTCATTGGTTCCCCCTCTTCCCGTTCATCCTCAGGACAAATTGCAACCTGTACGGAACAGGAGGTTAAAGGTGCTGATTCTCCACGGAGGGAGATTGCTACTAACGCGGCTGGAATGGCGAACCCGAGCACAAGGAGATGAGAAATGAGGTGCGTTTTAGAAACCTTTCCCGATCACACAGTGTACCATCTTCTGGGTTTCTCATGCATGTTTTCGATGTAGGAAGATGCCCTTGAACCTGGAGATTTGGGACCCATGGGATGGATACCACGCAGTATTACTTTAAAGGGTCTGCGTTTGCTCACCCAACCTCACCAAACCTCTCAGCCCCAAGAGTGTCCACCCTTATGTCTCAATCAGCTGTGGGTCTAGATATGGTCAATCCAGGTGGCATCACAGCCCCTGAACGAATTTTGTAAGAATTTCTCTCTCTTTCACTGTCTTTGTTTCACGGGATTTTAAAAGTAATTGATTTTTATAATGGGGTTTAGCTGCTTTTCACTGCTCTGTTTATGCTGCTTTACATCCACTTGACTCATTTACAGAGAGATATCAATACATAGCTTTGAAGATTCTTCCTAGTCAGGTATATTCTTGGGCGGTGAATAGGGGGTGTCGAGTCCAGTTCACTGAGCAAGGAGTAGGTCTTGTCTATTACATATTGGGTTTATGGAACGGTATCTGAGCTAATTTGAAACCCTTGTTTTCTACCTCACCCGACCTCACCTTTCCCGTTAAGCAGCCATAGTGTGTTTTGTAAACGTGTGACGCTGTTCTGTTTTGTAATTCAGTTCAAGTGTAGCGGTTTTTACATTCCCTCTCTAAGTGATATCTTATGATAAGTGTCTTTTTCTGTGTGACTTATTTCACTTAGAATCGTCGTACCTAAATCCTCTCATCATGCTGCTACTAGCCTTATGACGTTAATTTCATGGCTGAGTGATATGCCATTGTACATAAGGACCACAACTTCCTTATCCATGTTTCTCTTTCCTGGGATATTTAAGGTGTAACGAAGTGGAGGTTCTTGTCAACAGAGCAGCCCTAAACTTTGGGGTGCCTGTGTCTTGCTGATTTTTAGTTTTCCCAATTTATACGCCCATGAGTGGAAGTGCCTTATGCTCTCTATGCTGAGTTTTTTAGATGTTTCAGGAAACACCGTACACTTCTCCAGAGTGGCTGTTGGCAATTTACATCCCGCCCATCAGCGTAGCAAGGCTCCCGTTTCACCATGGCCTGTCCTGCATTTCTGGTTTTGACACTTTATTCAGCATGGCCCTTTTGACCGATGGGAAGCGAGACTTCTTTGTAGCGCTGATTTGCCTTTCCAGGTTGCTTGGTTGGCCAAAAAGGGCGTCTGCGTTTTTTCCTGAATATATTCAGGAAAAAACGCAGACGCCCTTTTTGGCCAAGGGCATCATGGTCGAGGTTTTGCCGCCTTTCCTGTGCTTTAAAGGCGATTCGAATCTACCTCCTGAAATCTGTTTCCTGCAATTCTGCCTTGCTTTCAAATCCTCTTCGTTGCCTTCCCTCAATATATTTGTGGACGAGAGTTATCATTTCTAACTCTGCAGGTTTGTGAATTGCAGTGCCCCTGAGCTCCATTTTTCAACTCGCTTTCTTGGGAGCTGGCCGCAAAAGCGCAGGATTGCGTCAGGCCCTATTGTGGTTCCGGGCGGCAGGCTGAGCCTGTGGTTAATTCTTCTTCCTGATGGGAAAATAGAGTGACCTGTGCCTGTCCCAACACCTAGAGCTAGTCTCTCACTGGTTCCCCCTCTTCCCGTTCATCCTCAGGACAGATTGCAACCTGTACGGAACAGGAGGTTAAAGGTGCTGATTCTCGAAGGAGGGAGATTGCTAGTAAAGCGGCTGTAATGGCCAACCCGAGCACAAGGAGATGAGAAATGAGGTGCGTTTTAGAAACCTTTCCCGATCACACGGTGTACCATCTTCTGGGTTTCTCATGCATGTTTTCGATGTAGGAAGATGCCCTTGAACCTGGAGATTTTGGACCCATGGGATGGATACCACGCAGTATTACTTTAAAGGGTCTGCGTTTGCTCACCCAACCTCACCAAACCTCTCAGCCCCAAGAGTGTCCACCCTTATGTCTCAATCAGCTGTGGGTCTAGAGATGGTCAATCCAGGTGGCATCACAGCCCCTGAACGAATTTTGTAAGAATTTCTCTCTCTTTCACTGTCTTTGTTTCACGGGTTTTTAAAAGTAATTGATTTTTATAATGGGGTTTAGCTGCTTTTCACTGCTGTGTTTATGCCGCTTTACACCCACTTGACTCACTTACAGAGGGATATCAATACATTGGTTTTAAGATTCTTACTAGTCAGATATATTCTTGGGCGGTGAACAGGGGGTGTTGAATCCAGTTCACTGAGCAAGGAGTAGGTCTTGTCTATTACATATTGGGTGTATGGAACGGTATCTGAGCCTATTTGAAACCCTTGTTTTATGCATCACCCCACCTCACCTTTCCCGTTAAGCAGCCATAGTGTGTCTTCTAAACGTGTGACGCTGTTCTGTTTTGTAATTCAGTTCAAGTGTAGCGGTTTTTACATTCCCTCTATAAGTGATATCTTATGATAAGTGTCTTTTTCTGTGTGACTTATTTCACTTAGAATCGTCATACCTAAATCCTCTCATCATGCTGCTACTAGCCTTATGACGTTAATTTCATGGCTGAGTGATATGCCATTGTACATAAGGACCACAACTTCCTTATCCATTTTTCTCTTTCCTGGGATATTTAAGGTGTAACGAAGTGGAGGTTCTTGTCAACAGAGCAGCCCTAAACTTTGGGGTGCCTGTGTCTTGCTGATTTTTAGTTTTCCCAATTTATACGCCCATGAGTGGAAGTGCCCTATGCTCTCTAAGCTGAGTTTTTTAGATGTTTCACGACACACCGTACACTTCTCCAGAGTGGCTGTTGGCAATTTACATCCCGCGCATCAGCGTAGCAAGGCTCCCGTTTCTCCATGGCCTGTCCTGCATTTCTGGTTTTGACACTTTATTCAGCATGGCCCTTTTGACCGATGGGAAGCGAGACTTCTTTGTAGCGCTGGTTTGCCTTTCCAGGTTGCTTGGTTGGCCAAAAAGGGCGTATGCGTTTTTTCCTGAATATATTCAGGAAAAAACGCATACGCCCTTTTTGGCCAAGGGCATCATGGTCGAGGTTTTGCCGCTTTTCCTGTGCTTTAAAGGCGATTCGACTCTACCTCCTGAAATCTGTTTCCTGCAATTCTGCCTTGCTTTCAAATCCTCCTCGTTGCCTTCCCTCAATATATTTGTGGACGAGAGTTATCATTTCTAACTCTGCAGGTTTGTGAATTGCAGTGCCCCTGAGCTCGATTTTTCAACTCGCTTTTTTGGGAGCTGGCCGCAAAAGCGCAGGATTGCTTCAGGCCCTGTTCTGCTTCCGGGCGGCAGGCTGAGCCTGTGGTTAATTCTTCTTCCTGATGGGAAAATAGAGTGACCTGTGCCTGTCCCAACACCTAGATCTAGTCTCTCACTGGTTCCCCCTCTTCCCGTTCATCCTCAGGACAAATTGCAACCTGTACGGAACAGGAGGTTGAAGGTGCTGATTCTCGAAGGAGGGAGATTGCTAGTAAAGCGGCTGTAATGGCCAACCCGAGCACAAGGAGATGAGAAATGAGGTGCGTTTTCGAAACCTTTCCCGATCACACGGTGTACCATCTTCTGGGTTTCTCATGCATGTTTTTGTTATAGGAAGATGCCCTTGAACTTGGAGATTTGGGACCCATGGGATGGGTACCACGCAGTATTACTTTAAAGGGACTGCGTTTCCTCAACCAACCTGACCAAACCTCTCAGCCACAAGAGTGTCCACCCTTATGTCTCAATCAGCTGTGGGTCTAGATATGGTCAATCCAGGTGGCATCACAGCCCCTGAACGAATATTGTAAGAATTTCCCTATCTTTCACTGTCTTTGTTTCACGGCTTTTTAAAAGTAATTGATTTTTAAAATGGGGTTTAGCTGCTTTTCACTGCTGTTTTTATGCTGCTTTACACCCACTTGACTCACTTACAGAGAGATATCAATACATAGCTTTGAAGATTCTTCCTAGTCAGATATATTCTTGGGCGGTGAATAGGGGGTTTTTGCGTCCAGTTCACTGAGCAAGGAGTAGGTCTTGTCTAATACATATTGGGTTTATGGAACGGTATCTGAGCTAATTTGAAACCCTTGTTTTCTGCCTCACCCGACCTCAGCTTTCCCGTTAAGAAGCCATAGTGTGTTTTGTAAACGTGTGTCTCTGTTCTGTTTTGTAATTCAGTTCAAGTGTAGCGGTTTTTACATTCCCTCTATAAGTGATATCTTATGATAAGTGTCGTTTTCTGGTTGACTTATTTCACTTAGAATCGTCGTACCTAAATCCACTCATCATGCTGCTACTAGCCTTATGACGTTGATTTCATGGCTGAGTGATATTCCATTGTACATAAGGACCACAACTTCTTTATCCATTTTTTTCTTTCCTGGGATATTTAAGGTGTAACGAAGTGGAGGTTCTTGTCAACAGAGCAGCCCTAAACTTTGTGGTGCCTGTGTCTTGATGATTTTTAATTTTTCCAATTCATGCGCCCATGAGTGGAAGTGCCCTATGCTCTCTAAGCTGAGTTTTTTAGATGTTTCAGGACACACCGTACACTTCTCCAGAGTGGCTGTTGGCAATTTACATCCCGCCCATCAGCGTAGCAAGGCTCCCGTGTCTCCATGGCCTGTCCTGCATTTCTGGTTTTGACACTTTATTCAGCATGGCCCTTTTGACCGATGGGAAGCGAGACTTCTTTGTAGCGCTGATTTGCCTTTCCAGGTTGCTTGGTTGGCCAAAAAGGGCGTCTGCGTTTTTTCCTGAATATATTCAGGAAAAAACGCATACGCCCTTTTTGGCCAAGGGCATCATGGTCGAGGTTTTGCCGCTTTTCCTGTGTTTTAAAGGCGATTCGAATCTACCTGCTGAAATCTTTTTTCTGCAATTCTGCCTTGCTTTCAAATCCTCTTCGTTGCCTTCCCTCAATATATTTGTGGACGAGAGTTATCATTTCTAACTCTGCAGGTCTGTGAATTGCAGTGCCCCTGAGCTCCATTTTTCAACTCGCTTTCTTGGGAGTTGGCCGCAAAAGCGCAGGATTGCTTCAGGCCCTATTCTGGTTCCGGGCGGCAGGCTGAGCCTGTGGTTAATTCTTCTTCCTGATGGGAAAATAGAGTGACCTATGCCTGTCCCAACACCTAGAGCTAGTCTCTCATTGGTTCCACCTCTTCCCGTTCATCCTCAGGACAAATTGCAACCTGTACGGAACAGGAGGTTAAAGGTGCTGATTCTCCACGGAGGGAGATTGCTAGTAACTCGGCTGGAATGGCGAACCAGAGCACAAGGAGATGAGAAATGAGGTGCGTTTTAGAAACCTTTCCCGATCGCACGGTGTACCATCTTCTGGGTTTCTCATGCATGTTTTTGATATAGGAAGATGCCCTTGAACTTGGAGATTTGGGACCCATGGGATGGGTACCACGCAGTATTACTTTAAAGGGTCTGCGTTTGCTCACCCAACCTCACCAAACCTCTCAGCCCCACGAGTGTCCACCCTTATGTCTCAATCAGCTGTGGGTCTAGAGATGGTCAACAAAGGTGGCAATACAGCCCCTGAACGAATTTTGTAAGAATTTCTCTCTCTTTCACTGTCTTTGTTTCATGGGATTTTAAAAGTAATTGATTTTTATAATGGGGTTTAGCTGCTTTTCACTGCTGTGTTTATGCTGCTTTACACCCACTTGACTCATTTACAGAGAGATATCAATACATAGCTTTGAAGATTCTTCCTTGTCAGATATATTCTTGGGCGGTGAATAGGGGGTGTCGAGTCCAGTTCACTGAGCAAGGAGTAGGTCTTGTCTATTACATATTGGGTTTATTGAACGGTATCTGAGCTAATTTGAAACCCTTGTTTTCTGCCTCACCCAACCTCACCTTTCCCGTTAAGCAGCCATAGTGTGTTTTGTAAACGTGTGTCTCGGTTCTGTTTTGTAATTCAGTTCAAGTGTAGCGGTCTTTACATTCCCTCTATAAGTGATATCTTATGATAAGTGTCGTTTTCTGGTTGACTTATTTCACTTAGAATCGTCGTACCTAAATCCACTCATCATGCTGCTACTAGCCTTATGACGTTGATTTCATGGCTGAGTGATATTCCATTGAACATAAGGACCACAACTTCTTTATCCATTTTTTTCTTTCCTGGGATATTTAAGGTGTAACGAAGTGGAGGTTCTTGTCAACAGAGCAGCCCTAAACTTTGGGGTGCCTGTGTCTTGCTGATTTTTAGTTTTCCCAATTTATACGCCCATGAGTGGAAGTGCCCTATGTTCTCTAAGCTGAGTTTTTTAGAGGTTTCAGGACACACTGTACACTTCTGCAGAGTGGCTGTTGGCAATTTACATGCCGCCCATCAGCATAGCAAGGCTCCCGTTTCTCCATGGCCTGTCCTGCATTTCTGGTTTTGACACTTTATTCAGCATGGCCCTTTTGACCGATGGGAAGCGAGACTTCTTTGTAGCGCTGATTTGCCTTTCCAGGTTGCTTGGTTGGCCAAAAAGGGCGTCTGCGTTTTTTCCTGAATATATTCAGGAAAAAACGCAGACGCCCTTTTTGGCCAAGGGCATCATGGTCGAGGTTTTGCCGCTTTTCCTGTGCTTTAAAGGCGTTTTGAATCTACCTCCTGAAATCTGTTTCCTGCAATTCTGACTTGCTTTCAAATCCTCTTCGTTGCCTTTCCTCAATATATTTGTGGACGAGAGTTATCATTTCGAACTCTGCAGGTTTGTGAATTGCAGTGCCCCTGAGCTCCATTTTTCAACTCGTTTTCTTGGGAGCTGGCCACAAAAGCGTAGGATTGCTTCAGGCCCTATTCTGGTTCCGGGCGGCAGGCTGAGCCTGTGGTTAATTCTTCTTCCTGATGGGAAAATAGAGTGACCTGTTCCTGTCCCAACACCTAGAGCTAGTCTCTCACTGGTTCCCCCTCTTCCCGTTCATCCTCAGGACAAATTGCAACCTGTACGGAACAGGAGGTTAAAGGTGCTGATTCTCCACGGAGGGAGATTGCTACTAACGCGGCTGGAATGGCGAACCCGAGCACAAGGAGATGAGAAATGAGGTGCGTTTTAGAAACCTTTCCCGATCACACGGTGTACCATCTTCTGGGTTTCTCATGCATGTTTTCGATGTAGGAAGAGTCCCTTGAACCTGGAGATTTGGGACCCATGAGATGGGTACCACACAGTATTACTTTAAAGGGTCTGTGTTTGCTCACCCAACCTCACCAAACCTCTCAGCCCCAAGAGTGTCCACCCTTATGTCTCAATCAGCTGTGGGTCTAGAGATGGTCAATCCAGGTGGCATCACAGCCCCTGAACGAATTTTGTAAGAATTTCTCTCCCTTTCACTGTCTTTGTTTCATGGGATTTTAAAAGTAATTGATTTTTATAATGGGGTTTAGCTGCTTTTCACTGCTGTGTTTATGCTGCTTTACACCCACTTGACTCATTTACAGAGGGATATCAATACATAGCTTTCAAGATTGTTCCTAGTCAGATATATTCTTGGGCGGTGAATAGGGGGTGTCGAGTCCAGTTCACTGAGCAAGGAGTAGGTCTTGTCTATTACATATTGGGTTTATGGAACGGTATCTGAGCTAATTTAAAACCCTTGTTTTCTACCTCACCCGACCTCACCTTTCCCGTTAAGCAGCCATAGTGTGTTTTGTAAACGTGTGTCTCTGTTCTGTTTTGTAATTCAGTTCAAGTGTAGCGGTTTTTACATTCCCTCTATAAGTCATATCTTATGATAAGTGTTGTTTTCTGGTTGACTTATTTCACTTAGAATCGTCGTACCTAAATCCACTCATCATGCTGCTACTAGCCTTATGACGTTGATTTCATGGCTGAGTGATATGCCATTGTACATAAGGACCACAACTTCCTTATCCATTTTTCTCTTTCCTGGGATATTTAAGGTGTAACGAAGTGGAGGTTCTTGTCAACAGAGCAGCCCTAAACTTTGGGGTGCCTGTGTCTTCCTGATTTTTATTTTTCCCAATTTATACGCCCATGAGTGGAAGTGCCTTATGCTCTCTATGCTGAGTTCTTTAGATGTTTCAGGAAACACCGTACACTTCTCCAGAGTGGCTGTTGGCAATTTACATCCCGCCCATCAGCGTAGTAAGGCTCCCGTTTCTCCATGGCCTGTCCTGCATTTCTGGTTTTGACACTTTATTCAGCATGGCCCTTTTGACCGATGGGAAGCGAGACTTCTTTGTAGCGCTGATTTGCCTTTCCAGGTTGCTTGGTTGGCCAAAAAGGGCGTATGCGTTTTTTCCTGAATATATTCAGGAAAAAACGCATACGCCCTTTTTGGCCAAGGGCATCATGGTCGAGGTTTTGCCGCTTTTCCTGTGCTTTAAAGGCGATTCGACTCTACCTCCTGAAATCTGTTTCCTGCAATTCTGCCTTGCTTTCAAATCCTCCTCGTTGCCTTCCCTCAATATATTTGTGGACGAGAGTTATCATTTCTAACTCTGCAGGTTTGTGAATTGCAGTGCCCCTGAGCTCGATTTTTCAACTCGTTTTTTTGGGAGCTGGCCGCAAAAGCGCAGGATTGCTTCAGGCCCTGTTCTGCTTCCGGGCGGCAGGCTGAGCCTGTGGTTAATTCTTCTTCCTGATGGGAAAATAGAGTGACCTGTGCCTGTCCCAACACCTAGAGCTAGTCTCTCACTGGTTCCCCCTCTTCCCGTTCATCCTCAGGACAATTTGCAACCTGTACGGAACAGGAGGTTGAAGGTGCTGATTCTCGAAGGAGGGAGATTGCTAGTAAAGCGGCTGTAATGGCCAACCCGAGCACAAGGAGATGAGAAATGAGGTGCGTTTTCGAAACCTTTCCCGATCACACGGTGTACCATCTTCTGGGTTTCTCATGCATGTTTTTGTTATAGGAAGATGCCCTTGAACTTGGAGATTTGGGACCCATGGGATGGGTACCACGCAGTATTACTTTAAAGGGCCTGCGTTTCCTCAACCAACCTGACCAAACCTCTCAGCCCCAAGAGTGTCCACCCTTATGTCTCAATCAGCTGTGGGTCTAGAGATGGTCAATCCAGGTGGCATCACAGCCCCTGAACGAATATTGTAAGAATTTCTCTCTCTTTCACTGTCTTTGTTTCACGGGTTTTTAAAAGTAATTGATTTTTATAATGGGGTTTAGCTGCTTTTCACTGCTGTTTTTATGCTGCTTTACACCCACTTGACTCAGTTACAGAGAGATATCAATACATAGCTTTGAAGATTCTTCCTAGTCAGATATATTCTTGGGCGGTGAATAGGGGTTTTTTGCATCCAGTTCACTGAGCAAGGAGTAGGTCTTGTCTATTACATATTGGGTTTATTGAACGGTATCTGAGCTAATTTGAAACCCTTGTTTTCTGCCTCACCCGACCTCACCTTTCCCGTTAAGCAGCCATAGTGTGTTTTGTAAACGTGTGTCTCTGTTCTGTTTTGTAATTCAGTTCAAGTGTAGCGGTTTTTACATTCCCTCTATAAGTGATATCTTATGATAAGTGTCGTTTTCTGGTTGACTTATTTCACTTAGAATCGTCGTACCTAAATCCACTCATCATGCTGCTACTAGCCTTATGACGTTGATTTCCTGGCTGAGTGATATTCCATTGTACATAAGGACCACAACTTCTTTATCCATTTTTTTCTTTCCTGGCATATTTAAGGTGTAACGAAGTGGAGGTTCTTGTCAACAGAGCAGCCCTAAACTTTGGGGTGCCTGTGTCTTGCTGATTTTTACTTTTCCCAATTTATACACCCATGAGTGGAAGTGCCCTATGCTCTCTAAGCTGAGTTTTTTAGAGGTTTCAGGACACACCGTACACTTCTCCAGAGTGGCTGTTGGCAATTTACATCCCGCCCATCAGCGTAGCAAGGCTCCCGTTTCTCCATGGCCTGTCCTGCATTTCTGGTTTTGACACTTTATTCAGCATGGCCCTTTTGACCGATGGGAAGCGAGACTTCTTTGTAGCGCTGATTTGCCTTTCCAGGTTGCTTGGTTGGCCAAAAAGGGCGTATGCGTTTTTTCCTGAATATATTCAGGAAAAAACGCATACGCCCCTTTTGGCCAAGGGCATCATGGTCGAGGTTTTGCCGCCTTTCCTGTGCTTTAAAGGCGATTCGAATCTACCTCCTGAAATCTGTTTCCTGCAATTCTGCCTTGCTTTCAAATCCTCTTCGTTGCCTTCCCTCAATATATTTGTGGACGAGAGTTATCATTTCTAACTCTGCAGGTTTGTGAATTGCTGTGCCCCTGAGCTCCATTTTTCAACTCGCTTTCTTCGGAGCTGGCCGCAAAAGTGCAGGATTGCTTCAGGCCCTATTGTGTTTCCGGGCGGCAGGCTGAGCCTGTGGTTAATTCTTCTTCCTGATGGGAAAATAGAGTGACCTGTGCCTGTCCCAACACCTAGAGCTAGTCTCTCATTGGTTCCCCCTCTTCCCGTTCATCCTCAGGACAAATTGCAACCTGTACGGAACAGGAGGTTAAAGGTGCTGATTCTCCACGGAGGGAGATTGCTACTAACGCGGCTGGAATGGCGAACCCGAGCACAAGGAGATGAGAAATGAGGTGCGTTTTAGAAACCTTTCCCGATCACACGGTGTACCATCTTCTGGGTTTCTCATGCATGTTTTCGATGTAGGAAGATGCCCTTGAACCTGGAGATTTGGGACCCATGGGATGGATACCACGCAGTATTACTTTAAAGGGTCTGCGTTTGCTCACCCAACCTCACCAAACCTCTCAGCCCCAAGAGTGTCCACCCTTATGTCTCAATCAGCTGTGGGTCTAGATATGGTCAATCCAGGTGGCATCACAGCCCCTGAACGAATTTTGTAAGAATTTCTCTCTCTTTCACTGTCTTTGTTTCACGGGATTTTAAAAGTAATTGATTTTTATAATGGGGTTTAGCTGCTTTTCACTGCTCTGTTTATGCTGCTTTACATCCACTTGACTCATTTACAGAGAGATATCAATACATAGCTTTGAAGATTCTTCCTAGTCAGGTATATTCTTGGGCGGTGAATAGGGGGTGTCGAGTCCAGTTCACTGAGCAAGGAGTAGGTCTTGTCTATTACATATTGGGTTTATGGAACGGTATCTGAGCTAATTTGAAACCCTTGTTTTCTACATCACCCGACCTCACCTTTCCCGTTAAGCAGCCATAGTGTGTTTTGTAAACGTGTGACGCTGTTCTGTTTTGTAATTCAGTTCAAGTGTAGCGGTTTTTACATTCCCTCTCTAAGTGATATCTTATGATAAGTGTCTTTTTCTGTGTGACTTATTTCACTTAGAATCGTCGTACCTAAATCCACTCATCATGCTGCTACTAGCCTTATGACGTTGATTTCATGGCTGAGTGATATGCCATTGTACATAAGGACCACATCTTCCTTATCCATTTTTCTCTTTCCTGGGATATTTAAGGTGTAACGAAGTGGAGGTTCTTGTCAACAGAGCAGCCCTAAACTTTGGGGTGCCTGTGTCTTGCTGATTTTTAGTTTTCCCAATTTATACGCCCATGAGTGGAAGTGCCTTATGCTCTCTATGCTGAGTTCTTTAGATGTTTCAGGAAACACCGTACACTTCTCCAGAGTGGCTGTTGGCAATTTACATCCCGCCCATCAGCGTAGTAAGGCTCCCGTTTCTCCATGGCCTGTCCTGCATTTCTGGTTTTGACACTTTATTCAGCATGGCCCTTTTGACCGATGGGAAGCGAGACTTCTTTGTAGCGCTGATTTGCCTTTCCAGGTTGCTTGGTTGGCCAAAAAGGGCGTATGCGTTTTTTCCTGAATATATTCAGGAAAAAACGCATACGCCCTTTTTGGCCAAGGGCATCATTGTCGAGGTTTTGCCGCTTTTCCTGTGCTTTAAAGGCGATTCGACTCTACCTCCTGAATTCTGTTTCCTGCAATTCTGCCTTGCTTTCAAATCCTCCTCGTTGCCTTCCCTCAATATATTTGTGGACGAGAGTTATCATTTTTAACTCTGCAGGTTTGTGAATTGCAGTGCCCCTGAGTTCGATTTTTCAACTCGCTTTTTTGGGAGCTGGCCACAAAAGCACAAGATTGCTTCAGGGCCTGGTCTGCTTCCGGGCGGCAGGCTGAGCCTGTGGTTAATTCTTCTTCCTGATGGGAAAATAGAGTGACCTGTGCCTGTCCCAACACCTAGAGCTAGTCTCTCACTGGTTCCCCCTCTTCCCGTTCATCCTCAGGACAAATTGCAACCTGTGCGGAACAGGAGGTTAAAGGTGCTGAATCTCGAAGGAGGGAGATTGCTAGTAAAGCGGCTGTAATGGCCAACCCGAGCACAAGGAGATGAGAAATGAGGTGCGTTTTAGAAACCTTTCCCGATCACACGGTGTACCATCTTCTGGGTTTCTCATGCATGTTTTCGATGTAGGAAGATGCCCTTGAACCTGGAGATTTTGGACCCATGGGATGGATACCACGCAGTATTACTTTAAAGGGTCTGCGTTTGCTCACCCAACCTCACCAAACCTCTCAGCCCCAAGAGTGTCCACCCTTATGTCTCAATCAGCTGTGGGTCTAGAGATGGTCAATCCAGGTGGCATCACAGCCCCTGAACGAATTTTGTAAGAATTTCTCTCTCTTTCACTGTCTTTGTTTCACGGGTTTTTAAAAGTAATTGATTTTTATAATGGGGTTTAGCTGCTTTTCACTGCTGTGTTTATGCCGCTTTACACCCACTTGACTCACTTACAGAGGGATATCAATACATTGGTTTTAAGATTCTTACTAGTCAGATATATTCTTGGGCGGTGAACAGGGGGTGTTTAGTCCACTTCACTGAGCAAGGAGTAGGTCTTGTCTATTACATATTGGGTGTATGGAACGGTATCTGAGCCTATTTGAAACCCTTGTTTTATGCATCACCCCACCTCACCTTTCCCGTTAAGCAGCCATAGTGTGTCTTCTAAACGTGTGACGCTGTTCTGTTTTGTAATTCAGTTCAAGTGTAGCGGTTTTTACATTCCCTCTATAAGTGATATCTTATGATAAGTGTCTTTTTCTGTGTGATTATTTCACTTAGAATCGTCATACCTAAATCCTCTCATCATGCTGCTACTAGCCTTATGACGTTAATTTCATGGCTGAGTGATATGCCATTGTACATAAGGACCACAACTTCCTTATCCATTTTTCTCTTTCCTGGGATATTTAAGGTGTAACGAAGTGGAGGTTCTTGTCAACAGAGCAGCCCTAAACTTTGGGGTGCCTGTGTCTTGCTGATTTTTAGTTTTCCCAATTTATACGCCCATGAGTGGAAGTGCCCTATGCTCTCTAAGCTGAGTTTTTTAGATGTTTCAGGACACACCGTACACTTCTCCAGAGTGGCTGTTGGCAATTTACATCCCGCGCATCAGCGTAGCAAGGCTCCCGTTTCTCCATGGCCTGTCCTGCATTTCTGGTTTTGACACTTTATTCAGCATGGCCCTTTTGACCGATGGGAAGCGAGACTTCTTTGTAGCGCTGATTTGCCTTTCCAGGTTGCTTTGTTGGCCAAAAAGGGCGTATGCGTTTTTTCCTGAATATATTCAGGAAAAAACGCATACGCCCTTTTTGGCCAAGGGCATCATGGTCGAGGTTTTGCCGCTTTTCCTGTGCTTTAAAGGCGATTCGACTCTACCTCCTGAAATCTGTTTCCTGCAATTCTGCCTTGCTTTCAAATCCTCCTCGTTGCCTTCCCTCAATATATTTGTGGACGAGAGTTATCATTTATAACTCTGCAGGTTTGTGAATTGCAGTGCCCCTGAGCTCGATTTTTCAACTCGCTTTTTTGGGAGCTGGCCGCAAAAGCGCAGGATTGCTTCAGGCCCTGTTCTGCTTCCGGGCGGCAGGCTGAGCCTGTGGTTAATTCTTCTTCCTGATGGGAAAATAGAGTGACCTGTGCCTGTCCCAACACCTAGATCTAGTCTCTCACTGGTTCCCCCTCTTCCCGTTCATCCTCAGGACAAATTGCAACCTGTACGGAACAGGAGGTTGAAGGTGCTGATTTTCGAAGGAGGGAGATTGCTAGTAAAGCGGCTGTAATGGCCAACCCGAGCACAAGGAGATGAGAAATGAGGTGCGTTTTCGAAACCTTTCCCGATCACACGGTGTACCATCTTCTGGGTTTCTCATGCATGTTTTTGTTATAGGAAGATGCCCTTGAACTTGGAGATTTGGGACCCATGGGATGGGTACCACGCAGTATTACTTTAAAGGGACTGCGTTTCCTCAACCAACCTGACCAAACCTCTCAGCCCCAAGAGTGTCCACCCTTATGTCTCAATCAGCTGTGGGTCTAGATATGGTCAATCCAGGTGGCATCACAGCCCCTGAACGAATATTGTAAGAATTTCCCTATCTTTCACTGTCTTTGTTTCACGGCTTTTTAAAAGTAATTGATTTTTAAAATGGGGTTTAGCTGCTTTTCACTGCTGTTTTTATGCTGCTTTACACCCACTTGACTCACTTACAGAGAGATATCAATACATAGCTTTGAAGATTCTTCCTAGTCAGATATATTCTTGGGCGGTGAATAGGGGGTTTTTGCGTCCAGTTCACTGAGCAAGGAGTAGGTCTTGTCTAATACATATTGGGTTTATGGAACGGTATCTGAGCTAATTTGAAACCCTTGTTTTCTGCCTCACCCGACCTCAGCTTTCCCGTTAAGAAGCCATAGTGTGTTTTGTAAACGTGTGTCTCTGTTCTGTTTTGTAATTCAGTTCAAGTGTAGCGGTTTTTACATTCCCTCTATAAGTGATATCTTATGATAAGTGTCGTTTTCTGGTTGACTTATTTCACTTAGAATCGTCGTACCTAAATCCACTCATCATGCTGCTACTAGCCTTATGACGTTGATTTCATGGCTGAGTGATATTCCATTGTACATAAGGACCACAACTTCTTTATCCATTTTTTTCTTTCCTGGGATATTTAAGGTGTAACGAAGTGGAGGTTCTTGTCAACAGAGCAGCCCTAAACTTTGTGGTGCCTGTGTCTTGATGATTTTTAATTTTTCCAATTCATGCGCCCATGAGTGGAAGTGCCCTATGCTCTCTAAGCTGAGTTTTTTAGATGTTTCAGGACACACCGTACACTTCTCCAGAGTGGCTGTTGGCAATTTACATCCCGCCCATCAGCGTAGCAAGGCTCCCGTGTCTCCATGGCCTGTCCTGCATTTCTGGTTTTGACACTTTATTCAGCATGGCCCTTTTGACCGATGGGAAGCGAGACTTCTTTGTAGCGCTGATTTGCCTTTCCAGGTTGCTTGGTTGGCCAAAAAGGGCGTATGCGTTTTTTCCTGAATATATTCAGGAAAAAACGCATACGCCCTTTTTGGCCAAGGGCATCATGGTCGAGGTTTTGCCGCTTTTCCTGTGTTTTAAAGGCGATTCGAATCTACCTGCTGAAATCTTTTTTCTGCAATTCTGCCTTGCTTTCAAATCCTCTTCGTTGCCTTCCCTCAATATATTTGTGGACGAGAGTTATCATTTCTAACTCTGCAGGTCTGTGAATTGCAGTGCCCCTGAGCTCCATTTTTCAACTCGCTTTCTTGGGAGTTGGCCGCAAAAGCGCAGGATTGCTTCAGGCCCTATTCTGGTTCCGGGCGGCAGGCTGAGCCTGTGGTTAATTCTTCTTCCTGATGGGAAAATAGAGTGACCTATGCCTGTCCCAACACCTAGAGCTAGTCTCTCACTGGTTCCCCCTCTTCCCGTTCATCCTCAGGACAAATTGCAACCTGTACGGAACAGGAGGTTAAAGGTGCTGATTCTCCACGGAGGGAGATTGCTAGTAACTCGGCTGGAATGGCGAACCAGAGCACAAGGAGATGAGAAATGAGGTGCGTTTTAGAAACCTTTCCCGATCGCACGGTGTACCATCTTCTGGGTTTCTCATGCATGTTTTTGATATAGGAAGATGCCCTTGAACTTGGAGATTTGGGACCCATGGGATGGGTACCACGCAGTATTACTTTAAAGGGTCTGCGTTTGCTCACCCAACCTCACCAAACCTCTCAGCCCCACGAGTGTCCACCCTTATGTCTCAATCAGCTGTGGGTCTAGAGATGGTCAACAAAGGTGGCATCACAGCCCCTGAACGAATTTTGTAAGAATTTCTCTCTCTTTCACTGTCTTTGTTTCATGGGATTTTAAAAGTAATTGATTTTTATAATGGGGTTTAGCTGCTTTTCACTGCTGTGTTTATGCTGCTTTACACCCACTTGACTCATTTACAGAGAGATATCAATACATAGCTTTGAAGATTCTTCCTTGTCAGATATATTCTTGGGCGGTGAATAGGGGGTGTCGAGTCCAGTTCACTGAGCAAGGAGTAGGTCTTGTCTATTACATATTGGGTTTATTGAACGGTATCTGAGCTAATTTGAAACCCTTGTTTTCTGCCTCACCCAACCTCACCTTTCCCGTTAAGCAGCCATAGTGTGTTTTGTAAACGCGTGTCTCTGTTCTGTTTTGTAATTCAGTTCAAGTGTAGCGGTCTTTACATTCCCTCTATAAGTGATATCTTATGATAAGTGTCGTTTTCTGGTTGACTTATTTCACTTAGAATCGTCGTACCTAAATCCACTCATCATGCTGCTACTAGCCTTATGACGTTGATTTCATGGCTGAGTGATATTCCATTGAACATAAGGACCACAACTTCTTTATCCATTTTTTTCTTTCCTGGGATATTTAAGGTGTAACGAAGTGGAGGTTCTTGTCAACAGAGCAGCCCTAAACTTTGGGGTGCCTGTGTCTTGCTGATTTTTAGTTTTCCCAATTTATACGCCCATGAGTGGAAGTGCCCTATGTTCTCTAAGCTGAGTTTTTTAGAGGTTTCAGGACACACTGTACACTTCTGCAGAGTGGCTGTTGGCAATTTACATGCCGCCCATCAGCGTAGCAAGGCTCCCGTTTCTCCATGGCCTGTCCTGCATTTCTGGTTTTGACACTTTATTCAGCATGGCCCTTTTGACCGATGGGAAGCGAGACTTCTTTGTAGCGCTGATTTGCCTTTCCAGGTTGCTTGGTTGGCCAAAAAGGGCGTCTGCGTTTTTTCCTGAATATATTCAGGAAAAAACGCAGACGCCCTTTTTGGCCAAGGGCATCATGGTCGAGGTTTTGCCGCTTTTCCTGTGCTTTAAAGGCGATTTGAATCTACCTCCTGAAATCTGTTTCCTGCAATTCTGACTTGCTTTCAAATCCTCTTTGTTGCCTTTCCTCAATATATTTGTGGACGAGAGTTATCATTTCGAACTCTGCAGGTTTGTGAATTGCAGTGCCCCTGAGCTCCATTTTTCAACTCGTTTTCTTGGGAGCTGGCCACAAAAGCGTAGGATTGCTTCAGGCCCTATTCTGGTTCCGGGCGGCAGGCTGAGCCTGTGGTTAATTCTTCTTCCTGATGGGAAAATAGAGTGACCTGTTCCTGTCCCAACACCTAGAGCTAGTCTCTCACTGGTTCCCCCTCTTCCCGTTCATCCTCAGGACAAATTGCAACCTGTACGGAACAGGAGGTTAAAGGTGCTGATTCTCCACGGAGGGAGATTGCTACTAACGCGGCTGGAATGGCGAACCCGAGCACAAGGAGATGAGAAATGAGGTGCGTTTTAGAAACCTTTCCCGATCACACGGTGTACCATCTTCTGGGTTTCTCATGCATGTTTTCGATGTAGGAAGAGTCCCTTGAACCTGGAGATTTGGGACCCATGAGATGGGTACCACACAGTATTACTTTAAAGGGTCTGTGTTTGCTCACCCAACCTCACCAAACCTCTCAGCCCCAAGAGTGTCCACCCTTATGTCTCAATCAGCTGTGTGTCTAGAGATGGTCAATCCAGGTGGCATCACAGCCCCTGAACGAATTTTGCAAGAATTTCTCTCCCTTTCACTGTCTTTGTTTCATGGGATTTTAAAAGTAATTGATTTTTATAATGGGGTTTAGCTGCTTTTCACTGCTGTGTTTATGCTGCTTTACACCCACTTGACTCATTTACAGAGGGATATCAATACATAGCTTTCAAGATTGTTCCTAGTCAGATATATTCTTGGGCGGTGAATAGGGGGTGTCGAGTCCAGTTCACTGAGCAAGGAGTAGGTCTTGTCTATTACATATTGGGTTTATGGAACGGTATCTGAGCTAATTTAAAACCCTTGTTTTCTACCTCACCCGACCTCACCTTTCCCGTTAAGCAGCCATAGTGTGTTTTGTAAACGTGTGTCTCTGTTCTGTTTTGTAATTCAGTTCAAGTGTAGCGGTTTTTACATTCCCTCTATAAGTCATATCTTATGATAAGTGTTGTTTTCTGGTTGACTTATTTCACTTAGAATCGTCGTACCTAAATCCACTCATCATGCTGCTACTAGCCTTATGACGTTGATTTCATGGCTGAGTGATATGCCATTGTACATAAGGACCACAACTTCCTTATCCATTTTTCTCTTTCCTGGGATATTTAAGGTGTAACGAAGTGGAGGTTCTTGTCAACAGAGCAGCCCTAAACTTTGGGGTGCCTGTGTCTTGCTGATTTTTAGTTTTCCCAATTTATACGCCCATGAGTGGAAGTGCCTTATGCTCTCTATGCTGAGTTCTTTAGATGTTTCAGGAAACACCGTACACTTCTCCAGAGTGGCTGTTGGCAATTTACATCCCGCCCATCAGCGTAGTAAGGCTCCCGTTTCTCCATGGCCTGTCCTGCATTTCTGGTTTTGACACTTTATTCAGCATGGCCCTTTTGACCGATGGGAAGCGAGACTTCTTTGTAGCGCTGATTTGCCTTTCCAGGTTGCTTGGTTGGCCAAAAAGGGCGTATGCGTTTTTTCCTGAATATATTCAGGAAAAAACGCATACGCCCTTTTTGGCCAAGGGCATCATGGTCGAGGTTTTGCCGCTTTTCCTGTGCTTTAAAGGCGATTCGACTCTACCTCCTGAAATCTGTTTCCTGCAATTCTGCCTTGCTTTCAAATCCTCCTCGTTGCCTTCCCTCAATATATTTGTGGACGAGAGTTATCATTTCTAACTCTGCAGGTTTGTGAATTGCAGTGCCCCTGAGCTCGATTTTTCAACTCGTTTTTTTGGGAGCTGGCCGCAAAAGCGCAGGATTGCTTCAGGCCCTGTTCTGCTTCCGGGCGGCAGGCTGAGCCTGTGGTTAATTCTTCTTCCTGATGGGAAAATAGAGTGACCTGTGCCTGTCCCAACACCTAGAGCTAGTCTCTCACTGGTTCCCCCTCTTCCCGTTCATCCTCAGGACAATTTGCAACCTGTACGGAACAGGAGGTTGAAGGTGCTGATTCTCGAAGGAGGGAGATTGCTAGTAAAGCGGCTGTAATGGCCAACCCGAGCACAAGGAGATGAGAAATGAGGTGCGTTTTCGAAACCTTTCCCGATCACACGGTGTACCATCTTCTGGGTTTCTCATGCATGTTTTTGTTATAGGAAGATGCCCTTGAACTTGGAGATTTGGGACCCATGGGATGGGTACCACGCAGTATTACTTTAAAGGGCCTGCGTTTCCTCAACCAACCTGACCAAACCTCTCAGCCCCAAGAGTGTCCACCCTTATGTCTCAATCAGCTGTGGGTCTAGAGATGGTCAATCCAGGTGGCATCACAGCCCCTGAACGAATATTGTAAGAATTTCTCTCTCTTTCACTGTCTTTGTTTCACGGGTTTTTAAAAGTAATTGATTTTTATAATGGGGTTTAGCTGCTTTTCACTGCTGTTTTTATGCTGCTTTACACCCACTTGACTCACTTACAGAGAGATATCAATACATAGCTTTGAAGATTCTTCCTAGTCAGATATATTCTTGGGCGGTGAATAGGGGTTTTTTGCATCCAGTTCACTGAGCAAGGAGTAGGTCTTGTCTATTACATATTGGGTTTATTGAACGGTATCTGAGCTAATTTGAAACCCTTGTTTTCTGCCTCACCCGACCTCACCTTTCCCGTTAAGCAGCCATAGTGTGTTTTGTAAACGTGTGTCTCTGTTCTGTTTTGTAATTCAGTTCAAGTGTAGCGGTTTTTACATTCCCTCTATAAGTGATATCTTATGATAAGTGTCGTTTTCTGGTTGACTTATTTCACTTAGAATCGTCGTACCTAAATCCACTCATCATGCTGCTACTAGCCTTATGACGTTGATTTCCTGGCTGAGTGATATTCCATTGTACATAAGGACCACAACTTCTTTATCCATTTTTTTCTTTCCTGGCATATTTAAGGTGTAACGAAGTGGAGGTTCTTGTCAACAGAGCAGCCCTAAACTTTGGGGTGCCTGTGTCTTGCTGATTTTTACTTTTCCCAATTTATACACCCATGAGTGGAAGTGCCCTATGCTCTCTAAGCTGAGTTTTTTAGAGGTTTCAGGACACACCGTACACTTCTCCAGAGTGGCTGTTGGCAATTTACATCCCGCCCATCAGCGTAGCAAGGCTCCCGTTTCTCCATGGCCTGTCCTGCATTTCTGGTTTTGACACTTTATTCAGCATGGCCCTTTTGACCGATGGGAAGCGAGACTTCTTTGTATCGCTGATTTGCCTTTCCAGGTTGCTTGGTTGGCCAAAAAGGGCGTATGCGTTTTTTCCTGAATATATTCAGAAAAAACGCATACGCCCCTTTTGGCCAAGGGCATCATGGTCGAGGTTTTGCCGCCTTTCCTGTGCTTTAAAGGCGATTCGAATCTACCTCCTGAAATCTGTTTCCTGCAATTCTGCCTTGCTTTCAAATCCTCTTCGTTGCCTTCCCTCAATATATTTGTGGACGAGAGTTATCATTTCTAACTCTGCAGGTTTGTGAATTGCAGTGCCCCTGAGCTCCATTTTTCAACTCGCTTTCTTCGGAGCTGGCCGCAAAAGCGCAGGATTGCTTCAGGCCCTATTCTGGTTCCGGGCGGCAGGCTGAGCCTGTGGTTAATTCTTCTTCCTGATGGGAAAATAGAGTGACCTGTGCCTGTCCCAACACCTAGAGCTAGTCTCTCATTGGTTCCCCCTCTTCCCGTTCATCCTCAGGACAAATTGCAACCTGTACGGAACAGGAGGTTAAAGGTGCTGATTCTCCACGGAGGGAGATTGCTACTAACGCGGCTGGAATGGCGAACCCGAGCACAAGGAGATGAGAAATGAGGTGCGTTTTAGAAACCTTTCCCGATCACACGGTGTACCATCTTCTGGGTTTCTCATGCATGTTTTCGATGTAGGAAGATGCCCTTGAACCTGGAGATTTGGGACCCATGGGATGGGTACCATGCAGTATTACTTTAAAGGGTCTGCGTTTGCTCACCCAACCTCACCAAACCTCTCAGCCCCAAGAGTGTCCACCCTTATGTCTCAATCAGCTGTGGGTCTAGATATGGTCAATCCAGGTGGCATCACAGCCCCTGAACGAATTTTGTAAGAATTTCTCTCTCTTTCACTGTCTTTGTTTCACGGGATTTTAAAAGTAATTGATTTTTATAATGGGGTTTAGCTGCTTTTCACTGCTCTGTTTATGCTGCTTTACACCCACTTGACTCATTTACAGAGAGATATCAATACATAGCTTTGAAGATTCTTCCTAGTCAGGTATATTCTTGGGCGGTGAATAGGGGGTGTCGAGTCCAGTTCACTGAGCAAGGAGTAGGTCTTGTCTATTACATATTGGGTTTATGGAACGGTATCTGAGCTAATTTGAAACCCTTGTTTTCTACCTCACCTGACCTCACCTTTCCCGTTAAGCAGCCATAGTGTGTTTTGTAAACGTGTGACGCTGTTCTGTTTTGTAATTCAGTTCAAGTGTAGCGGTTTTTACATTCCCTCTCTAAGTGATATCTTATGATAAGTGTCTTTTTCTGTGTGACTTATTTCACTTAGAATCATCGTACCTAAATCCTCTCATCATGCTGCTACTAGCCTTATGACGTTAATTTCATGGCTGAGTGATATGCCATTGTACATAAGGACCACAACTTCTTTATCCATTTTTCTCTTTCCTGGGATATTTAAGGTGTAACGAAGTGGAGGTTCTTGTCAACAGAGCAGCCCTAAACTTTGGGGTGCCTGTGTCTTGCTGATTTTTAGTTTTCCCAATTTATACGCCCATGAGTGGAAGTGCCCTATGCTCTCTAAGCTGAGTTTTTTAGAGGTTTCAGGACACACCGTACACTTCTCCAGAGTGGCTGTTGGCAATTTACATCCCGCCCATCAGCGTAGCAAGGCTCCCGTTTCTCCATGGCCTGTCCTGCATTTCTGGTTTTGACACTTTATTCAGCATGGCCCTTTTGACCGATGGGAAGCGAGACTTCTTTGTAGCGCTGATTTGCCTTTCCAGGTTGCTTGGTTGGCCAAAAAGGGCGTATGCGTTTTTTCCTGACTATATTCAGGAAAAAACGCATACGCCCTTTTTGGCCAAGGGCATCATGGTCGAGGTTTTGCCGCCTTTCCTGTGCTTTAAAGGCGATTCGACTCTACCTCCTGAAATCTGTTTCCTGCAATTCTGCCTTGCTTTCAAATCCTCCTCGTTGCCTTCCCTCAATATATTTGTGGACGAGAGTTATCATTTATAACTCTGCAGGTTTGTGAATTGCAGTGCCCCTGAGCTCGATTTTTCAACTCGTTTTTTTGGGAGCTGGCCGCAAAAGCACAGGATTGCTTCAGGCCCTGTTCTGCTTCCGGGCGGCAGGCTGAGCCTGTGGTTAATTCTTCTTCCTGATAGGAAAATAGAGTGACCTGTGCCTGTCCCAACACCTAGAGCTAGTCTCTCACTGGTTCCCCCTCTTCCCGTTCATCCTCAGGACAATTTGCAACCTGTACGGAACAGGAGGTTGAAGGTGCTGATTCTCGAAGGAGGGAGATTGCTAGTAGAGCGGCTGTAATGGCCAACCCGAGCACAAGGAGATGAGAAATGAGGTGCGTTTTCGAAACCTTTCCCGATCACACGGTGTACCATCTTCTGGGTTTCTCATGCATGTTTTTGTTATAGGAAGATGCCCTTGAACTTGGAGATTTTGGACCCATGGGATGGGTACCACGCAGTATTACTTTAAAGGGCCTGCGTTTCCTCAACCAACCTGACCAAACCTCTCAGCCCCAAGAGTGTCCACCCTTATGTCTCAATCAGCTGTGGGTCTAGATATGGTCAATCCAGGTGGCATCACAGCCCCTGAACGAATATTGTAAGAATTTCCCTATCTTTCACTGTCTTTGTTTCACGGCTTTTTAAAAGTAATTGATTTTTAAAATGGGGTTTAGCTGCTTTTCACTGCTGTTTTTATGCTGCTTTACACCCACTTGACTCACTTACAGAGAGATATCAATACATAGCTTTGAAGATTCTTCCTAGTCAGATATATTCTTGGGCGGTGAATAGGGGGTTTTTGCGTCCAGTTCACTGAGCAAGGAGTAGGTCTTGTCTATTACATATTGGGTTTATGGAACGGTATCTGAGCTAATTTGAAACCCTTGTTTTCTGCCTCACCCGACCTCAGCTTTCCCGTTAAGAAGCCATAGTGTGTTTTGTAAACGTGTGTCTCTGTTCTGTTTTGTAATTCAGTTCAAGTGTAGCGGTTTTTACATTCCCTCTATAAGTGATATCTTATGATAAGTGTCGTTTTCTGGTTGACTTATTTCACTTAGAATCGTCGTACCTAAATCCACTCATCATGCTGCTACTAGCCTTATGACGTTGATTTCATGGCTGAGTGATATTCCATTGTACATAAGGACCACAACTTCTTTATCCATTTTTTTCTTTCCTGGGATATTTAAGGTGTAACGAAGTGGAGGTTCTTGTCAACAGAGCAGCCCTAAACTTTGTGGTGCCTGTGTCTTGATGATTTTTAATTTTTCCAATTCATGCGCCCATGAGTGGAAGTGCCCTATGCTCTCTAAGCTGAGTTTTTTAGATGTTTCAGGACACACCGTACACTTCTCCAGAGTGGCTGTTGGCAATTTACATCCCGCCCATCAGCGTAGCAAGGCTCCCGTGTCTCCATGGCCTGTCCTGCATTTCTGGTTTTGACACTTTATTCAGCATGGCCCTTTTGACCGATGGGAAGCGAGACTTCTTTGTAGCGCTGATTTGCCTTTCCAGGTTGCTTGGTTGGCCAAAAAGGGCGTATGCGTTTTTTCCTGAATATATTCAGGAAAAAAACGCATACGCCCTTTTTGGCCAAGGGCATCATGGTCGAGGTTTTGCCGCTTTTCCTGTGTTTTAAAGGCGATTCGAATCTACCTGCTGAAATCTTTTTTCTGCAATTCTGCCTTGCTTTCAAATCCTCTTCGTTGCCTTCCCTCAATATATTTGTGGACGAGAGTTATCATTTCTAACTCTGCAGGTCTGTGAATTGCAGTGCCCCTGAGCTCCATTTTTCAACTCGCTTTCTTGGGAGTTGGCCGCAAAAGCGCAGGATTGCTTCAGGCCCTATTCTGGTTCCGGGCGGCAGGCTGAGCCTGTGGTTAATTCTTCTTCCTGATGGGAAAATAGAGTGACCTATGCCTGTCCCAACACCTAGAGCTAGTCTCTCACTGGTTCCCCCTCTTCCCGTTCATCCTCAGGACAAATTGCAACCTGTACGGAACAGGAGGTTAAAGGTGCTGATTCTCCACGGAGGGAGATTGCTAGTAACTCGGCTGGAATGGCGAACCAGAGCACAAGGAGATGAGAAATGAGGTGCGTTTTAGAAACCTTTCCCGATCGCACGGTGTACCATCTTCTGGGTTTCTCATGCATGTTTTTGATATAGGAAGATGCCCTTGAACTTGGAGATTTGGGACCCATGGGATGGGTACCACGCAGTATTACTTTAAAGGGTCTGCGTTTGCTCACCCAACCTCACCAAACCTCTCAGCCCCACGAGTGTCCACCCTTATGTCTCAATCAGCTGTGGGTCTAGAGATGGTCAACAAAGGTGGCATCACAGCCCCTGAACGAATTTTGTAAGAATTTCTCTCTCTTTCACTGTCTTTGTTTCATGGGATTTTAAAAGTAATTGATTTTTATAATGGGGTTTAGCTGCTTTTCACTGCTGTGTTTATGCTGCTTTACACCCACTTGACTCATTTACAGAGAGATATCAATACATAGCTTTGAAGATTCTTCCTTGTCAGATATATTCTTGGGCGGTGAATAGGGGGTGTCGAGTCCAGTTCACTGAGCAAGGAGTAGGTCTTGTCTATTACATATTGGGTTTATTGAACGGTATCTGAGCTAATTTGAAACCCTTGTTTTCTGCCTCACCCAACCTCACCTTTCCCGTTAAGCAGCCATAGTGTGTTTTGTAAACGCGTGTCTCTGTTCTGTTTTGTAATTCAGTTCAAGTGTAGCGGTCTTTACATTCCCTCTATAAGTGATATCTTATGATAAGTGTCGTTTTCTGGTTGACTTATTTCACTTAGAATCGTCGTACCTAAATCCACTCATCATGCTGCTACTAGCCTTATGACGTTGATTTCATGGCTGAGTGATATTCCATTGAACATAAGGACCACAACTTCTTTATCCATTTTTTTCTTTCCTGGGATATTTAAGGTGTAACGAAGTGGAGGTTCTTGTCAACAGAGCAGCCCTAAACTTTGGGGTGCCTGTGTCTTGCTGATTTTTAGTTTTCCCAATTTATACGCCCATGAGTGGAAGTGCCCTATGTTCTCTAAGCTGAGTTTTTTAGAGGTTTCAGGACACACTGTACACTTCTGCAGAGTGGCTGTTGGCAATTTACATGCCGCCCATCAGCGTAGCAAGGCTCCCGTTTCTCCATGGCCTGTCCTGCATTTCTGGTTTTGACACTTTATTCAGCATGGCCCTTTTGACCGATGGGAAGCGAGACTTCTTTGTAGCGCTGATTTGCCTTTCCAGGTTGCTTGGTTGGCCAAAAAGGGCGTCTGCGTTTTTTCCTGAATATATTCAGGAAAAAACGCAGACGCCCTTTTTGGCCAAGGGCATCATGGTCGAGGTTTTGCCGCTTTTCCTGTGCTTTAAAGGCGATTTGAATCTACCTCCTGAAATCTGTTTCCTGCAATTCTGACTTGCTTTCAAATCCTCTTTGTTGCCTTTCCTCAATATATTTGTGGACGAGAGTTATCATTTCGAACTCTGCAGGTTTGTGAATTGCAGTGCCCCTGAGCTCCATTTTTCAACTCGTTTTCTTGGGAGCTGGCCACAAAAGCGTAGGATTGCTTCAGGCCCTATTCTGGTTCCGGGCGGCAGGCTGATCCTGTGGTTAATTCTTCTTCCTGATGGGAAAATAGAGTGACCTGTTCCTGTCCCAACACCTAGAGCTAGTCTCTCACTGGTTCCCCCTCTTCCCGTTCATCCTCAGGACAAATTGCAACCTGTACGGAACAGGAGGTTAAAGGTGCTGATTCTCCACGGAGGGAGATTGCTACTAACGCGGCTGGAATGGCGAACCCGAGCACAAGGAGATGAGAAATGAGGTGCGTTTTAGAAACCTTTCCCGATCACACGGTGTACCATCTTCTGGGTTTCTCATGCATGTTTTCGATGTAGGAAGAGTCCCTTGAACCTGGAGATTTGGGACCCATGAGATGGGTACCACACAGTATTACTTTAAAGGGTCTGTGTTTGCTCACCCAACCTCACCAAACCTCTCAGCCCCAAGAGTGTCCACCCTTATGTCTCAATCAGCTGTGTGTCTAGAGATGGTCAATCCAGGTGGCATCACAGCCCCTGAACGAATTTTGCAAGAATTTCTCTCCCTTTCACTGTCTTTGTTTCATGGGATTTTAAAAGTAATTGATTTTTATAATGGGGTTTAGCTGCTTTTCACTGCTGTGTTTATGCTGCTTTACACCCACTTGACTCATTTACAGAGGGATATCAATACATAGCTTTCAAGATTGTTCCTAGTCAGATATATTCTTGGGCGGTGAATAGGGGGTGTCGAGTCCAGTTCACTGAGCAAGGAGTAGGTCTTGTCTATTACATATTGGGTTTATGGAACGGTATCTGAGCTAATTTAAAACCCTTGTTTTCTACCTCACCCGACCTCACCTTTCCCGTTAAGCAGCCATAGTGTGTTTTGTAAACGTGTGTCTCTGTTCTGTTTTGTAATTCAGTTCAAGTGTAGCGGTTTTTACATTCCCTCTATAAGTCATATCTTATGATAAGTGTTGTTTTCTGGTTGACTTATTTCACTTAGAATCGTCGTACCTAAATCCACTCATCATGCTGCTACTAGCCTTATGACGTTGATTTCATGGCTGAGTGATATGCCATTGTACATAAGGACCACAACTTCCTTATCCATTTTTCTCTTTCCTGGGATATTTAAGGTGTAACGAAGTGGAGGTTCTTGTCAACAGAGCAGCCCTAAACTTTGGGGTGCCTGTGTCTTCCTGATTTTTAGTTTTCCCAATTTATACGCCCATGAGTGGAAGTGCCTTATGCTCTCTATGCTGAGTTCTTTAGATGTTTCAGGAAACACCGTACACTTCTCCAGAGTGGCTGTTGGCAATTTACATCCCGCCCATCAGCGTAGTAAGGCTCCCGTTTCTCCATGGCCTGTCCTGCATTTCTGGTTTTGACACTTTATTCAGCATGGCCCTTTTGACCGATGGGAAGCGAGACTTCTTTGTAGCGCTGATTTGCCTTTCCAGGTTGCTTGGTTGGCCAAAAAGGGCGTATGCGTTTTTTCCTGAATATATTCAGGAAAAAACGCATACGCCCTTTTTGGCCAAGGGCATCATGGTCGAGGTTTTGCCGCTTTTCCTGTGCTTTAAAGGCGATTCGACTCTACCTCCTGAAATCTGTTTCCTGCAATTCTGCCTTGCTTTCAAATCCTCCTCGTTGCCTTCCCTCAATATATTTGTGGACGAGAGTTATCATTTCTAACTCTGCAGGTTTGTGAATTGCAGTGCCCCTGAGCTCGATTTTTCAACTCGTTTTTTTGGGAGCTGGCCGCAAAAGCGCAGGATTGCTTCAGGCCCTGTTCTGCTTCCGGGCGGCAGGCTGAGCCTGTGGTTAATTCTTCTTCCTGATGGGAAAATAGAGTGACCTGTGCCTGTCCCAACACCTAGAGCTAGTCTCTCACTGGTTCCCCCTCTTCCCGTTCATCCTCAGGACAATTTGCAACCTGTACGGAACAGGAGGTTGAAGGTGCTGATTCTCGAAGGAGGGAGATTGCTAGTAAAGCGGCTGTAATGGCCAACCCGAGCACAAGGAGATGAGAAATGAGGTGCGTTTTCGAAACCTTTCCCGATCACACGGTGTACCATCTTCTGGGTTTCTCATGCATGTTTTTGTTATAGGAAGATGCCCTTGAACTTGGAGATTTGGGACCCATGGGATGGGTACCACGCAGTATTACTTTAAAGGGCCTGCGTTTCCTCAACCAACCTGACCAAACCTCTCAGCCCCAAGAGTGTCCACCCTTATGTCTCAATCAGCTGTGGGTCTAGAGATGGTCAATCCAGGTGGCATCACAGCCCCTGAACGAATATTGTAAGAATTTCTCTCTCTTTCACTGTCTTTGTTTCACGGGTTTTTAAAAGTAATTGATTTTTATAATGGGGTTTAGCTGCTTTTCACTGCTGTTTTTATGCTGCTTTACACCCACTTGACTCACTTACAGAGAGATATCAATACATAGCTTTGAAGATTCTTCCTAGTCAGATATATTCTTGGGCGGTGAATAGGGGTTTTTTGCATCCAGTTCACTGAGCAAGGAGTAGGTCTTGTCTATTACATATTGGGTTTATTGAACGGTATCTGAGCTAATTTGAAACCCTTGTTTTCTGCCTCACCCGACCTCACCTTTCCCGTTAAGCAGCCATAGTGTGTTTTGTAAACGTGTGACGCTGTTCTGTTTTGTAATTCAGTTCAAGTGTAGCGGTTTTTACATTCCCTCTATAAGTGATATCTTATGATAAGTGTCGTTTTCTGGTTGACTTATTTCACTTAGAATCGTCGTACCTAAATCCACTCATCATGCTGCTACTAGCCTTATGACGTTGATTTCCTGGCTGAGTGATATTCCATTGTACATAAGGACCACAACTTCTTTATCCATTTTTTTCTTTCCTGGCATATTTAAGGTGTAACGAAGTGGAGGTTCTTGTCAACAGAGCAGCCCTAAACTTTGGGGTGCCTGTGTCTTGCTGATTTTTACTTTTCCCAATTTATACACCCATGAGTGGAAGTGCCCTATGCTCTCTAAGCTGAGTTTTTTAGAGGTTTCAGGACACACCGTACACTTCTCCAGAGTGGCTGTTGGCAATTTACATCCCGCCCATCAGCGTAGCAAGGCTCCCGTTTCTCCATGGCCTGTCCTGCATTTCTGGTTTTGACACTTTATTCAGCATGGCCCTTTTGACCGATGGGAAGCGAGACTTCTTTGTAGCGCTGATTTGCCTTTCCAGGTTGCTTGGTTGGCCAAAAAGGGCGTATGCGTTTTTTCCTGAATATATTCAGGAAAAAACGCATACGCCCTTTTTGGCCAAGGGCATCATGGTCGAGGTTTTGCCGCCTTTCCTGTGCTTTAAAGGCGATTCGAATCTACCTCCTGAAATCTGTTTCCTGCAATTCTGCCTTGCTTTCAAATCCTCTTCGTTGCCTTCCCTCAATATATTTGTGGACGAGAGTTATCATTTCTAACTCTGCAGGTTTGTGAATTGCAGTGCCCCTGAGCTCCATTTTTCAACTCGCTTTCTTCGGAGCTGGCCGCAAAAGCGCAGGATTGCTTCAGGCCCTATTCTGGTTCCGGGCGGCAGGCTGAGCCTGTGGTTAATTCTTCTTCCTGATGGGAAAATAGAGTGACCTGTGCCTGTCCCAACACCTAGAGCTAGTCTCTCATTGGTTCCCCCTCTTCCCGTTCATCCTCAGGACAAATTGCAACCTGTACGGAACAGGAGGTTAAAGGTGCTGATTCTCCACGGAGGGAGATTGCTACTAACGTGGCTGGAATGGCGAACCCGAGCACAAGGAGATGAGAAATGAGGTGCGTTTTAGAAACCTTTCCCGATCACACGGTGTACCATCTTCTGGGTTTCTCATGCATGTTTTCGACGTAGGAAGATGCCCTTGAACCTGGAGATTTGGGACCCATGGGATGGGTACCATGCAGTATTACTTTAAAGGGTCTGCGTTTGCTCACCCAACCTCACCAAACCTCTCAGCCCCAAGAGTGTCCACCCTTATGTCTCAATCAGCTGTGGGTCTAGATATGGTCAATCCAGGTGGCATCACAGCCCCTGAACGAATTTTGTAAGAATTTCTCTCTCTTTCACTGTCTTTGTTTCACGGGATTTTAAAAGTAATTGATTTTTATAATGGGGTTTAGCTGCTTTTCACTGCTCTGTTTATGCTGCTTTACACCCACTTGACTCATTTACAGAGAGATATCAATACATAGCTTTGAAGATTCTTCCTAGTCAGGTATATTCTTGGGCGGTGAATAGGGGGTGTCGAGTCCAGTTCACTGAGCAAGGAGTAGGTCTTGTCTATTACATATTGGGTTTATGGAACGGTATCTGAGCTCATTTGAAACCCTTGTTTTATGCATCACCCCACCTCACCTTTCCCGTTAAGCAGCCATAGTGTGTCTTCTAAACGTGTGACGCTGTTCTGTTTTGTAATTCAGTTCAAGTGTAGCGGTTTTTACATTCCCTCTCTAAGTGATATCTTATGATAAGTGTCTTTTTCTGTGTGACTTATTTCACTTAGAATCATCGTACCTAAATCCTCTCATCATGCTGCTACTAGCCTTATGACGTTAATTTCATGGCTGAGTGATATGCCATTGTACATAAGGACCACAACTTCCTTTTCCATTTTTCTCTTTCCTGGGATATTTAAGGTGTAACGAAGTGGAGGTTCTTGTCAACAGAGCAGCCCTAAACTTTGGGGTGCCTGTGTCTTGCTGATTTTTAGTTTTCCCAATTTATACGCCCATGAGTGGAAGTGCCTTATTCTCTCTATGCTGAGTTCTTTAGATGTTTCAGGAAACACCGTACACTTCTCCAGAGTGGCTGTTGGCAATTTACATCCCGCCCATCAGCGTAGTAAGGCTCCCGTTTCTCCATGGCCTGTCCTGCATTTCTGGTTTTGACACTTTATTCAGCATGGCCCTTTTGACCGATGGGAAGCGAGACTTCTTTGTAGCGCTGATTTGCCTTTCCAGGTTGCTTGGTTGGCCAAAAAGGGCGTATGCGTTTTTTCCTGAATATATTCAGGAAAAAACGCATACGCCCTTTTTGGCCAAGGGCATCATGGTCGAGGTTTTGCCGCTTTTCCTGTGCTTTAAAGGCGATTCGACTCTACCTCCTGAAATCTGTTTCCTGCAATTCTGCCTTGCTTTCAAATCCTCCTCGTTGCCTTCCCTCAATATATTTGTGGACGAGAGTTATCATTTATAACTCTGCAGGTTTGTGAATTGCAGTGCCCCTGAGCTCGATTTTTCAACTCGTTTTTTTGGGAGCTGGCCGCAAAATCGCAGGATTGTTTCAGGCCCTGTTCTGCTTCCGGGCGGCAGGCTGAGCCTGTGGTTAATTCTTCTTCCTGATGGGAAAATAGAGTGACCTGTGCCTGTCCCAACACCTAGAGCTAGTCTCTCACTGGTTCCCCCTCTTCCCGTTCATCCTCAGGACAATTTGCAACCTGTACGGAACAGGAGGTTGAAGGTGCTGATTCTCGAAGGAGGGAGATTGCTAGTAAAGCGGCTGTAATGGCCAACCCGAGCACAAGGAGATGAGAAATGAGGTGCGTTTTCGAAACCTTTCCCGATCACACGGTGTACCATCTTCTGGGTTTCTCATGCATGTTTTTGTTATAGGAAGATGCCCTTGAACTTGGAGATTTGGGACCCATGGGATGGGTACCACGCAGTATTACTTTAAAGGGCCTGCGTTTCCTCAACCAACCTGACCAAACCTCTCAGCCCCAAGAGTGTCCACCCTTATGTCTCAATCAGCTGTGGGTCTAGAGATGGTCAATCCAGGTGGCATCACAGCCCCTGAACGAATATTGTAAGAATTTCTCTCTCTTTCACTGTCTTTGTTTCACGGGTTTTTAAAAGTAATTGATTTTTATAATGGGGTTTAGCTGCTTTTCACTGCTGTTTTTATGCTGCTTTACACCCACTTGACTCACTTACAGAGAGATATCAATACATAGCTTTGAAGATTCTTCCTAGTCAGATATATTCTTGGGCGGTGAATAGGGGGTTTTTGCGTCCAGTTCACTGAGCAAGGAGTAGGTCTTGTCTATTACATATTGGGTTTATTGAATGGTATCTGAGCTAATTTGAAACCCTTGTTTTCTGCCTCACCCGACCTCACCTTTCCCGTTAAGCAGCCATAGTGTGTTTTGTAAACGTGTGTCTCTGTTCTGTTTTGTAATTCAGTTCAAGTGTAGCGGTTTTTACATTCCCTCTATAAGTGATATCTTATGATAAGTGTCGTTTTCTGGTTGACTTATTTCACTTAGAATCGTCGTACCTAAATCCACTCATCATGCTGCTACTAGCCTTATGACGTTGATTTCCTGGCTGAGTGATATTCCATTGTACATAAGGACCACAACTTCTTTATCCATTTTTTTCTTTCCTGGGATATTTAAGGTGTAACGAAGTGGAGGTTCTTGTCAACAGAGCAGCCCTAAACTTTGGGGTGCCTGTGTCTTGCTGATTTTTACTTTTCCCAATTTATACACCCATGAGTGGAAGTGCCCTATGCTCTCTAAGCTGAGTTTTTTAGAGGTTTCAGGACACACCGTACACTTCTCCAGAGTGGCTGTTGGCAATTTACATCCCGCCCATCAGCGTAGCAAGGCTCCCGTTTCTCCATGGCCTGTCCTGCATTTCTGGTTTTGACACTTTATTCAGCATGGCCCTTTTGACCGATGGGAAGCGAGACTTCTTTGTAGCGCTGATTTGCCTTTCCAGGTTGCTTGGTTGGCCAAAAAGGGCGTATGCGTTTTTTCCTGAATATATTCAGGAAAAAACGCATACGCCCTTTTTGGCCAAGGGCATCATGGTCGAGGTTTTGCCGCCTTTCCTGTGCTTTAAAGGCGATTCGAATCTACCTCCTGAAATCTGTTTCCTGCAATTCTGCCTTGCTTTCAAATCCTCTTCGTTGCCTTCCCTCAATATATTTGTGGACGAGAGTTATCATTTCTAACTCTGCAGGTTTGTGAATTGCTGTGCCCCTGAGCTCCATTTTTCAACTCGCTTTCTTCGGAGCTGGCCGCAAAAGCGCAGGATTGCTTCAGGCCCTATTCTGGTTCCGGGCGGCAGGCTGAGCCTGTGGTTAATTCTTCTTCCTGATGGGAAAATAGAGTGACCTGTGCCTGTCCCAACACCTAGAGCTAGTCTCTCACTGGTTCCCCCTCTTCCCGTTCATCCTCAGGACAATTTGCAACCTGTACGGAACAGGAGGTTGAAGGTGCTGATTCTCCACGGAGGGAGATTGCTACTAACGCGGCTGGAATGGCCAACCCGAGCACAAGGAGATGAGAAATGAGGTGCGTTTTAGAAACCTTTCCCGATCACACGGTGTACCATCTTCTGGGTTTCTCATGCATGTTTTCGATGTAGGAAGATGCCCTTGAACCTGGAGATTTGGGACCCATGGGATGGGTACCATGCAGTATTACTTTAAAGGGTCTGCGTTTGCTCACCCAACCTCACCAAACCTCTCAGCCCCAAGAGTGTCCACCCTTATGTCTCAATCAGCTGTGGGTCTAGATATGGTCAATCCAGGTGGCATCACAGCCCCTGAACGAATTTTGTAAGAATTTCTCTCTCTTTCACTGTCTTTGTTTCACGGGATTTTAAAAGTAATTGATTTTTATAATGGGGTTTAGCTGCTTTTCACTGCTCTGTTTATGCTGCTTTACACCCACTTGACTCATTTACAGAGAGATATCAATACATAGTTTGAAGATTCTTCCTAGTCAGGTATATTCTTGGGCGGTGAATAGGGGGTGTCGAGTCCAGTTCACTGAGCAAGGAGTAGGTCTTGTCTATTACATATTGGGTTTATGGAACGGTATCTGAGCTAATTTGAAACCCTTGTTTTCTACCTCACCTGACCTCACCATTCCCGTTAAGCAGCCATAGTGTGTTTTGTAAACGTGTGACGCTGTTCTGTTTTGTAATTCAGTTCAAGTGTAGCGGTTTTTACATTCCCTCTCTAAGTGATATCTTATGATAAGTGTCTTTTTCTGTGTGACTTATTTCACTTAGAATCATCGTACCTAAATCCTCTCATCATGCTGCTACTAGCCTTATGACGTTAATTTCATGGCTGAGTGATATGCCATTGTACATAAGGACCACAACTTCCTTATCCATTTTTCTCTTTCCTGGGATATTTAAGGTGTAACGAAGTGGAGGTTCTTGTCAACAGAGCAGCCCTAAACTTTGGGGTGCCTGTGTCTTGCTGATTTTTAGTTTTCCCAATTTATACGCCCATGAGTGGAAGTGCCTTATGCTCTCTATGCTGAGTTCTTTAGATGTTTCAGGAAACACCGTACACTTCTCCAGAGTGGCTGTTGGCAATTTACATCCCGCCCATCAGCGTAGTAAGGCTCCCGTTTCTCCATGGCCTGTCCTGCATTTCTGGTTTTGACACTTTATTCAGCATGGCCCTTTTGACCGATGGGAAGCGAGACTTCTTTGTAGCGCTGGTTTGCCTTTCCAGGTTGCTTGGTTGGCCAAAAAGGGCGTATGCGTTTTTTCCTGAATATATTCAGGAAAAAACGCATACGCCCTTTTTGGCCAAGGGCATCATGGTCGAGGTTTTGCCGCTTTTCCTGTGCTTTAAAGGCGATTCGACTCTACCTCCTGAAATCTGTTTCCTGCAATTCTGCCTTGCTTTCAAATCCTCCTCGTTGCCTTCCCTCAATATATTTGTGGACGAGAGTTATCATTTATAACTCTGCAGGTTTGTGAATTGCAGTGCCCCTGAGCTCGATTTTTCAACTCGTTTTTTTGGGAGCTGGCCGCAAAAGCACAGGATTGCTTCAGGCCCTGTTCTGCTTCCGGGCGGCAGGCTGAGCCTGTGGTTAATTCTTCTTCCTGATGGGAAAATAGAGTGACCTGTGCCTGTCCCAACACCTAGAGCTAGTCTCTCACTGGTTCCCCCTCTTCCCGTTCATCCTCAGGACAATTTGCAACCTGTACGGAACAGGAGGTTGAAGGTGCTGATTCTCGAAGGAGGGAGATTGCTAGTAAAGCGGCTGTAATGGCCAACCCGAGCACAAGGAGATGAGAAATGAGGTGCGTTTTCGAAACCTTTCCCGATCACACGGTGTACCATCTTCTGGGTTTCTCATGCATGTTTTTGTTATAGGAAGATGCCCTTGAACTTGGAGATTTGGGACCCATGGGATGGGTACCACGCAGTATTACTTTAAAGGGCCTGCGTTTCCTCAACCAACCTGACCAAACCTCTCAGCCCCAAGAGTGTCCACCCTTATGTCTCAATCAGCTGTGGGTCTAGAGATGGTCAATCCAGGTGGCATCACAGCCCCTGAACGAATATTGTAAGAATTTCTCTCTCTTTCACTGTCTTTGTTTCACGGGTTTTTAAAAGTAATTGATTTTTATAATGGGGTTTAGCTGCTTTTCACTGCTGTTTTTATGCTGCTTTACACCCACTTGACTCACTTACAGAGAGATATCAATACATAGCTTTGAAGATTCTTCCTAGTCAGATATATTCTTGGGCGGTGAATAGGGGTTTTTGCGTCCAGTTCACTGAGCAAGGAGTAGGTCTTGTCTATTACATATTGGGCTTATTGAACGGTATCTGAGCTAATTTGAAACCCTTGTTTTCTGCCTCACCCGACCTCACCTTTCCCGTTAAGCAGCCATAGTGTGTTTTGTAAACGTGTGTCTCTGTTCTGTTTTGTAATTCAGTTCAAGTGTAGCGGTTTTTACATTCCCTCTATAAGTGATATCTTATGATAAGTGTCGTTTTCTGGTTGACTTATTTCACTTAGAATCGTCGTACCTAAATCCACTCATCATGCTGCTACTAGCCTTATGACGTTGATTTCCTGGCTGAGTGATATTCCATTGTACATAAGGACCACAACTTCTTTATCCATTTTTTTCTTTCCTGGCATATTTAAGGTGTAACGAAGTGGAGGTTCTTGTCAACAGAGCAGCCCTAAACTTTGGGGTGCCTGTGTCTTGCTGATTTTTACTTTTCCCAATTTATACACCCATGAGTGGAAGTGCCCTATGCTCTCTAAGCTGAGTTTTTTAGAGGTTTCAGGACACACCGTACACTTCTCCAGAGTGGCTGTTGGCAATTTACATCCCGCCCATCAGCGTAGCAAGGCTCCCGTTTCTCCATGGCCTGTCCTGCATTTCTGGTTTTGACACTTTATTCAGCATGGCCCTTTTGACCGATGGGAAGCGAGACTTCTTTGTAGCGCTGATTTGCCTTTCCAGGTTGCTTGGTTGGCCAAAAAGGGCGTATGCGTTTTTTCCTGAATATATTCAGGAAAAAACGCATACGCCCTTTTTGGCCAAGGGCATCATGGTCGAGGTTTTGCCGCCTTTCCTGTGCTTTAAAGGCGATTCGAATCTACCTCCTGAAATCTGTTTCCTGCAATTCTGCCTTGCTTTCAAATCCTCTTCGTTGCCTTCCCTCAATATATTTGTGGACGAGAGTTATCATTTCTAACTCTGCAGGTTTGTGAATTGCTGTGCCCCTGAGCTCCATTTTTCAACTCGCTTTCTTCGGAGCTGGCCGCAAAAGCGCAGGATTGCTTCAGGCCCTATTCTGGTTCCGGGCGGCAGGCTGAGCCTGTGGTTAATTCTTCTTCCTGATGGGAAAATAGAGTGACCTGTGCCTGTCCCAACACCTAGAGCTAGTCTCTCACTGGTTCCCCCTCTTCCCGTTCATCCTCAGGACAATTTGCAACCTGTACGGAACAGGAGGTTGAAGGTGCTGATTCTCCACGGAGGGAGATTGCTACTAACGCGGCTGGAATGGCCAACCCGAGCACAAGGAGATGAGAAATGAGGTGCGTTTTAGAAACCTTTCCCGATCACACGGTGTACCATCTTCTGGGTTTCTCATGCATGTTTTCGATGTAGGAAGATGCCCTTGAACCTGGAGATTTGGGACCCATGGGATGGGTACCATGCAGTATTACTTTAAAGGGTCTGCGTTTGCTCACCCAACCTCACCAAACCTCTCAGCCCCAAGAGTGTCCACCCTTATGTCTCAATCAGCTGTGGGTCTAGATATGGTCAATCCAGGTGGCATCACAGCCCCTGAACGAATTTTGTAAGAATTTCTCTCTCTTTCACTGTCTTTGTTTCACGGGATTTTAAAAGTAATTGATTTTTATAATGGGGTTTAGCTGCTTTTCACTGCTCTGTTTATGCTGCTTTACACCCACTTGACTCATTTACAGAGAGATATCAATACATAGCTTTGAAGATTCTTCCTAGTCAGGTATATTCTTGGGCGGTGAATAGGGGGTGTCGAGTCCAGTTCACTGAGCAAGGAGTAGGTCTTGTCTATTACATATTGGGTTTATGGAACGGTATCTGAGCTAATTTGAAACCCTTGTTTTCTACCTCACCTGACCTCACCATTCCCGTTAAGCAGCCATAGTGTGTTTTGTAAACGTGTGACGCTGTTCTGTTTTGTAATTCAGTTCAAGTGTAGCGGTTTTTACATTCCCTCTCTAAGTGATATCTTATGATAAGTGTCTTTTTCTGTGTGACTTATTTCACTTAGAATCATCGTACCTAAATCCTCTCATCATGCTGCTACTAGCCTTATGACGTTAATTTCATGGCTGAGTGATAATCCATTGTACAGAAGGACCACAACTTCCTTATCCATTTTTCTCTTTCCTGGGATATTTAAGGTGTAACGAAGTGGAGGTTCTTGTCAACAGAGCAGCCCTAAACTTTGGGGTGCCTGTGTCTTGCTGATTTTTAGTTTTCCCAATTTATACGCCCATGAGTGGAAGTGCCTTATGCTCTCTATGCTGAGTTCTTTAGATGTTTCAGGAAACACCGTACACTTCTCCAGAGTGGCTGTTGGCAATTTACATCCCGCCCATCAGCGTAGTAAGGCTCCCGTTTCTCCATGGCCTGTCCTGCATTTCTGGTTTTGACACTTTATTCAGCATGGCCCTTTTGACCGATGGGAAGCGAGACTTCTTTGTAGCGCTGGTTTGCCTTTCCAGGTTGCTTGGTTGGCCAAAAAGGGCGTATGCGTTTTTTCCTGAATATATTCAGGAAAAAACGCATACGCCCTTTTTGGCCAAGGGCATCATGGTCGAGGTTTTGCCGCTTTTCCTGTGCTTTAAAGGCGATTCGACTCTACCTCCTGAAATCTGTTTCCTGCAATTCTGCCTTGCTTTCAAATCCTCCTCGTTGCCTTCCCTCAATATATTTGTGGACGAGAGTTATCATTTATAACTCTGCAGGTTTGTGAATTGCAGTGCCCCTGAGCTCGATTTTTCAACTCGTTTTTTTGGGAGCTGGCCGCAAAAGCACAGGATTGCTTCAGGCCCTGTTCTGCTTCCGGGCGGCAGGCTGAGCCTGTGGTTAATTCTTCTTCCTGATGGGAAAATAGAGTGACCTGTGCCTGTCCCAACACCTAGAGCTAGTCTCTCACTGGTTCCCCCTCTTCCCGTTCATCCTCAGGACAATTTGCAACCTGTACGGAACAGGAGGTTGAAGGTGCTGATTCTCGAAGGAGGGAGATTGCTAGTAAAGCGGCTGTAATGGCCAACCCGAGCACAAGGAGATGAGAAATGAGGTGCGTTTTCGAAACCTTTCCCGATCACACGGTGTACCATCTTCTGGGTTTCTCATGCATGTTTTTGTTATAGGAAGATGCCCTTGAACTTGGAGATTTGGGACCCATGGGATGGGTACCACGCAGTATTACTTTAAAGGGCCTGCGTTTCCTCAACCAACCTGACCAAACCTCTCAGCCCCAAGAGTGTCCACCCTTATGTCTCAATCAGCTGTGGGTCTAGAGATGGTCAATCCAGGTGGCATCACAGCCCCTGAACGAATATTGTAAGAATTTCTCTCTCTTTCACTGTCTTTGTTTCACGGGTTTTTAAAAGTAATTGATTTTTATAATGGGGTTTAGCTGCTTTTCACTGCTGTTTTTATGCTGCTTTACACCCACTTGACTCACTTACAGAGAGATATCAATACATAGCTTTGAAGATTCTTCCTAGTCAGATATATTCTTGGGCGGTGAATAGGGGTTTTTGCGTCCAGTTCACTGAGCAAGGAGTAGGTCTTGTCTATTACATATTGGGCTTATTGAACGGTATCTGAGCTAATTTGAAACCCTTGTTTTCTGCCTCACCCGACCTCACCTTTCCCGTTAAGCAGCCATAGTGTGTTTTGTAAACGTGTGTCTCTGTTCTGTTTTGTAATTCAGTTCAAGTGTAGCGGTTTTTACATTCCCTCTATAAGTGATATCTTATGATAAGTGTCGTTTTCTGGTTGACTTATTTCACTTAGAATCGTCGTACCTAAATCCACTCATCATGCTGCTACTAGCCTTATGACGTTGATTTCCTGGCTGAGTGATATTCCATTGTACATAAGGACCACAACTTCTTTATCCATTTTTTTCTTTCCTGGCATATTTAAGGTGTAACGAAGTGGAGGTTCTTGTCAACAGAGCAGCCCTAAACTTTGGGGTGCCTGTGTCTTGCTGATTTTTACTTTTCCCAATTTATACACCCATGAGTGGAAGTGCCCTATGCTCTCTAAGCTGAGTTTTTTAGAGGTTTCAGGACACACCGTACACTTCTCCAGAGTGGCTGTTGGCAATTTACATCCCGCCCATCAGCGTAGCAAGGCTCCCGTTTCTCCATGGCCTGTCCTGCATTTCTGGTTTTGACACTTTATTCAGCATGGCCCTTTTGACCGATGGGAAGCGAGACTTCTTTGTAGCGCTGATTTGCCTTTCCAGGTTGCTTGGTTGGCCAAAAAGGGCGTATGCGTTTTTTCCTGAATATATTCAGGAAAAAACGCATACGCCCTTTTTGGCCAAGGGCATCATGGTCGAGGTTTTGCCGCCTTTCCTGTGCTTTAAAGGCGATTCGAATCTACCTCCTGAAATCTGTTTCCTGCAATTCTGCCTTGCTTTCAAATCCTCTTCGTTGCCTTCCCTCAATATATTTGTGGACGAGAGTTATCATTTCTAACTCTGCAGGTTTGTGAATTGCAGTGCCCCTGAGCTCCATTTTTCAACTCGCTTTCTTCGGAGCTGGCCGCAAAAGCGCAGGATTGCTTCAGGCCCTATTCTGGTTCCGGGCGGCAGGCTGAGCCTGTGGTTAATTCTTCTTCCTGATGGGAAAATAGAGTGACCTGTGCCTGTCCCAACACCTAGAGCTAGTCTCTCATTGGTTCCCCCTCTTCCCGTTCATCCTCAGGACAAATTGCAACCTGTACGGAACAGGAGGTTAAAGGTGCTGATTCTCCACGGAGGGAGATTGCTACTAACGTGGCTGGAATGGCGAACCCGAGCACAAGGAGATGAGAAATGAGGTGCGTTTTAGAAACCTTTCCCGATCACACGGTGTACCATCTTCTGGGTTTCTCATGCATGTTTTCGACGTAGGAAGATGCCCTTGAACCTGGAGATTTGGGACCCATGGGATGGGTACCATGCAGTATTACTTTAAAGGGTCTGCGTTTGCTCACCCAACCTCACCAAACCTCTCAGCCACAAGAGTGTCCACCCTTATGTCTCAATCAGCTGTGGGTCTAGATATGGTCAATCCAGGTGGCATCACAGCCCCTGAACGAATTTTGTAAGAATTTCTCTCTCTTTCACTGTCTTTGTTTCACGGGATTTTAAAAGTAATTGATTTTTATAATGGGGTTTAGCTGCTTTTCACTGCTCTGTTTATGCTGCTTTACACCCACTTGACTCATTTACAGAGAGATATCAATACATAGCTTTGAAGATTCTTCCTAGTCAGGTATATTCTTGGGCGGTGAATAGGGGGTGTCGAGTCCAGTTCACTGAGCAAGGAGTAGGTCTTGTCTATTACATATTGGGTTTATGGAACGGTATCTGAGCTCATTTGAAACCCTTGTTTTATGCATCACCCCACCTCACCTTTCCCGTTAAGCAGCCATAGTGTGTCTTCTAAACGTGTGACGCTGTTCTGTTTTGTAATTCAGTTCAAGTGTAGCGGTTTTTACATTCCCTCTCTAAGTGATATCTTATGATAAGTGTCTTTTTCTGTGTGACTTATTTCACTTAGAATCATCGTACCTAAATCCTCTCATCATGCTGCTACTAGCCTTATGACGTTAATTTCATGGCTGAGTGATATGCCATTGTACCTAAGGACCACAACTTCCTTTTCCATTTTTCTCTTTCCTGGGATATTTAAGGTGTAACGAAGTGGAGGTTCTTGTCAACAGAGCAGCCCTAAACTTTGGGGTGCCTGTGTCTTGCTGATTTTTAGTTTTCCCAATTTATACGCCCATGAGTGGAAGTGCCTTATTCTCTCTATGCTGAGTTCTTTAGATGTTTCAGGAAACACCGTACACTTCTCCAGAGTGGCTGTTGGCAATTTACATCCCGCCCATCAGCGTAGTAAGGCTCCCGTTTCTCCATGGCCTGTCCTGCATTTCTGGTTTTGACACTTTATTCAGCATGGCCCTTTTGACCGATGGGAAGCGAGACTTCTTTGTAGCGCTGATTTGCCTTTCCAGGTTGCTTGGTTGGCCAAAAAGGGCGTATGCGTTTTTTCCTGAATATATTCAGGAAAAAACGCATACGCCCTTTTTGGCCAAGGGCATCATGGTCGAGGTTTTGCCGCTTTTCCTGTGCTTTAAAGGCGATTCGACTCTACCTCCTGAAATCTGTTTCCTGCAATTCTGCCTTGCTTTCAAATCCTCCTCGTTGCCTTCCCTCAATATATTTGTGGACGAGAGTTATCATTTCTAACTCTGCAGGTTTGTGAATTGCAGTGCCCCTGAGCTCGATTTTTCAACTCGTTTTTTTGGGAGCTGGCCGCAAAAGCGCAGGATTGCTTCAGGCCCTGTTCTGCTTCCGGGCGGCAGGCTGAGCCTGTGGTTAATTCTTCTTCCTGATGGGAAAATAGAGTGACCTGTGCCTGTCCCAACACCTAGAGCTAGTCTCTCACTGGTTCCCCCTCTTCCCGTTCATCCTCAGGACAATTTGCAACCTGTACGGAACAGGAGGTTGAAGGTGCTGATTCTCGAAGGAGGGAGATTGCTAGTAAAGCGGCTGTAATGGCCAACCCGAGCACAAGGAGATGAGAAATGAGGTGCGTTTTCGAAACCTTTCCCGATCACACGGTGTACCATCTTCTGGGTTTCTCATGCATGTTTTTGTTATAGGAAGATGCCCTTGAACTTGGAGATTTGGGACCCATGGGATGGGTACCACGCAGTATTACTTTAAAGGGCCTGCGTTTCCTCAACCAACCTGACCAAACCTCTCAGCCCCAAGAGTGTCCACCCTTATGTCTCAATCAGCTGTGGGTCTAGAGATGGTCAATCCAGGTGGCATCACAGCCCCTGAACGAATATTGTAAGAATTTCTCTCTCTTTCACTGTCTTTGTTTCACGGGTTTTTAAAAGTAATTGATTTTTATAATGGGGTTTAGCTGCTTTTCACTGCTGTTTTTATGCTGCTTTACACCCACTTGACTCACTTACAGAGAGATATCAATACATAGCTTTGAAGATTCTTCCTAGTCAGATATATTCTTGGGCGGTGAATAGGGGGTTTTTGCGTCCAGTTCACTGAGCAAGGAGTAGGTCTTGTCTATTACATATTGGGTTTATTGAATGGTATCTGAGCTAATTTGAAACCCTTGTTTTCTGCCTCACCCGACCTCACCTTTCCCGTTAAGCAGCCATAGTGTGTTTTGTAAACGTGTGTCTCTGTTCTGTTTTGTAATTCAGTTCAAGTGTAGCGGTTTTTACATTCCCTCTATAAGTGATATCTTATGATAAGTGTCGTTTTCTGGTTGACTTATTTCACTTAGAATCGTCGTACCTAAATCCACTCATCATGCTGCTACTAGCCTTATGACGTTGATTTCCTGGCTGAGTGATATTCCATTGTACATAAGGACCACAACTTCTTTATCCATTTTTTTCTTTCCTGGCATATTTAAGGTGTAACGAAGTGGAGGTTCTTGTCAACAGAGCAGCCCTAAACTTTGGGGTGCCTGTGTCTTGCTGATTTTTACTTTTCCCAATTTATACACCCATGAGTGGAAGTGCCCTATGCTCTCTAAGCTGAGTTTTTTAGAGGTTTCAGGACACACCGTACACTTCTCCAGAGTGGCTGTTGGCAATTTACATCCCGCCCATCAGCGTAGCAAGGCTCCCGTTTCTCCATGGCCTGTCCTGCATTTCTGGTTTTGACACTTTATTCAGCATGGCCCTTTTGACCGATGGGAAGCGAGACTTCTTTGTAGCGCTGATTTGCCTTTCCAGGTTGCTTGGTTGGCCAAAAAGGGCGTATGCGTTTTTTCCTGAATATATTCAGGAAAAAACGCATACGCCCTTTTTGGCCAAGGGCATCATGGTCGAGGTTTTGCCGCCTTTCCTGTGCTTTAAAGGCGATTCGAATCTACCTCCTGAAATCTGTTTCCTGCAATTCTGCCTTGCTTTCAAATCCTCTTCGTTGCCTTCCCTCAATATATTTGTGGACGAGAGTTATCATTTCTAACTCTGCAGGTTTGTGAATTGCAGTGCCCCTGAGCTCCATTTTTCAACTCGCTTTCTTCGGAGCTGGCCGCAAAAGCGCAGGATTGCTTCAGGCCCTATTCTGGTTCCGGGCGGCAGGCTGAGCCTGTGGTTAATTCTTCTTCCTGATGGGAAAATAGAGTGACCTGTGCCTGTCCCAACACCTAGAGCTAGTCTCTCATTGGTTCCCCCACTTCCCGTTCATCCTCAGGACAAATTGCAACCTGTACGGAACAGGAGGTTAAAGGTGCTGATTCTCCACGGAGGGAGATTGCTACTAACGCGGCTGGAATGGCGAACCCGAGCACAAGGAGATGAGAAATGAGGTGCGTTTTAGAAACCTTTCCCGATCACACGGTGTACCATCTTCTGGGTTTCTCATGCATGTTTTCGATGTAGGAAGATGCCCTTGAACCTGGAGATTTGGGACCCATGGGATGGGTACCACGCAGTATTACTTTAAAGGGTGTGCGTTTGCTCACCCAACCTCACCAAACCTCTCAGCCCCAAGAGTGTCCACCCTTATGTCTCAATCAGCTGTGGGTCTAGAGATGGTCAATCCAGGTGGCATCACAGCCCCTGAACGAATTTTGTAAGAATTTCTCTCTCTTTCACTGTCTTTGTTTCACGGGATTTTAAAAGTAATTGATTTTTATAATGGGGTTTAGCTGCTTTTCACTGCTGTGTTTATGCTGCTTTACACCCACTTGACTCATTTACAGAGGGATATCAATACATAGCTTTCAAGATTGTTCCTAGTCAGATATATTCTTGGGCGGTGAATAGGGGGTGTCGAGTCCAGTTCACTGAGCAAGGAGTAGGTCTTGTCTATTACATATTGGGTTTATGGAACGGTATCTGAGCTAATTTAAAACCCTTGTTTTCTACCTCACCCGACCTCACCTTTCCCGTTAAGCAGCCATAGTGTGTTTTGTAAACGTGTGTCTCTGTTCTGTTTTGTAATTCAGTTCAAGTGTAGCGGTTTTTACATTCCCTCTATAAGTCATATCTTATGATAAGTGTTGTTTTCTGGTTGACTTATTTCACTTAGAATCGTCGTACCTAAATCCACTCATCATGCTGCTACTAGCCTTATGACGTTGATTTCATGGCTGAGTGATATGCCATTGTACATAAGGACCACAACTTCCTTATCCATTTTTCTCTTTCCTGGGATATTTAAGGTGTAACGAAGTGGAGGTTCTTGTCAACAGAGCAGCCCTAAACTTCGGGGTGCCTGTGTCTTCCTGATTTTTAGTTTTCCCAATTTATACGCCCATGAGTGGAAGTGCCTTATGCTCTCTATGCTGAGTTCTTTAGATGTTTCAGGAAACACCGTACACTTCTCCAGAGTGGCTGTTGGCAATTTACATCCCGCCCATCAGCGTAGTAAGGCTCCCGTTTCTCCATGGCCTGTCCTGCATTTCTGGTTTTGACACTTTATTCAGCATGGCCCTTTTGACCGATGGGAAGCGAGACTTCTTTGTAGCGCTGATTTGCCTTTCCAGGTTGCTTGGTTGGCCAAAAAGGGCGTATGCGTTTTTTCCTGAATATATTCAGGAAAAAACGCATACGCCCTTTTTGGCCAAGGGCATCATGGTCGAGGTTTTGCCGCTTTTCCTGTGCTTTAAAGGCGATTCGACTCTACCTCCTGAAATCTGTTTCCTGCAATTCTGCCTTGCTTTCAAATCCTCCTCGTTGCCTTCCCTCAATATATTTGTGGACGAGAGTTATCATTTCTAACTCTGCAGGTTTGTGAATTGCAGTGCCCCTGAGCTCGATTTTTCAACTCGTTTTTTTGGGACCTGGCCGCAAAAGCGCAGGATTGCTTCAGGCCCTGTTCTGCTTCCGGGCGGCAGGCTGAGCCTGTGGTTAATTCTTCTTCCTGATGGGAAAATAGAGTGACCTGTGCCTGTCCCAACACCTAGAGCTAGTCTCTCACTGGTTCCCCCTCTTCCCGTTCATCCTCAGGACAATTTGCAACCTGTACGGAACAGGAGGTTGAAGGTGCTGATTCTCGAAGGAGGGAGATTGCTAGTAAAGCGGCTGTAATGGCCAACCCGAGCACAAGGAGATGAGAAATGAGGTGCGTTTTCGAAACCTTTCCCGATCACCCGGTGTACCATCTTCTGGGTTTCTCATGCATGTTTTTGTTATAGGAAGATGCCCTTGAACTTGGAGATTTGGGACCCATGGGATGGGTACCACGCAGTATTACTTTAAAGGGCCTGCGTTTCCTCAACCAACCTGACCAAACCTCTCAGCCCCAAGAGTGTCCACCCTTATGTCTCAATCAGCTGTGGGTCTAGAGATGGTCAATCCAGGTGGCATCACAGCCCCTGAACGAATATTGTAAGAATTTCTCTCTCTTTCACTGTCTTTGTTTCACGGGTTTTTAAAAGTAATTGATTTTTATAATGGGGTTTAGCTGCTTTTCACTGCTGTTTTTATGCTGCTTTACACCCACTTGACTCACTTACAGAGAGATATCAATACATAGCTTTGAAGATTCTTCCTAGTCAGATATATTCTTGGGCGGTGAATAGGGGTTTTTTGCATCCAGTTCACTGAGCAAGGAGTAGGTCTTGTCTATTACATATTGGGTTTATTGAACGGTATCTGAGCTAATTTGAAACCCTTGTTTTCTGCCTCACCCGACCTCACCTTTCCCGTTAAGCAGCCATAGTGTGTTTTGTAAACGTGTGTCTCTGTTCTGTTTTGTAATTCAGTTCAAGTGTAGCGGTTTTTACATTCCCTCTATAAGTGATATCTTATGATAAGTGTCGTTTTCTGGTTGACTTATTTCACTTAGAATCGTCGTACCTAAATCCACTCATCATGCTGCTACTAGCCTTATGACGTTGATTTCCTGGCTGAGTGATATTCCATTGTACATAAGGACCACAACTTCTTTATCCATTTTTTTCTTTCCTGGCATATTTAAGGTGTAACGAAGTGGACGTTCTTGTCAACAGAGCAGCCCTAAACTTTGGGGTGCCTGTGTCTTGCTGATTTTTACTTTTCCCAATTTATACACCCATGAGTGGAAGTGCCCTATGCTCTCTAAGCTGAGTTTTTTAGAGGTTTCAGGACACACCGTACACTTCTCCAGAGTGGCTGTTGGCAATTTACATCCCGCCCATCAGCGTAGCAAGGCTCCCGTTTCTCCATGGCCTGTCCTGCATTTCTGGTTTTGACACTTTATTCAGCATGGCCCTTTTGACCGATGGGAAGCGAGACTTCTTTGTATCGCTGATTTGCCTTTCCAGGTTGCTTGGTTGGCCAAAAGGGGCGTATGCGTTTTTTCCTGAATATATTCAGGAAAAAACGCATACGCCCCTTTTGGCCAAGGGCATCATGGTCGAGGTTTTGCCGCCTTTCCTGTGCTTTAAAGGCGATTCGAATCTACCTCCTGAAATCTGTTTCCTGCAATTCTGCCTTGCTTTCAAATCCTCTTCGTTGCCTTCCCTCAATATATTTGTGGACGAGAGTTATCATTTCTAACTCTGCAGGTTTGTGAATTGCAGTGCCCCTGAGCTCCATTTTTCAACTCGCTTTCTTCGGAGCTGGCCGCAAAAGCGCAGGATTGCTTCAGGCCCTATTCTGGTTCCGGGCGGCAGGCTGAGCCTGTGGTTAATTCTTCTTCCTGATGGGAAAATAGAGTGACCTGTGCCTGTCCCAACACCTAGAGCTAGTCTCTCATTGGTTCCCCCTCTTCCCGTTCATCCTCAGGACAAATTGCAACCTGTACGGAACAGGAGGTTAAAGGTGCTGATTCTCCACGGAGGGAGATTGCTACTAACGCGGCTGGAATGGCGAACCCGAGCACAAGGAGATGAGAAATGAGGTGCGTTTTAGAAACCTTTCCCGATCACACGGTGTACCATCTTCTGGGTTTCTCATGCATGTTTTCGATGTAGGAAGATGCCCTTGAACCTGGAGATTTGGGACCCATGGGATGGGTACCATGCAGTATTACTTTAAAGGGTCTGCGTTTGCTCACCCAACCTCACCAAACCTCTCAGCCCCAAGAGTGTCCACCCTTATGTCTCAATCAGCTGTGGGTCTAGATATGGTCAATCCAGGTGGCATCACAGCCCCTGAACGAATTTTGTAAGAATTTCTCTCTCTTTCACTGTCTTTGTTTCACGGGATTTTAAAAGTAATTGATTTTTATAATGGGGTTTAGCTGCTTTTCACTGCTCTGTTTATGCTGCTTTACACCCACTTGACTCATTTACAGAGAGATATCAATACATAGCTTTGAAGATTCTTCCTAGTCAGGTATATTCTTGGGCGGTGAATAGGGGGTGTCGAGTCCAGTTCACTGAGCAAGGAGTAGGTCTTGTCTATTACATATTGGGTTTATGGAACGGTATCTGAGCTAATTTGAAACCCTTGTTTTCTACCTCACCTGACCTCACCTTTCCCGTTAAGCAGCCATAGTGTGTTTTGTAAACGTGTGACGCTGTTCTGTTTTGTAATTCAGTTCAAGTGTAGCGGTTTTTACATTCCCTCTCTAAGTGATATCTTATGATAAGTGTCTTTTTCTGTGTGACTTATTTCACTTAGAATCATCGTACCTAAATCCTCTCATCATGCTGCTACTAGCCTTATGACGTTAATTTCATGGCTGAGTGATATGCCATTGTACATAAGGACCACAACTTCCTTATCCATTTTTCTCTTTCCTGGGATATTTAAGGTGTAACGAAGTGGAGGTTCTTGTCAACAGAGCAGCCCTAAACTTTGGGGTGCCTGTGTCTTGCTGATTTTTAGTTTTCCCAATTTATACGCCCATGAGTGGAAGTGCCCTATGCTCTCTAAGCTGAGTTTTTTAGAGGTTTCAGGACACACCGTACACTTCTCCAGAGTGGCTGTTGGCAATTTACATCCCGCCCATCAGCGTAGCAAGGCTCCCGTTTCTCCATGGCCTGTCCTGCATTTCTGGTTTTGACACTTTATTCAGCATGGCCCTTTTGACCGATGGGAAGCGAGACTTCTTTGTAGCGCTGATTTGCCTTTCCAGGTTGCTTGGTTGGCCAAAAAGGGCGTATGCGTTTTTTCCTGAATATATTCAGGAAAAAACGCATACGCCCTTTTTGGCCAAGGGCATCATGGTCGAGGTTTTGCCGCCTTTCCTGTGCTTTAAAGGCGATTCGACTCTACCTCCTGAAATCTGTTTCCTGCAATTCTGCCTTGCTTTCAAATCCTCCTCGTTGCCTTCCCTCAATATATTTGTGGACGAGAGTTATCATTTATAACTCTGCAGGTTTGTGAATTGCAGTGCCCCTGAGCTCGATTTTTCAACTCGTTTTTTTGGGAGCTGGCCGCAAAAGCACAGGATTGCTTCAGGCCCTGTTCTGCTTCCGGGCGGCAGGCTGAGCCTGTGGTTAATTCTTCTTCCTGATGGGAAAATAGAGTGACCTGTGCCTGTCCCAACACCTAGAGCTAGTCTCTCACTGGTTCCCCCTCTTCCCGTTCATCCTCAGGACAATTTGCAACCTGTACGGAACAGGAGGTTGAAGGTGCTGATTCTCGAAGGAGGGAGATTGCTAGTAGAGCGGCTGTAATGGCCAACCCGAGCACAAGGAGATGAGAAATGAGGTGCGTTTTCGAAACCTTTCCCGATCACACGGTGTACCATCTTCTGGGTTTCTCATGCATGTTTTTGTTATAGGAAGATGCCCTTGAACTTGGAGATTTGGGACCCATGGGATGGGTACCACGCAGTATTACTTTAAAGGGCCTGCGTTTCCTCAACCAACCTGACCAAACCTCTCAGCCACAAGAGTGTCCACCCTTATGTCTCAATCAGCTGTGGGTCTAGAGATGGTCAATCCAGGTGGCATCACAGCCCCTGAACGAATATTGTAAGAATTTCTCTCTCTTTCACTGTCTTTGTTTCATGGGTTTTTAAAAGTAATTGATTTTTATAATGGGGTTTAGCTGCTTTTCACTGCTGTTTTTATGCTGCTTTACACCCACTTGACTCACTTACAGAGAGATATCAATACATAGCTTTGAAGATTCTTCCTAGTCAGATATATTCTTGGGCGGTGAATAGGGGTTTTTTGCATCCAGTTCACTGAGCAAGGAGTAGGTCTTGTCTATTACATATTGGGTTTATTGAACGGTATCTGAGCTAATTTGAAACCCTTGTTTTCTGCCTCACCCGACCTCACCTTTCCCGTTAAGCAGCCATAGTGTGTTTTGTAAACGTGTGACGCTGTTCTGTTTTGTAATTCAGTTCAAGTGTAGCGGTTTTTACATTCCCTCTATAAGTGATATCTTATGATAAGTGTCGTTTTCTGGTTGACTTATTTCACTTAGAATCGTCGTACCTAAATCCACTCATCATGCTGCTACTAGCCTTATGACGTTGATTTCCTGGCTGAGTGATATTCCATTGTACATAAGGACCACAACTTCTTTATCCATTTTTTTCTTTCCTGGCATATTTAAGGTGTAACGAAGTGGAGGTTCTTGTCAACAGAGCAGCCCTAAACTTTGGGGTGCCTGTGTCTTGCTGATTTTTACTTTTCCCAATTTATACACCCATGAGTGGAAGTGCCCTATGCTCTCTAAGCTGAGTTTTTTAGAGGTTTCAGGACACACCGTACACTTCTCCAGAGTGACTGTTGGCAATTTACATCCCGCCCATCAGCGTAGCAAGGCTCCCGTTTCTCCATGGCCTGTCCTGCATTTCTGGTTTTGACACTTTATTCAGCATGGCCCTTTTGACCGATGGGAAGCGAGACTTCTTTGTAGCGCTGATTTGCCTTTCCAGGTTGCTTGGTTGGCCAAAAGGGGCGTATGCGTTTTTTCCTGAATATATTCAGGAAAAAACGCATACGCCCCTTTTGGCCAAGGGCATCATGGTCGAGTTTTTGCCGCCTTTCCTGTGCTTTAAAGGCGATTCGAATCTACCTCCTGAAATCTGTTTCCTGCAATTCTGCCTTGCTTTCAAATCCTCTTCGTTGCCTTCCCTCAATATATTTGTGGACGAGAGTTATCATTTCTAACTCTGCAGGTTTGTGAATTGCTGTGCCCCTGAGCTCCATTTTTCAACTCGCTTTCTTCGGAGCTGGCCGCAAAAGCGCAGGATTGCTTCAGGCCCTATTCTGGTTCCGGGCGGCAGGCTGAGCCTGTGGTTAATTCTTCTTCCTGATGGGAAAATAGAGTGACCTGTGCCTGTCCCAACACCTAGAGCTAGTCTCTCATTGGTTCCCCCTCTTCCCGTTCATCCTCAGGACAAATTGCAACCTGTACGGAACAGGAGGTTAAAGGTGCTGATTCTCCACGGAGGGAGATTGCTACTAACGTGGCTGGAATGGCGAACCCGAGCACAAGGAGATGAGAAATGAGGTGCGTTTTAGAAACCTTTCCCGATCACACGGTGTACCATCTTCTGGGTTTCTCATGCATGTTTTCGATGTAGGAAGATGCCCTTGAACCTGGAGATTTGGGACCCATGGGATGGGTACCATGCAGTATTACTTTAAAGGGTCTGCGTTTGCTCACCCAACCTCACCAAACCTCTCAGCCCCAAGAGTGTCCACCCTTATGTCTCAATCAGCTGTGGGTCTAGATATGGTCAATCCAGGTGGCATCACAGCCCCTGAACGAATTTTGTAAGAATTTCTCTCTCTTTCACTGTCTTTGTTTCACGGGATTTTAAAAGTAATTGATTTTTATAATGGGGTTTAGCTGCTTTTCACTGCTCTGTTTATGCTGCTTTACACCCACTTGACTCATTTACAGAGAGATATCAATACATAGCTTTGAAGATTCTTCCTAGTCAGGTATATTCTTGGGCGGTGAATAGGGGGTGTCGAGTCCAGTTCACTGAGCAAGGAGTAGGTCTTGTCTATTACATATTGGGTTTATGGAACGGTATCTGAGCTAATTTGAAACCCTTGTTTTCTACCTCACCTGACCTCACCTTTCCCGTTAAGCAGCCATAGTGTGTTTTGTAAACGTGTGACGCTGTTCTGTTTTGTAATTCAGTTCAAGTGTAGCGGTTTTTACATTCCCTCTCTAAGTGATATCTTATGATAAGTGTCTTTTTCTGTGTGACTTATTTCACTTAGAATCATCGTACCTAAATCCTCTCATCATGCTGCTACTAGCCTTATGACGTTAATTTCATGGCTGAGTGATATGCCATTGTACATAAGGACCACAACTTCCTTATCCATTTTTCTCTTTCCTGGGATATTTAAGGTGTAACGAAGTGGAGGTTCTTGTCAACAGAGCAGCCCTAAACTTTGGGGTGCCTGTGTCTTGCTGATTTTTAGTTTTCCCAATTTATACGCCCATGAGTGGAAGTGCCCTATGCTCTCTAAGCTGAGTTTTTTAGAGGTTTCAGGACACACCGTACACTTCTCCAGAGTGGCTGTTGGCAATTTACATCCCGCCCATCAGCGTAGCAAGGCTCCCGTTTCTCCATGGCCTGTCCTGCATTTCTGGTTTTGACACTTTATTCAGCATGGCCCTTTTGACCGATGGGAAGCGAGACTTCTTTGTAGCGCTGATTTGCCTTTCCAGGTTGCTTGGTTGGCCAAAAAGGGCGTATGCGTTTTTTCCTGACTATATTCAGGAAAAAACGCATACGCCCTTTTTGGCCAAGGGCATCATGGTCGAGGTTTTGCCGCCTTTCCTGTGCTTTAAAGGCGATTCGACTCTACCTCCTGAAATCTGTTTCCTGCAATTCTGCCTTGCTTTCAAATCCTCCTCGTTGCCTTCCCTCAATATATTTGTGGACGAGAGTTATCATTTATAACTCTGCAGGTTTGTGAATTGCAGTGCCCCTGAGCTCGATTTTTCAACTCGTTTTTTTGGGAGCTGGCCCCAAAAGCACAGGATTGCTTCAGGCCCTGTTCTGCTTCCGGGCGGCAGGCTGAGCCTGTGGTTAATTCTTCTTCCTGATGGGAAAATAGAGTGACCTGTGCCTGTCCCAACACCTAGAGCTAGTCTCTCACTGGTTCCCCCTCTTCCCGTTCATCCTCAGGACAATTTGCAACCTGTACGGAACAGTAGGTTGAAGGTGCTGATTCTCGAAGGAGGGAGATTGCTAGTAAAGCGGCTGTAATGGCCAACCCGAGCACAAGGAGATGAGAAATGAGGTGCGTTTTCGAAACCTTTCCCGATCACACGGTGTACCATCTTCTGGGTTTCTCATGCATGTTTTTGTTATAGGAAGATGCCCTTGAACTTGGAGATTTGGGACCCATGGGATGGGTACCACGCAGTATTACTTTAAAGGGCCTGCGTTTCCTCAACCAACCTGACCAAACCTCTCAGCCCCAAGAGTGTCCACCCTTATGTCTCAATCAGCTGTGGGTCTAGAGATGGTCAATCCAGGTGGCATCACAGCCCCTGAACGAATATTGTAAGAATTTCTCTCTCTTTCACTGTCTTTGTTTCACGGGTTTTTAAAAGTAATTGATTTTTATAATGGGGTTTAGCTGCTTTTCACTGCTGTTTTTATGCTGCTTTACACCCACTTGACTCACTTACAGAGAGATATCAATACATAGCTTTGAAGATTCTTCCTAGTCAGATATATTCTTGGGCGGTGAATAGGGGTTTTTGCGTCCAGTTCACTGAGCAAGGAGTAGGTCTTGTCTATTACATATTGGGCTTATTGAACGGTATCTGAGCTAATTTGAAACCCTTGTTTTCTGCCTCACCCGACCTCACCTTTCCCGTTAAGCAGCCATAGTGTGTTTTGTAAACGTGTGTCTCTGTTCTGTTTTGTAATTCAGTTCAAGTGTAGCGGTTTTTACATTCCCTCTATAAGTGATATCTTATGATAAGTGTCGTTTTCTGGTTGACTTATTTCACTTAGAATCGTCGTACCTAAATCCACTCATCATGCTGCTACTAGCCTTATGACGTTGATTTCCTGGCTGAGTGATATTCCATTGTACATAAGGACCACAACTTCTTTATCCATTTTTTTCTTTCCTGGCATATTTAAGGTGTAACGAAGTGGAGGTTCTTGTCAACAGAGCAGCCCTAAACTTTGGGGTGCCTGTGTCTTGCTGATTTTTACTTTTCCCAATTTATACACCCATGAGTGGAAGTGCCCTATGCTCTCTAAGCTGAGTTTTTTAGAGGTTTCAGGACACACCGTACACTTCTCCAGAGTGGCTGTTGGCAATTTACATCCCGCCCATCAGCGTAGCAAGGCTCCCGTTTCTCCATGGCCTGTCCTGCATTTCTGGTTTTGACACTTTATTCAGCATGGCCCTTTTGACCGATGGGAAGCGAGACTTCTTTGTAGCGCTGATTTGCCTTTCCAGGTTGCTTGGTTGGCCAAAAAGGGCGTATGCGTTTTTTCCTGAATATATTCAGGAAAAAACGCATACGCCCTTTTTGGCCAAGGGCATCATGGTCGAGGTTTTGCCGCCTTTCCTGTGCTTTAAAGGCGATTCGAATCTACCTCCTGAAATCTGTTTCCTGCAATTCTGCCTTGCTTTCAAATCCTCTTCGTTGCCTTCCCTCAATATATTTGTGGACGAGAGTTATCATTTCTAACTCTGCAGGTTTGTGAATTGCAGTGCCCCTGAGCTCCATTTTTCAACTCGCTTTCTTCGGAGCTGGCCGCAAAAGCGCAGGATTGCTTCAGGCCCTATTCTGGTTCCGGGCGGCAGGCTGAGCCTGTGGTTAATTCTTCTTCCTGATGGGAAAATAGAGTGACCTGTGCCTGTCCCAACACCTAGAGCTAGTCTCTCATTGGTTCCCCCTCTTCCCGTTCATCCTCAGGACAAATTGCAACCTGTACGGAACAGGAGGTTAAAGGTGCTGATTCTCCACGGAGGGAGATTGCTACTAACGTGGCTGGAATGGCGAACCCGAGCACAAGGAGATGAGAAATGAGGTGCGTTTTAGAAACCTTTCCCGATCACACGGTGTACCATCTTCTGGGTTTCTCATGCATGTTTTCGACGTAGGAAGATGCCCTTGAACCTGGAGATTTGGGACCCATGGGATGGGTACCATGCAGTATTACTTTAAAGGGTCTGCGTTTGCTCACCCAACCTCACCAAACCTCTCAGCCACAAGAGTGTCCACCCTTATGTCTCAATCAGCTGTGGGTCTAGATATGGTCAATCCAGGTGGCATCACAGCCCCTGAACGAATTTTGTAAGAATTTCTCTCTCTTTCACTGTCTTTGTTTCACGGGATTTTAAAAGTAATTGATTTTTATAATGGGGTTTAGCTGCTTTTCACTGCTCTGTTTATGCTGCTTTACACCCACTTGACTCATTTACAGAGAGATATCAATACATAGCTTTGAAGATTCTTCCTAGTCAGGTATATTCTTGGGCGGTGAATAGGGGGTGTCGAGTCCAGTTCACTGAGCAAGGAGTAGGTCTTGTCTATTACATATTGGGTTTATGGAACGGTATCTGAGCTCATTTGAAACCCTTGTTTTATGCATCACCCCACCTCACCTTTCCCGTTAAGCAGCCATAGTGTGTCTTCTAAACGTGTGACGCTGTTCTGTTTTGTAATTCAGTTCAAGTGTAGCGGTTTTTACATTCCCTCTCTAAGTGATATCTTATGATAAGTGTCTTTTTCTGTGTGACTTATTTCACTTAGAATCATCGTACCTAAATCCTCTCATCATGCTGCTACTAGCCTTATGACGTTAATTTCATGGCTGAGTGATATGCCATTGTACATAAGGACCACAACTTCCTTTTCCATTTTTCTCTTTCCTGGGATATTTAAGGTGTAACGAAGTGGAGGTTCTTGTCAACAGAGCAGCCCTAAACTTTGGGGTGCCTGTGTCTTGCTGATTTTTAGTTTTCCCAATTTATACGCCCATGAGTGGAAGTGCCCTATGCTCTCTAAGCTGAGTTTTTTAGAGGTTTCAGGACACACCGTACACTTCTCCAGAGTGGCTGTTGGCAATTTACATCCCGCCCATCAGCGTAGCAAGGCTCCCGTTTCTCCATGGCCTGTCCTGCATTTCTGGTTTTGACACTTTATTCAGCATGGCCCTTTTGACCGATGGGAAGCGAGACTTCTTTGTAGCGCTGATTTGCCTTTCCAGGTTGCTTGGTTGGCCAAAAAGGGCGTATGCGTTTTTTCCTGAATATATTCAGGAAAAAACGCATACGCCCTTTTTGGCCAAGGGCATCATGGTCGAGGTTTTGCCGCCTTTCCTGTGCTTTAAAGGCGATTCGACTCTACCTCCTGAAATCTGTTTCCTGCAATTCTGCCTTGCTTTCAAATCCTCCTCGTTGCCTTCCCTCAATATATTTGTGGACGAGAGTTATCATTTATAACTCTGCAGGTTTGTGAATTGCAGTGCCCCTGAGCTCGATTTTTCAACTCGTTTTTTTGGGAGCTGGCCGCAAAAGCACAGGATTGCTTCAGGCCCTGTTCTGCTTCCGGGCGGCAGGCTGAGCCTGTGGTTAATTCTTCTTCCTGATAGGAAAATAGAGTGACCTGTGCCTGTCCCAACACCTAGAGCTAGTCTCTCACTGGTTCCCCCTCTTCCCGTTCATCCTCAGGACAATTTGCAACCTGTACGGAACAGGAGGTTGAAGGTGCTGATTCTCGAAGGAGGGAGATTGCTAGTAGAGCGGCTGTAATGGCCAACCCGAGCACAAGGAGATGAGAAATGAGGTGCGTTTTCGAAACCTTTCCCGATCACACGGTGTACCATCTTCTGGGTTTCTCATGCATGTTTTTGTTATAGGAAGATGCCCTTGAACTTGGAGATTTTGGACCCATGGGATGGGTACCACGCAGTATTACTTTAAAGGGCCTGCGTTTCCTCAACCAACCTGACCAAACCTCTCAGCCCCAAGAGTGTCCACCCTTATGTCTCAATCAGCTGTGGGTCTAGATATGGTCAATCCAGGTGGCATCACAGCCCCTGAACGAATATTGTAAGAATTTCCCTATCTTTCACTGTCTTTGTTTCACGGCTTTTTAAAAGTAATTGATTTTTAAAATGGGGTTTAGCTGCTTTTCACTGCTGTTTTTATGCTGCTTTACACCCACTTGACTCACTTACAGAGAGATATCAATACATAGCTTTGAAGATTCTTCCTAGTCAGATATATTCTTGGGCGGTGAATAGGGGGTTTTTGCGTCCAGTTCACTGAGCAAGGAGTAGGTCTTGTCTAATACATATTGGGTTTATGGAACGGTATCTGAGCTAATTTGAAACCCTTGTTTTCTGCCTCACCCGACCTCAGCTTTCCCGTTAAGAAGCCATAGTGTGTTTTGTAAACGTGTGTCTCTGTTCTGTTTTGTAATTCAGTTCAAGTGTAGCGGTTTTTACATTCCCTCTATAAGTGATATCTTATGATAAGTGTCGTTTTCTGGTTGACTTATTTCACTTAGAATCGTCGTACCTAAATCCACTCATCATGCTGCTACTAGCCTTATGACGTTGATTTCATGGCTGAGTGATATTCCATTGTACATAAGGACCACAACTTCTTTATCCATTTTTTTCTTTCCTGGGATATTTAAGGTGTAACGAAGTGGAGGTTCTTGTCAACAGAGCAGCCCTAAACTTTGTGGTGCCTGTGTCTTGATGATTTTTAATTTTTCCAATTCATGCGCCCATGAGTGGAAGTGCCCTATGCTCTCTAAGCTGAGTTTTTTAGATGTTTCAGGACACACCGTACACTTCTCCAGAGTGGCTGTTGGCAATTTACATCCCGCCCATCAGCGTAGCAAGGCTCCCGTGTCTCCATGGCCTGTCCTGCATTTCTGGTTTTGACACTTTATTCAGCATGGCCCTTTTGACCGATGGGAAGCGAGACTTCTTTGTAGCGCTGATTTGCCTTTCCAGGTTGCTTGGTTGGCCAAAAAGGGCGTATGCGTTTTTTCCTGAATATATTCAGGAAAAAACGCATACGCCCTTTTTGGCCAAGGGCATCATGGTCGAGGTTTTGCCGCTTTTCCTGTGTTTTAAAGGCGATTCGAATCTACCTGCTGAAATCTTTTTTCTGCAATTCTGCCTTGCTTTCAAATCCTCTTCGTTGCCTTCCCTCAATATATTTGTGGACGAGAGTTATCATTTCTAACTCTGCAGGTCTGTGAATTGCAGTGCCCCTGAGCTCCATTTTTCAACTCGCTTTCTTGGGAGTTGGCCGCAAAAGCGCAGGATTGCTTCAGGCCCTATTCTGGTTCCGGGCGGCAGGCTGAGCCTGTGGTTAATTCTTCTTCCTGATGGGAAAATAGAGTGACCTATGCCTGTCCCAACACCTAGAGCTAGTCTCTCACTGGTTCCCCCTCTTCCCGTTCATCCTCAGGACAAATTGCAACCTGTACGGAACAGGAGGTTAAAGGTGCTGATTCTCCACGGAGGGAGATTGCTAGTAACTCGGCTGGAATGGCGAACCAGAGCACAAGGAGATGAGAAATGAGGTGCGTTTTAGAAACCTTTCCCGATCGCACGGTGTACCATCTTCTGGGTTTCTCATGCATGTTTTTGATATAGGAAGATGCCCTTGAACTTGGAGATTTGGGACCCATGGGATGGGTACCACGCAGTATTACTTTAAAGGGTCTGCGTTTGCTCACCCAACCTCACCAAACCTCTCAGCCCCACGAGTGTCCACCCTTATGTCTCAATCAGCTGTGGGTCTAGAGATGGTCAACAAAGGTGGCATCACAGCCCCTGAACGAATTTTGTAAGAATTTCTCTCTCTTTCACTGTCTTTGTTTCATGGGATTTTAAAAGTAATTGATTTTTATAATGGGGTTTAGCTGCTTTTCACTGCTGTGTTTATGCTGCTTTACACCCACTTGACTCATTTACAGAGAGATATCAATACATAGCTTTGAAGATTCTTCCTTGTCAGATATATTCTTGGGCGGTGAATAGGGGGTGTCGAGTCCAGTTCACTGAGCAAGGAGTAGGTCTTGTCTATTACATATTGGGTTTATTGAACGGTATCTGAGCTAATTTGAAACCCTTGTTTTCTGCCTCACCCAACCTCACCTTTCCCGTTAAGCAGCCATAGTGTGTTTTGTAAACGCGTGTCTCTGTTCTGTTTTGTAATTCAGTTCAAGTGTAGCGGTCTTTACATTCCCTCTATAAGTGATATCTTATGATAAGTGTCGTTTTCTGGTTGACTTATTTCACTTAGAATCGTCGTACCTAAATCCACTCATCATGCTGCTAATAGCCTTATGACGTTGATTTCATGGCTGAGTGATATTCCATTGAACATAAGGACCACAACTTCTTTATCCATTTTTTTCTTTCCTGGGATATTTAAGGTGTAACGAAGTGGAGGTTCTTGTCAACAGAGCAGCCCTAAACTTTGGGGTGCCTGTGTCTTGCTGATTTTTAGTTTTCCCAATTTATACGCCCATGAGTGGAAGTGCCCTATGTTCTCTAAGCTGAGTTTTTTAGAGGTTTCAGGACACACTGTACACTTCTGCAGAGTGGCTGTTGGCAATTTACATGCCGCCCATCAGCGTAGCAAGGCTCCCGTTTCTCCATGGCCTGTCCTGCATTTCTGGTTTTGACACTTTATTCAGCATGGCCCTTTTGACCGATGGGAAGCGAGACTTCTTTGTAGCGCTGATTTGCCTTTCCAGGTTGCTTGGTTGGCCAAAAAGGGCGTCTGCGTTTTTTCCTGAATATATTCAGGAAAAAACGCAGACGCCCTTTTTGGCCAAGGGCATCATGGTCGAGGTTTTGCCGCTTTTCCTGTGCTTTAAAGGCGATTTGAATCTACCTCCTGAAATCTGTTTCCTGCAATTCTGACTTGCTTTCAAATCCTCTTTGTTACCTTTCCTCAATATATTTGTGGACGAGAGTTATCATTTCGAACTCTGCAGGTTTGTGAATTGCAGTGCCCCTGAGCTCCATTTTTCAACTCGTTTTCTTGGGAGCTGGCCACAAAAGCGTAGGATTGCTTCAGGCCCTATTCTGCTTCCGGGCGGCAGGCTGAGCCTGTGGTTAATTCTTCTTCCTGATGGGAAAATAGAGTGACCTGTTCCTGTCCCAACACCTAGAGCTAGTCTCTCACTGGTTCCCCCTCTTCCCGTTCATCCTCAGGACAAATTGCAACCTGTACGGAACAGGAGGTTAAAGGTGCTGATTCTCCACGGAGGGAGATTGCTACTAACGCGGCTGGAATGGCGAACCCGAGCACAAGGAGATGAGAAATGAGGTGCGTTTTAGAAACCTTTCCCGATCACACGGTGTACCATCTTCTGGGTTTCTCATGCATGTTTTCGATGTAGGAAGAGTCCCTTGAACCTGGAGATTTGGGACCCATGAGATGGGTACCACACAGTATTACTTTAAAGGGTCTGTGTTTGCTCACCCAACCTCACCAAACCTCTCAGCCCCAAGAGTGTCCACCCTTATGTCTCAATCAGCTGTGTGTCTAGAGATGGTCAATCCAGGTGGCATCACAGCCCCTGAACGAATTTTGCAAGAATTTCTCTCCCTTTCACTGTCTTTGTTTCATGGGATTTTAAAAGTAATTGATTTTTATAATGGGGTTTAGCTGCTTTTCACTGCTGTGTTTATGCTGCTTTACACCCACTTGACTCATTTACAGAGGGATATCAATACATAGCTTTCAAGATTGTTCCTAGTCAGATATATTCTTGGGCGGTGAATAGGGGGTGTCGAGTCCAGTTCACTGAGCAAGGAGTAGGTCTTGTCTATTACATATTGGGTTTATGGAACGGTATCTGAGCTAATTTAAAACCCTTGTTTTCTACCTCACCCGACCTCACCTTTCCCGTTAAGCAGCCATAGTGTGTTTTGTAAACGTGTGTCTCTGTTCTGTTTTGTAATTCAGTTCAAGTGTAGCGGTTTTTACATTCCCTCTATAAGTCATATCTTATGATAAGTGTTGTTTTCTGGTTGACTTATTTCACTTAGAATCGTCGTACCTAAATCCACTCATCATGCTGCTACTAGCCTTATGACGTTGATTTCATGGCTGAGTGATATGCCATTGTACATAAGGACCACAACTTCCTTATCCATTTTTCTCTTTCCTGGGATATTTAAGGTGTAACGAAGTGGAGGTTCTTGTCAACAGAGCAGCCCTAAACTTTGGGGTGCCTGTGTCTTGCTGATTTTTAGTTTTCCCAATTTATACGCCCATGAGTGGAAGTGCCTTATGCTCTCTATGCTGAGTTCTTTAGATGTTTCAGGAAACACCGTACACTTCTCCAGAGTGGCTGTTGGCAATTTACATCCCGCCCATCAGCGTAGTAAGGCTCCCGTTTCTCCATGGCCTGTCCTGCATTTCTGGTTTTGACACTTTATTCAGCATGGCCCTTTTGACCGATGGGAAGCGAGACTTCTTTGTAGCGCTGATTTGCCTTTCCAGGTTGCTTGGTTGGCCAAAAAGGGCGTATGCGTTTTTTCCTGAATATATTCAGGAAAAAACGCATACGCCCTTTTTGGCCAAGGGCATCATGGTCGAGGTTTTGCCGCTTTTCCTGTGCTTTAAAGGCGATTCGACTCTACCTCCTGAAATCTGTTTCCTGCAATTCTGCCTTGCTTTCAAATCCTCCTCGTTGCCTTCCCTCAATATATTTGTGGACGAGAGTTATCATTTCTAACTCTGCAGGTTTGTGAATTGCAGTGCCCCTGAGCTCGATTTTTCAACTCGTTTTTTTGGGACCTGGCCGCAAAAGCGCAGGATTGCTTCAGGCCCTGTTCTGCTTCCGGGCGGCAGGCTGAGCCTGTGGTTAATTCTTCTTCCTGATGGGAAAATAGAGTGACCTGTGCCTGTCCCAACACCTAGAGCTAGTCTCTCACTGGTTCCCCCTCTTCCCGTTCATCCTCAGGACAATTTGCAACCTGTACGGAACAGGAGGTTGAAGGTGCTGATTCTCGAAGGAGGGAGATTGCTAGTAAAGCGGCTGTAATGGCCAACCCGAGCACAAGGAGATGAGAAATGAGGTGCGTTTTCGAAACCTTTCCCGATCACACGGTGTACCATCTTCTGGGTTTCTCATGCATGTTTTTGTTATAGGAAGATGCCCTTGAACTTGGAGATTTGGGACCCATGGGATGGGTACCACGCAGTATTACTTTAAAGGGCCTGCGTTTCCTCAACCAACCTGACCAAACCTCTCAGCCCCAAGAGTGTCCACCCTTATGTCTCAATCAGCTGTGGGTCTAGAGATGGTCAATCCAGGTGGCATCACAGCCCCTGAACGAATATTGTAAGAATTTCTCTCTCTTTCACTGTCTTTGTTTCACGGGTTTTTAAAAGTAATTGATTTTTATAATGGGGTTTAGCTGCTTTTCACTGCTGTTTTTATGCTGCTTTACACCCACTTGACTCACTTACAGAGAGATATCAATACATAGCTTTGAAGATTCTTCCTAGTCAGATATATTCTTGGGCGGTGAATAGGGGTTTTTTGCATCCAGTTCACTGAGCAAGGAGTAGGTCTTGTCTATTACATATTGGGTTTATTGAACGGTATCTGAGCTAATTTGAAACCCTTGTTTTCTGCCTCACCCGACCTCACCTTTCCCGTTAAGCAGCCATAGTGTGTTTTGTAAACGTGTGTCTCTGTTCTGTTTTGTAATTCAGTTCAAGTGTAGCGGTTTTTACATTCCCTCTATAAGTGATATCTTATGATAAGTGTCGTTTTCTGGTTGACTTATTTCACTTAGAATCGTCGTACCTAAATCCACTCATCATGCTGCTACTAGCCTTATGACGTTGATTTCCTGGCTGAGTGATATTCCATTGTACATAAGGACCACAACTTCTTTATCCATTTTTTTCTTTCCTGGCATATTTAAGGTGTAACGAAGTGGAGGTTCTTGTCAACAGAGCAGCCCTAAACTTTGGGGTGCCTGTGTCTTGCTGATTTTTACTTTTCCCAATTTATACACCCATGAGTGGAAGTGCCCTATGCTCTCTAAGCTGAGTTTTTTAGAGGTTTCAGGACACACCGTACACTTCTCCAGAGTGGCTGTTGGCAATTTACATCCCGCCCATCAGCGTAGCAAGGCTCCCGTTTCTCCATGGCCTGTCCTGCATTTCTGGTTTTGACACTTTATTCAGCATGGCCCTTTTGACCGATGGGAAGCGAGACTTCTTTGTATCGCTGATTTGCCTTTCCAGGTTGCTTGGTTGGCCAAAAAGGGCGTATGCGTTTTTTCCTGAATATATTCAGGAAAAAACGCATACGCCCCTTTTGGCCAAGGGCATCATGGTCGAGGTTTTGCCGCCTTTCCTGTGCTTTAAAGGCGATTCGAATCTACCTCCTGAAATCTGTTTCCTGCAATTCTGCCTTGCTTTCAAATCCTCTTCGTTGCCTTCCCTCAATATATTTGTGGACGAGAGTTATCATTTCTAACTCTGCAGGTTTGTGAATTGCAGTGCCCCTGAGCTCCATTTTTCAACTCGCTTTCTTCGGAGCTGGCCGCAAAAGCGCAGGATTGCTTCAGGCCCTATTCTGGTTCCGGGCGGCAGGCTGAGCCTGTGGTTAATTCTTCTTCCTGATGGGAAAATAGAGTGACCTGTGCCTGTCCCAACACCTAGAGCTAGTCTCTCATTGGTTCCCCCTCTTCCCGTTCATCCTCAGGACAAATTGCAACCTGTACGGAACAGGAGGTTAAAGGTGCTGATTCTCCACGGAGGGAGATTGCTACTAACGCGGCTGGAATGGCGAACCCGAGCACAAGGAGATGAGAAATGAGGTGCGTTTTAGAAACCTTTCCCGATCACACGGTGTACCATCTTCTGGGTTTCTCATGCATGTTTTCGATGTAGGAAGATGCCCTTGAACCTGGAGATTTGGGACCCATGGGATGGGTACCATGCAGTATTACTTTAAAGGGTCTGCGTTTGCTCACCCAACCTCACCAAACCTCTCAGCCCCAAGAGTGTCCACCCTTATGTCTCAATCAGCTGTGGGTCTAGATATGGTCAATCCAGGTGGCATCACAGCCCCTGAACGAATTTTGTAAGAATTTCTCTCTCTTTCACTGTCTTTGTTTCACGGGATTTTAAAAGTAATTGATTTTTATAATGGGGTTTAGCTGCTTTTCACTGCTCTGTTTATGCTGCTTTACACCCACTTGACTCATTTACAGAGAGATATCAATACATAGCTTTGAAGATTCTTCCTAGTCAGGTATATTCTTGGGCGGTGAATAGGGGGTGTCGAGTCCAGTTCACTGAGCAAGGAGTAGGTCTTGTCTATTACATATTGGGTTTATGGAACGGTATCTGAGCTAATTTGAAACCCTTGTTTTCTACCTCACCTGACCTCACCTTTCCCGTTAAGCAGCCATAGTGTGTTTTGTAAACGTGTGACGCTGTTCTGTTTTGTAATTCAGTTCAAGTGTAGCGGTTTTTACATTCCCTCTCTAAGTGATATCTTATGATAAGTGTCTTTTTCTGTGTGACTTATTTCACTTAGAATCATCGTACCTAAATCCTCTCATCATGCTGCTACTAGCCTTATGACGTTAATTTCATGGCTGAGTGATATGCCATTGTACATAAGGACCACAACTTCTTTATCCATTTTTCTCTTTCCTGGGATATTTAAGGTGTAACGAAGTGGAGGTTCTTGTCAACAGAGCAGCCCTAAACTTTGGGGTGCCTGTGTCTTGCTGATTTTTAGTTTTCCCAATTTATACGCCCATGAGTGGAAGTGCCCTATGCTCTCTAAGCTGAGTTTTTTAGAGGTTTCAGGACACACCGTACACTTCTCCAGAGTGGCTGTTGGCAATTTACATCCCGCCCATCAGCGTAGCAAGGCTCCCGTTTCTCCATGGCCTGTCCTGCATTTCTGGTTTTGACACTTTATTCAGCATGGCCCTTTTGACCGATGGGAAGCGAGACTTCTTTGTAGCGCTGATTTGCCTTTCCAGGTTGCTTGGTTGGCCAAAAAGGGCGTATGCGTTTTTTCCTGAATATATTCAGGAAAAAACGCATACGCCCTTTTTGGCCAAGGGCATCATGGTCGAGGTTTTGCCGCCTTTCCTGTGCTTTAAAGGCGATTCGACTCTACCTCCTGAAATCTGTTTCCTGCAATTCTGCCTTGCTTTCAAATCCTCCTCGTTGCCTTCCCTCAATATATTTGTGGACGAGAGTTATCATTTATAACTCTGCAGGTTTGTGAATTGCAGTGCCCCTGAGCTCGATTTTTCAACTCGTTTTTTTGGGAGCTGGCCGCAAAAGCACAGGATTGCTTCAGGCCCTGTTCTGCTTCCGGGCGGCAGGCTGAGCCTGTGGTTAATTCTTCTTCCTGATAGGAAAATAGAGTGACCTGTGCCTGTCCCAACACCTAGAGCTAGTCTCTCACTGGTTCCCCCTCTTCCCGTTCATCCTCAGGACAATTTGCAACCTGTACGGAACAGGAGGTTGAAGGTGCTGATTCTCGAAGGAGGGAGATTGCTAGTAGAGCGGCTGTAATGGCCAACCCGAGCACAAGGAGATGAGAAATGAGGTGCGTTTTCGAAACCTTTCCCGATCACACGGTGTACCATCTTCTGGGTTTCTCATGCATGTTTTTGTTATAGGAAGATGCCCTTGAACTTGGAGATTTTGGACCCATGGGATGGGTACCACGCAGTATTACTTTAAAGGGCCTGCGTTTCCTCAACCAACCTGACCAAACCTCTCAGCCCCAAGAGTGTCCACCCTTATGTCTCAATCAGCTGTGGGTCTAGATATGGTCAATCCAGGTGGCATCACAGCCCCTGAACGAATATTGTAAGAATTTCCCTATCTTTCACTGTCTTTGTTTCACGGCTTTTTAAAAGTAATTGATTTTTAAAATGGGGTTTAGCTGCTTTTCACTGCTGTTTTTATGCTGCTTTACACCCACTTGACTCACTTACAGAGAGATATCAATACATAGCTTTGAAGATTCTTCCTAGTCAGATATATTCTTGGGCGGTGAATAGGGGGTTTTTGCGTCCAGTTCACTGAGCAAGGAGTAGGTCTTGTCTAATACATATTGGGTTTATGGAACGGTATCTGAGCTAATTTGAAACCCTTGTTTTCTGCCTCACCCGACCTCAGCTTTCCCGTTAAGAAGCCATAGTGTGTTTTGTAAACGTGTGTCTCTGTTCTGTTTTGTAATTCAGTTCAAGTGTAGCGGTTTTTACATTCCCTCTATAAGTGATATCTTATGATAAGTGTCGTTTTCTGGTTGACTTATTTCACTTAGAATCGTCGTACCTAAATCCACTCATCATGCTGCTACTAGCCTTATGACGTTGATTTCATGGCTGAGTGATATTCCATTGTACATAAGGACCACAACTTCTTTATCCATTTTTTTCTTTCCTGGGATATTTAAGGTGTAACGAAGTGGAGGTTCTTGTCAACAGAGCAGCCCTAAACTTTGTGGTGCCTGTGTCTTGATGATTTTTAATTTTTCCAATTCATGCGCCCATGAGTGGAAGTGCCCTATGCTCTCTAAGCTGAGTTTTTTAGATGTTTCAGGACACACCGTACACTTCTCCAGAGTGGCTGTTGGCAATTTACATCCCGCCCATCAGCGTAGCAAGGCTCCCGTGTCTCCATGGCCTGTCCTGCATTTCTGGTTTTGACACTTTATTCAGCATGGCCCTTTTGACCGATGGGAAGCGAGACTTCTTTGTAGCGCTGATTTGCCTTTCCAGGTTGCTTGGTTGGCCAAAAAGGGCGTATGCGTTTTTTCCTGAATATATTCAGGAAAAAAACGCATACGCCCTTTTTGGCCAAGGGCATCATGGTCGAGGTTTTGCCGCTTTTCCTGTGTTTTAAAGGCGATTCGAATCTACCTGCTGAAATCTTTTTTCTGCAATTCTGCCTTGCTTTCAAATCCTCTTCGTTGCCTTCCCTCAATATATTTGTGGACGAGAGTTATCATTTCTAACTCTGCAGGTCTGTGAATTGCAGTGCCCCTGAGCTCCATTTTTCAACTCGCTTTCTTGGGAGTTGGCCGCAAAAGCGCAGGATTGCTTCAGGCCCTATTCTGGTTCCGGGCGGCAGGCTGAGCCTGTGGTTAATTCTTCTTCCTGATGGGAAAATAGAGTGACCTATGCCTGTCCCAACACCTAGAGCTAGTCTCTCACTGGTTCCCCCTCTTCCCGTTCATCCTCAGGACAAATTGCAACCTGTACGGAACAGGAGGTTAAAGGTGCTGATTCTCCACGGAGGGAGATTGCTAGTAACTCGGCTGGAATGGCGAACCAGAGCACAAGGAGATGAGAAATGAGGTGCGTTTTAGAAACCTTTCCCGATCGCACGGTGTACCATCTTCTGGGTTTCTCATGCATGTTTTTGATATAGGAAGATCCCCTTGAACTTGGAGATTTGGGACCCATGGGATGGGTACCACGCAGTATTACTTTAAAGGGTCTGCGTTTGCTCACCCAACCTCACCAAACCTCTCAGCCCCACGAGTGTCCACCCTTATGTCTCAATCAGCTGTGGGTCTAGAGATGGTCAACAAAGGTGGCATCACAGCCCCTGAACGAATTTTGTAAGAATTTCTCTCTCTTTCACTGTCTTTGTTTCATGGGATTTTAAAAGTAATTGATTTTTATAATGGGGTTTAGCTGCTTTTCACTGCTGTGTTTATGCTGCTTTACACCCACTTGACTCATTTACAGAGAGATATCAATACATAGCTTTGAAGATTCTTCCTTGTCAGATATATTCTTGGGCGGTGAATAGGGGGTGTCGAGTCCAGTTCACTGAGCAAGGAGTAGGTCTTGTCTATTACATATTGGGTTTATTGAACGGTATCTGAGCTAATTTGAAACCCTTGTTTTCTGCCTCACCCAACCTCACCTTTCCCGTTAAGCAGCCATAGTGTGTTTTGTAAACGCGTGTCTCTGTTCTGTTTTGTAATTCAGTTCAAGTGTAGCGGTCTTTACATTCCCTCTATAAGTGATATCTTATGATAAGTGTCGTTTTCTGGTTGACTTATTTCACTTAGAATCGTCGTACCTAAATCCACTCATCATGCTGCTACTAGCCTTATGACGTTGATTTCATGGCTGAGTGATATTCCATTGAACATAAGGACCACAACTTCTTTATCCATTTTTTTCTTTCCTGGGATATTTAAGGTGTAACGAAGTGGAGGTTCTTGTCAACAGAGCAGCCCTAAACTTTGGGGTGCCTGTGTCTTGCTGATTTTTAGTTTTCCCAATTTATACGCCCATGAGTGGAAGTGCCCTATGTTCTCTAAGCTGAGTTTTTTAGAGGTTTCAGGACACACTGTACACTTCTGCAGAGTGGCTGTTGGCAATTTACATGCCGCCCATCAGCGTAGCAAGGCTCCCGTTTCTCCATGGCCTGTCCTGCATTTCTGGTTTTGACACTTTATTCAGCATGGCCCTTTTGACCGATGGGAAGCGAGACTTCTTTGTAGCGCTGATTTGCCTTTCCAGGTTGCTTGGTTGGCCAAAAAGGGCGTCTGCGTTTTTTCCTGAATATATTCAGGAAAAAACGCAGACGCCCTTTTTGGCCAAGGGCATCATGGTCGAGGTTTTGCCGCTTTTCCTGTGCTTTAAAGGCGATTTGAATCTACCTCCTGAAATCTGTTTCCTGCAATTCTGACTTGCTTTCAAATCCTCTTTGTTGCCTTTCCTCAATATATTTGTGGACGAGAGTTATCATTTCGAACTCTGCAGGTTTGTGAATTGCAGTGCCCCTGAGCTCCATTTTTCAACTCGTTTTCTTGGGAGCTGGCCACAAAAGCGTAGGATTGCTTCAGGCCCTATTCTGGTTCCGGGCGGCAGGCTGATCCTGTGGTTAATTCTTCTTCCTGATGGGAAAATAGAGTGACCTGTTCCTGTCCCAACACCTAGAGCTAGTCTCTCACTGGTTCCCCCTCTTCCCGTTCATCCTCAGGACAAATTGCAACCTGTACGGAACAGGAGGTTAAAGGTGCTGATTCTCCACGGAGGGAGATTGCTACTAACGCGGCTGGAATGGCGAACCCGAGCACAAGGAGATGAGAAATGAGGTGCGTTTTAGAAACCTTTCCCGATCACACGGTGTACCATCTTCTGGGTTTCTCATGCATGTTTTCGATGTAGGAAGAGTCCCTTGAACCTGGAGATTTGGGACCCATGAGATGGGTACCACACAGTATTACTTTAAAGGGTCTGTGTTTGCTCACCCAACCTCACCAAACCTCTCAGCCCCAAGAGTGTCCACCCTTATGTCTCAATCAGCTGTGTGTCTAGAGATGGTCAATCCAGGTGGCATCACAGCCCCTGAACGAATTTTGCAAGAATTTCTCTCCCTTTCACTGTCTTTGTTTCATGGGATTTTAAAAGTAATTGATTTTTATAATGGGGTTTAGCTGCTTTTCACTGCTGTGTTTATGCTGCTTTACACCCACTTGACTCATTTACAGAGGGATATCAATACATAGCTTTCAAGATTGTTCCTAGTCAGATATATTCTTGGGCGGTGAATAGGGGGTGTCGAGTCCAGTTCACTGAGCAAGGAGTAGGTCTTGTCTATTACATATTGGGTTTATGGAACGGTATCTGAGCTAATTTAAAACCCTTGTTTTCTACCTCACCCGACCTCACCTTTCCCGTTAAGCAGCCATAGTGTGTTTTGTAAACGTGTGTCTCTGTTCTGTTTTGTAATTCAGTTCAAGTGTAGCGGTTTTTACATTCCCTCTATAAGTCATATCTTATGATAAGTGTTGTTTTCTGGTTGACTTATTTCACTTAGAATCGTCGTACCTAAATCCACTCATCATGCTGCTACTAGCCTTATGACGTTGATTTCATGGCTGAGTGATATGCCATTGTACATAAGGACCACAACTTCCTTATCCATCTTTCTCTTTCCTGGGATATTTAAGGTGTAACGAAGTGGAGGTTCTTGTCAACAGAGCAGCCCTAAACTTTGGGGTGCCTGTGTCTTGCTGATTTTTAGTTTTCCCAATTTATACGCCCATGAGTGGAAGTGCCTTATGCTCTCTATGCTGAGTTCTTTAGATGTTTCAGGAAACACCGTACACTTCTCCAGAGTGGCTGTTGGCAATTTACATCCCGCCCATCAGCGTAGTAAGGCTCCCGTTTCTCCATGGCCTGTCCTGCATTTCTGGTTTTGACACTTTATTCAGCATGGCCCTTTTGACCGATGGGAAGCGAGACTTCTTTGTAGCGCTGATTTGCCTTTCCAGGTTGCTTGGTTGGCCAAAAAGGGCGTATGCGTTTTTTCCTGAATATATTCAGGAAAAAACGCATACGCCCTTTTTGGCCAAGGGCATCATGGTCGAGGTTTTGCCGCTTTTCCTGTGCTTTAAAGGCGATTCGACTCTACCTCCTGAAATCTGTTTCCTGCAATTCTGCCTTGCTTTCAAATCCTCCTCGTTGCCTTCCCTCAATATATTTGTGGACGAGAGTTATCATTTCTAACTCTGCAGGTTTGTGAATTGCAGTGCCCCTGAGCTCGATTTTTCAACTCGTTTTTTTGGGAGCTGGCCGCAAAAGCGCAGGATTGCTTCAGGCCCTGTTCTGCTTCCGGGCGGCAGGCTGAGCCTGTGGTTAATTCTTCTTCCTGATGGGAAAATAGAGTGACCTGTGCCTGTCCCAACACCTAGAGCTAGTCTCTCACTGGTTCCCCCTCTTCCCGTTCATCCTCAGGACAATTTGCAACCTGTACGGAACAGGAGGTTGAAGGTGCTGATTCTCGAAGGAGGGAGATTGCTAGTAAAGCGGCTGTAATGGCCAACCCGAGCACAAGGAGATGAGAAATGAGGTGCGTTTTCGAAACCTTTCCCGATCACACGGTGTACCATCTTCTGGGTTTCTCATGCATGTTTTTGTTATAGGAAGATGCCCTTGAACTTGGAGATTTGGGACCCATGGGATGGGTACCACGCAGTATTACTTTAAAGGGCCTGCGTTTCCTCAACCAACCTGACCAAACCTCTCAGCCCCAAGAGTGTCCACCCTTATGTCTCAATCAGCTGTGGGTCTAGAGATGGTCAATCCAGGTGGCATCACAGCCCCTGAACGAATATTGTAAGAATTTCTCTCTCTTTCACTGTCTTTGTTTCACGGGTTTTTAAAAGTAATTGATTTTTATAATGGGGTTTAGCTGCTTTTCACTGCTGTTTTTATGCTGCTTTACACCCACTTGACTCACTTACAGAGAGATATCAATACATAGCTTTGAAGATTCTTCCTAGTCAGATATATTCTTGGGCGGTGAATAGGGGTTTTTTGCATCCAGTTCACTGAGCAAGGAGTAGGTCTTGTCTATTACATATTGGGTTTATTGAACGGTATCTGAGCTAATTTGAAACCCTTGTTTTCTGCCTCACCCGACCTCACCTTTCCCGTTAAGCAGCCATAGTGTGTTTTGTAAACGTGTGACGCTGTTCTGTTTTGTAATTCAGTTCAAGTGTAGCGGTTTTTACATTCCCTCTATAAGTGATATCTTATGATAAGTGTCGTTTTCTGGTTGACTTATTTCACTTAGAATCGTCGTACCTAAATCCACTCATCATGCTGCTACTAGCCTTATGACGTTGATTTCCTGGCTGAGTGATATTCCATTGTACATAAGGACCACAACTTCTTTATCCATTTTTTTCTTTCCTGGCATATTTAAGGTGTAACGAAGTGGAGGTTCTTGTCAACAGAGCAGCCCTAAACTTTGGGGTGCCTGTGTCTTGCTGATTTTTACTTTTCCCAATTTATACACCCATGAGTGGAAGTGCCCTATGCTCTCTAAGCTGAGTTTTTTAGAGGTTTCAGGACACACCGTACACTTCTCCAGAGTGGCTGTTGGCAATTTACATCCCGCCCATCAGCGTAGCAAGGCTCCCGTTTCTCCATGGCCTGTCCTGCATTTCTGGTTTTGACACTTTATTCAGCATGGCCCTTTTGACCGATGGGAAGCGAGACTTCTTTGTAGCGCTGATTTGCCTTTCCAGGTTGCTTGGTTGGCCAAAAAGGGCGTATGCGTTTTTTCCTGAATATATTCAGGAAAAAACGCATACGCCCTTTTTGGCCAAGGGCATCATGGTCGAGGTTTTGCCGCCTTTCCTGTGCTTTAAAGGCGATTCGAATCTACCTCCTGAAATCTGTTTCCTGCAATTCTGCCTTGCTTTCAAATCCTCTTCGTTGCCTTCCCTCAATATATTTGTGGACGAGAGTTATCATTTCTAACTCTGCAGGTTTGTGAATTGCAGTGCCCCTGAGCTCCATTTTTCAACTCGCTTTCTTCGGAGCTGGCCGCAAAAGCGCAGGATTGCTTCAGGCCCTATTCTGGTTCCGGGCGGCAGGCTGAGCCTGTGGTTAATTCTTCTTCCTGATGGGAAAATAGAGTGACCTGTGCCTGTCCCAACACCTAGAGCTAGTCTCTCATTGGTTCCCCCTCTTCCCGTTCATCCTCAGGACAAATTGCAACCTGTACGGAACAGGAGGTTAAAGGTGCTGATTCTCCACGGAGGGAGATTGCTACTAACGTGGCTGGAATGGCGAACCCGAGCACAAGGAGATGAGAAATGAGGTGCGTTTTAGAAACCTTTCCCGATCACACGGTGTACCATCTTCTGGGTTTCTCATGCATGTTTTCGACGTAGGAAGATGCCCTTGAACCTGGAGATTTGGGACCCATGGGATGGGTACCATGCAGTATTACTTTAAAGGGTCTGCGTTTGCTCACCCAACCTCACCAAACCTCTCAGCCCCAAGAGTGTCCACCCTTATGTCTCAATCAGCTGTGGGTCTAGATATGGTCAATCCAGGTGGCATCACAGCCCCTGAACGAATTTTGTAAGAATTTCTCTCTCTTTCACTGTCTTTGTTTCACGGGATTTTAAAAGTAATTGATTTTTATAATGGGGTTTAGCTGCTTTTCACTGCTCTGTTTATGCTGCTTTACACCCACTTGACTCATTTACAGAGAGATATCAATACATAGCTTTGAAGATTCTTCCTAGTCAGGTATATTCTTGGGCGGTGAATAGGGGGTGTCGAGTCCAGTTCACTGAGCAAGGAGTAGGTCTTGTCTATTACATATTGGGTTTATGGAACGGTATCTGAGCTCATTTGAAACCCTTGTTTTATGCATCACCCCACCTCACCTTTCCCGTTAAGCAGCCATAGTGTGTCTTCTAAACGTGTGACGCTGTTCTGTTTTGTAATTCAGTTCAAGTGTAGCGGTTTTTACATTCCCTCTCTAAGTGATATCTTATGATAAGTGTCTTTTTCTGTGTGACTTATTTCACTTAGAATCATCGTACCTAAATCCTCTCATCATGCTGCTACTAGCCTTATGACGTTAATTTCATGGCTGAGTGATATGCCATTGTACATAAGGACCACAACTTCCTTTTCCATTTTTCTCTTTCCTGGGATATTTAAGGTGTAACGAAGTGGAGGTTCTTGTCAACAGAGCAGCCCTAAACTTTGGGGTGCCTGTGTCTTGCTGATTTTTAGTTTTCCCAATTTATACGCCCATGAGTGGAAGTGCCTTATTCTCTCTATGCTGAGTTCTTTAGATGTTTCAGGAAACACCGTACACTTCTCCAGAGTGGCTGTTGGCAATTTACATCCCGCCCATCAGCGTAGTAAGGCTCCCGTTTCTCCATGGCCTGTCCTGCATTTCTGGTTTTGACACTTTATTCAGCATGGCCCTTTTGACCGATGGGAAGCGAGACTTCTTTGTAGCGCTGATTTGCCTTTCCAGGTTGCTTGGTTGGCCAAAAAGGGCGTATGCGTTTTTTCCTGAATATATTCAGGAAAAAACGCATACGCCCTTTTTGGCCAAGGGCATCATGGTCGAGGTTTTGCCGCTTTTCCTGTGCTTTAAAGGCGATTCGACTCTACCTCCTGAAATCTGTTTCCTGCAATTCTGCCTTGCTTTCAAATCCTCCTCGTTGCCTTCCCTCAATATATTTGTGGACGAGAGTTATCATTTCTAACTCTGCAGGTTTGTGAATTGCAGTGCCCCTGAGCTCGATTTTTCAACTCGTTTTTTTGGGAGCTGGCCGCAAAAGCGCAGGATTGCTTCAGGCCCTGTTCTGCTTCCGGGCGGCAGGCTGAGCCTGTGGTTAATTCTTCTTCCTGATGGGAAAATAGAGTGACCTGTGCCTGTCCCAACACCTAGAGCTAGTCTCTCACTGGTTCCCCCTCTTCCCGTTCATCCTCAGGACAATTTGCAACCTGTACGGAACAGGAGGTTGAAGGTGCTGATTCTCGAAGGAGGGAGATTGCTAGTAAAGCGGCTGTAATGGCCAACCCGAGCACAAGGAGATGAGAAATGAGGTGCGTTTTCGAAACCTTTCCCGATCACACGGTGTACCATCTTCTGGGTTTCTCATGCATGTTTTTGTTATAGGAAGATGCCCTTGAACTTGGAGATTTGGGACCCATGGGATGGGTACCACGCAGTATTACTTTAAAGGGCCTGCGTTTCCTCAACCAACCTGACCAAACCTCTCAGCCCCAAGAGTGTCCACCCTTATGTCTCAATCAGCTGTGGGTCTAGAGATGGTCAATCCAGGTGGCATCACAGCCCCTGAACGAATATTGTAAGAATTTCTCTCTCTTTCACTGTCTTTGTTTCACGGGTTTTTAAAAGTAATTGATTTTTATAATGGGGTTTAGCTGCTTTTCACTGCTGTTTTTATGCTGCTTTACACCCACTTGACTCACTTACAGAGAGATATCAATACATAGCTTTGAAGATTCTTCCTAGTCAGATATATTCTTGGGCGGTGAATAGGGGGTTTTTGCGTCCAGTTCACTGAGCAAGGAGTAGGTCTTGTCTATTACATATTGGGTTTATTGAATGGTATCTGAGCTAATTTGAAACCCTTGTTTTCTGCCTCACCCGACCTCACCTTTCCCGTTAAGCAGCCATAGTGTGTTTTGTAAACGTGTGTCTCTGTTCTGTTTTGTAATTCAGTTCAAGTGTAGCGGTTTTTACATTCCCTCTATAAGTGATATCTTATGATAAGTGTCGTTTTCTGGTTGACTTATTTCACTTAGAATCGTCGTACCTAAATCCACTCATCATGCTGCTACTAGCCTTATGACGTTGATTTCCTGGCTGAGTGATATTCCATTGTACATAAGGACCACAACTTCTTTATCCATTTTTTTCTTTCCTGGGATATTTAAGGTGTAACGAAGTGGAGGTTCTTGTCAACAGAGCAGCCCTAAACTTTGGGGTGCCTGTGTCTTGCTGATTTTTACTTTTCCCAATTTATACACCCATGAGTGGAAGTGCCCTATGCTCTCTAAGCTGAGTTTTTTAGAGGTTTCAGGACACACCGTACACTTCTCCAGAGTGGCTGTTGGCAATTTACATCCCGCCCATCAGCGTAGCAAGGCTCCCGTTTCTCCATGGCCTGTCCTGCATTTCTGGTTTTGACACTTTATTCAGCATGGCCCTTTTGACCGATGGGAAGCGAGACTTCTTTGTAGCGCTGATTTGCCTTTCCAGGTTGCTTGGTTGGCCAAAAAGGGCGTATGCGTTTTTTCCTGAATATATTCAGGAAAAAACGCATACGCCCTTTTTGGCCAAGGGCATCATGGTCGAGGTTTTGCCGCCTTTCCTGTGCTTTAAAGGCGATTCGAATCTACCTCCTGAAATCTGTTTCCTGCAATTCTGCCTTGCTTTCAAATCCTCTTCGTTGCCTTCCCTCAATATATTTGTGGACGAGAGTTATCATTTCTAACTCTGCAGGTTTGTGAATTGCTGTGCCCCTGAGCTCCATTTTTCAACTCGCTTTCTTCGGAGCTGGCCGCAAAAGCGCAGGATTGCTTCAGGCCCTATTCTGGTTCCGGGCGGCAGGCTGAGCCTGTGGTTAATTCTTCTTCCTGATGGGAAAATAGAGTGACCTGTGCCTGTCCCAACACCTAGAGCTAGTCTCTCACTGGTTCCCCCTCTTCCCGTTCATCCTCAGGACAATTTGCAACCTGTACGGAACAGGAGGTTGAAGGTGCTGATTCTCCACGGAGGGAGATTGCTACTAACGCGGCTGGAATGGCCAACCCGAGCACAAGGAGATGAGAAATGAGGTGCGTTTTAGAAACCTTTCCCGATCACACGGTGTACCATCTTCTGGGTTTCTCATGCATGTTTTCGATGTAGGAAGATGCCCTTGAACCTGGAGATTTGGGACCCATGGGATGGGTACCATGCAGTATTACTTTAAAGGGTCTGCGTTTGCTCACCCAACCTCACCAAACCTCTCAGCCCCAAGAGTGTCCACCCTTATGTCTCAATCAGCTGTGGGTCTAGATATGGTCAATCCAGGTGGCATCACAGCCCCTGAACGAATTTTGTAAGAATTTCTCTCTCTTTCACTGTCTTTGTTTCACGGGATTTTAAAAGTAATTGATTTTTATAATGGGGTTTAGCTGCTTTTCACTGCTCTGTTTATGCTGCTTTACACCCACTTGACTCATTTACAGAGAGATATCAATACATAGTTTGAAGATTCTTCCTAGTCAGGTATATTCTTGGGCGGTGAATAGGGGGTGTCGAGTCCAGTTCACTGAGCAAGGAGTAGGTCTTGTCTATTACATATTGGGTTTATGGAACGGTATCTGAGCTAATTTGAAACCCTTGTTTTCTACCTCACCTGACCTCACCATTCCCGTTAAGCAGCCATAGTGTGTTTTGTAAACGTGTGACGCTGTTCTGTTTTGTAATTCAGTTCAAGTGTAGCGGTTTTTACATTCCCTCTCTAAGTGATATCTTATGATAAGTGTCTTTTTCTGTGTGACTTATTTCACTTAGAATCATCGTACCTAAATCCTCTCATCATGCTGCTACTAGCCTTATGACGTTAATTTCATGGCTGAGTGATATGCCATTGTACATAAGGACCACAACTTCCTTATCCATTTTTCTCTTTCCTGGGATATTTAAGGTGTAACGAAGTGGAGGTTCTTGTCAACAGAGCAGCCCTAAACTTTGGGGTGCCTGTGTCTTGCTGATTTTTAGTTTTCCCAATTTATACGCCCATGAGTGGAAGTGCCTTATGCTCTCTATGCTGAGTTCTTTAGATGTTTCAGGAAACACCGTACACTTCTCCAGAGTGGCTGTTGGCAATTTACATCCCGCCCATCAGCGTAGTAAGGCTCCCGTTTCTCCATGGCCTGTCCTGCATTTCTGGTTTTGACACTTTATTCAGCATGGCCCTTTTGACCGATGGGAAGCGAGACTTCTTTGTAGCGCTGGTTTGCCTTTCCAGGTTGCTTGGTTGGCCAAAAAGGGCGTATGCGTTTTTTCCTGAATATATTCAGGAAAAAACGCATACGCCCTTTTTGGCCAAGGGCATCATGGTCGAGGTTTTGCCGCTTTTCCTGTGCTTTAAAGGCGATTCGACTCTACCTCCTGAAATCTGTTTCCTGCAATTCTGCCTTGCTTTCAAATCCTCCTCGTTGCCTTCCCTCAATATATTTGTGGACGAGAGTTATCATTTATAACTCTGCAGGTTTGTGAATTGCAGTGCCCCTGAGCTCGATTTTTCAACTCGTTTTTTTGGGAGCTGGCCGCAAAAGCACAGGATTGCTTCAGGCCCTGTTCTGCTTCCGGGCGGCAGGCTGAGCCTGTGGTTAATTCTTCTTCCTGATGGGAAAATAGAGTGACCTGTGCCTGTCCCAACACCTAGAGCTAGTCTCTCACTGGTTCCCCCTCTTCCCGTTCATCCTCAGGACAATTTGCAACCTGTACGGAACAGGAGGTTGAAGGTGCTGATTCTCGAAGGAGGGAGATTGCTAGTAAAGCGGCTGTAATGGCCAACCCGAGCACAAGGAGATGAGAAATGAGGTGCGTTTTCGAAACCTTTCCCGATCACACGGTGTACCATCTTCTGGGTTTCTCATGCATGTTTTTGTTATAGGAAGATGCCCTTGAACTTGGAGATTTGGGACCCATGGGATGGGTACCACGCAGTATTACTTTAAAGGGCCTGCGTTTCCTCAACCAACCTGACCAAACCTCTCAGCCCCAAGAGTGTCCACCCTTATGTCTCAATCAGCTGTGGGTCTAGAGATGGTCAATCCAGGTGGCATCACAGCCCCTGAACGAATATTGTAAGAATTTCTCTCTCTTTCACTGTCTTTGTTTCACGGGTTTTTAAAAGTAATTGATTTTTATAATGGGGTTTAGCTGCTTTTCACTGCTGTTTTTATGCTGCTTTACACCCACTTGACTCACTTACAGAGAGATATCAATACATAGCTTTGAAGATTCTTCCTAGTCAGATATATTCTTGGGCGGTGAATAGGGGTTTTTGCGTCCAGTTCACTGAGCAAGGAGTAGGTCTTGTCTATTACATATTGGGCTTATTGAACGGTATCTGAGCTAATTTGAAACCCTTGTTTTCTGCCTCACCCGACCTCACCTTTCCCGTTAAGCAGCCATAGTGTGTTTTGTAAACGTGTGTCTCTGTTCTGTTTTGTAATTCAGTTCAAGTGTAGCGGTTTTTACATTCCCTCTATAAGTGATATCTTATGATAAGTGTCGTTTTCTGGTTGACTTATTTCACTTAGAATCGTCGTACCTAAATCCACTCATCATGCTGCTACTAGCCTTATGACGTTGATTTCCTGGCTGAGTGATATTCCATTGTACATAAGGACCACAACTTCTTTATCCATTTTTTTCTTTCCTGGCATATTTAAGGTGTAACGAAGTGGAGGTTCTTGTCAACAGAGCAGCCCTAAACTTTGGGGTGCCTGTGTCTTGCTGATTTTTACTTTTCCCAATTTATACACCCATGAGTGGAAGTGCCCTATGCTCTCTAAGCTGAGTTTTTTAGAGGTTTCAGGACACACCGTACACTTCTCCAGAGTGGCTGTTGGCAATTTACATCCCGCCCATCAGCGTAGCAAGGCTCCCGTTTCTCCATGGCCTGTCCTGCATTTCTGGTTTTGACACTTTATTCAGCATGGCCCTTTTGACCGATGGGAAGCGAGACTTCTTTGTAGCGCTGATTTGCCTTTCCAGGTTGCTTGGTTGGCCAAAAAGGGCGTATGCGTTTTTTCCTGAATATATTCAGGAAAAAACGCATACGCCCTTTTTGGCCAAGGGCATCATGGTCGAGGTTTTGCCGCCTTTCCTGTGCTTTAAAGGCGATTCGAATCTACCTCCTGAAATCTGTTTCCTGCAATTCTGCCTTGCTTTCAAATCCTCTTCGTTGCCTTCCCTCAATATATTTGTGGACGAGAGTTATCATTTCTAACTCTGCAGGTTTGTGAATTGCTGTGCCCCTGAGCTCCATTTTTCAACTCGCTTTCTTCGGAGCTGGCCGCAAAAGCGCAGGATTGCTTCAGGCCCTATTCTGGTTCCGGGCGGCAGGCTGAGCCTGTGGTTAATTCTTCTTCCTGATGGGAAAATAGAGTGACCTGTGCCTGTCCCAACACCTAGAGCTAGTCTCTCACTGGTTCCCCCTCTTCCCGTTCATCCTCAGGACAATTTGCAACCTGTACGGAACAGGAGGTTGAAGGTGCTGATTCTCCACGGAGGGAGATTGCTACTAACGCGGCTGGAATGGCCAACCCGAGCACAAGGAGATGAGAAATGAGGTGCGTTTTAGAAACCTTTCCCGATCACACGGTGTACCATCTTCTGGGTTTCTCATGCATGTTTTCGATGTAGGAAGATGCCCTTGAACCTGGAGATTTGGGACCCATGGGATGGGTACCATGCAGTATTACTTTAAAGGGTCTGCGTTTGCTCACCCAACCTCACCAAACCTCTCAGCCCCAAGAGTGTCCACCCTTATGTCTCAATCAGCTGTGGGTCTAGATATGGTCAATCCAGGTGGCATCACAGCCCCTGAACGAATTTTGTAAGAATTTCTCTCTCTTTCACTGTCTTTGTTTCACGGGATTTTAAAAGTAATTGATTTTTATAATGGGGTTTAGCTGCTTTTCACTGCTCTGTTTATGCTGCTTTACACCCACTTGACTCATTTACAGAGAGATATCAATACATAGCTTTGAAGATTCTTCCTAGTCAGGTATATTCTTGGGCGGTGAATAGGGGGTGTCGAGTCCAGTTCACTGAGCAAGGAGTAGGTCTTGTCTATTACATATTGGGTTTATGGAACGGTATCTGAGCTAATTTGAAACCCTTGTTTTCTACCTCACCTGACCTCACCATTCCCGTTAAGCAGCCATAGTGTGTTTTGTAAACGTGTGACGCTGTTCTGTTTTGTAATTCAGTTCAAGTGTAGCGGTTTTTACATTCCCTCTCTAAGTGATATCTTATGATAAGTGTCTTTTTCTGTGTGACTTATTTCACTTAGAATCATCGTACCTAAATCCTCTCATCATGCTGCTACTAGCCTTATGACGTTAATTTCATGGCTGAGTGATAATCCATTGTACAGAAGGACCACAACTTCCTTATCCATTTTTCTCTTTCCTGGGATATTTAAGGTGTAACGAAGTGGAGGTTCTTGTCAACAGAGCAGCCCTAAACTTTGGGGTGCCTGTGTCTTGCTGATTTTTAGTTTTCCCAATTTATACGCCCATGAGTGGAAGTGCCTTATGCTCTCTATGCTGAGTTCTTTAGATGTTTCAGGAAACACCGTACACTTCTCCAGAGTGGCTGTTGGCAATTTACATCCCGCCCATCAGCGTAGTAAGGCTCCCGTTTCTCCATGGCCTGTCCTGCATTTCTGGTTTTGACACTTTATTCAGCATGGCCCTTTTGACCGATGGGAAGCGAGACTTCTTTGTAGCGCTGGTTTGCCTTTCCAGGTTGCTTGGTTGGCCAAAAAGGGCGTATGCGTTTTTTCCTGAATATATTCAGGAAAAAACGCATACGCCCTTTTTGGCCAAGGGCATCATGGTCGAGGTTTTGCCGCTTTTCCTGTGCTTTAAAGGCGATTCGACTCTACCTCCTGAAATCTGTTTCCTGCAATTCTGCCTTGCTTTCAAATCCTCCTCGTTGCCTTCCCTCAATATATTTGTGGACGAGAGTTATCATTTATAACTCTGCAGGTTTGTGAATTGCAGTGCCCCTGAGCTCGATTTTTCAACTCGTTTTTTTGGGAGCTGGCCGCAAAAGCACAGGATTGCTTCAGGCCCTGTTCTGCTTCCGGGCGGCAGGCTGAGCCTGTGGTTAATTCTTCTTCCTGATGGGAAAATAGAGTGACCTGTGCCTGTCCCAACACCTAGAGCTAGTCTCTCACTGGTTCCCCCTCTTCCCGTTCATCCTCAGGACAATTTGCAACCTGTACGGAACAGGAGGTTGAAGGTGCTGATTCTCGAAGGAGGGAGATTGCTAGTAAAGCGGCTGTAATGGCCAACCCGAGCACAAGGAGATGAGAAATGAGGTGCGTTTTCGAAACCTTTCCCGATCACACGGTGTACCATCTTCTGGGTTTCTCATGCATGTTTTTGTTATAGGAAGATGCCCTTGAACTTGGAGATTTGGGACCCATGGGATGGGTACCACGCAGTATTACTTTAAAGGGCCTGCGTTTCCTCAACCAACCTGACCAAACCTCTCAGCCCCAAGAGTGTCCACCCTTATGTCTCAATCAGCTGTGGGTCTAGAGATGGTCAATCCAGGTGGCATCACAGCCCCTGAACGAATATTGTAAGAATTTCTCTCTCTTTCACTGTCTTTGTTTCACGGGTTTTTAAAAGTAATTGATTTTTATAATGGGGTTTAGCTGCTTTTCACTGCTGTTTTTATGCTGCTTTACACCCACTTGACTCACTTACAGAGAGATATCAATACATAGCTTTGAAGATTCTTCCTAGTCAGATATATTCTTGGGCGGTGAATAGGGGTTTTTGCGTCCAGTTCACTGAGCAAGGAGTAGGTCTTGTCTATTACATATTGGGCTTATTGAACGGTATCTGAGCTAATTTGAAACCCTTGTTTTCTGCCTCACCCGACCTCACCTTTCCCGTTAAGCAGCCATAGTGTGTTTTGTAAACGTGTGTCTCTGTTCTGTTTTGTAATTCAGTTCAAGTGTAGCGGTTTTTACATTCCCTCTATAAGTGATATCTTATGATAAGTGTCGTTTTCTGGTTGACTTATTTCACTTAGAATCGTCGTACCTAAATCCACTCATCATGCTGCTACTAGCCTTATGACGTTGATTTCCTGGCTGAGTGATATTCCATTGTACATAAGGACCACAACTTCTTTATCCATTTTTTTCTTTCCTGGCATATTTAAGGTGTAACGAAGTGGAGGTTCTTGTCAACAGAGCAGCCCTAAACTTTGGGGTGCCTGTGTCTTGCTGATTTTTACTTTTCCCAATTTATACACCCATGAGTGGAAGTGCCCTATGCTCTCTAAGCTGAGTTTTTTAGAGGTTTCAGGACACACCGTACACTTCTCCAGAGTGGCTGTTGGCAATTTACATCCCGCCCATCAGCGTAGCAAGGCTCCCGTTTCTCCATGGCCTGTCCTGCATTTCTGGTTTTGACACTTTATTCAGCATGGCCCTTTTGACCGATGGGAAGCGAGACTTCTTTGTAGCGCTGATTTGCCTTTCCAGGTTGCTTGGTTGGCCAAAAAGGGCGTATGCGTTTTTTCCTGAATATATTCAGGAAAAAACGCATACGCCCTTTTTGGCCAAGGGCATCATGGTCGAGGTTTTGCCGCCTTTCCTGTGCTTTAAAGGCGATTCGAATCTACCTCCTGAAATCTGTTTCCTGCAATTCTGCCTTGCTTTCAAATCCTCTTCGTTGCCTTCCCTCAATATATTTGTGGACGAGAGTTATCATTTCTAACTCTGCAGGTTTGTGAATTGCAGTGCCCCTGAGCTCCATTTTTCAACTCGCTTTCTTCGGAGCTGGCCGCAAAAGCGCAGGATTGCTTCAGGCCCTATTCTGGTTCCGGGCGGCAGGCTGAGCCTGTGGTTAATTCTTCTTCCTGATGGGAAAATAGAGTGACCTGTGCCTGTCCCAACACCTAGAGCTAGTCTCTCATTGGTTCCCCCTCTTCCCGTTCATCCTCAGGACAAATTGCAACCTGTACGGAACAGGAGGTTAAAGGTGCTGATTCTCCACGGAGGGAGATTGCTACTAACGTGGCTGGAATGGCGAACCCGAGCACAAGGAGATGAGAAATGAGGTGCGTTTTAGAAACCTTTCCCGATCACACGGTGTACCATCTTCTGGGTTTCTCATGCATGTTTTCGACGTAGGAAGATGCCCTTGAACCTGGAGATTTGGGACCCATGGGATGGGTACCATGCAGTATTACTTTAAAGGGTCTGCGTTTGCTCACCCAACCTCACCAAACCTCTCAGCCACAAGAGTGTCCACCCTTATGTCTCAATCAGCTGTGGGTCTAGATATGGTCAATCCAGGTGGCATCACAGCCCCTGAACGAATTTTGTAAGAATTTCTCTCTCTTTCACTGTCTTTGTTTCACGGGATTTTAAAAGTAATTGATTTTTATAATGGGGTTTAGCTGCTTTTCACTGCTCTGTTTATGCTGCTTTACACCCACTTGACTCATTTACAGAGAGATATCAATACATAGCTTTGAAGATTCTTCCTAGTCAGGTATATTCTTGGGCGGTGAATAGGGGGTGTCGAGTCCAGTTCACTGAGCAAGGAGTAGGTCTTGTCTATTACATATTGGGTTTATGGAACGGTATCTGAGCTCATTTGAAACCCTTGTTTTATGCATCACCCCACCTCACCTTTCCCGTTAAGCAGCCATAGTGTGTCTTCTAAACGTGTGACGCTGTTCTGTTTTGTAATTCAGTTCAAGTGTAGCGGTTTTTACATTCCCTCTCTAAGTGATATCTTATGATAAGTGTCTTTTTCTGTGTGACTTATTTCACTTAGAATCATCGTACCTAAATCCTCTCATCATGCTGCTACTAGCCTTATGACGTTAATTTCATGGCTGAGTGATATGCCATTGTACCTAAGGACCACAACTTCCTTTTCCATTTTTCTCTTTCCTGGGATATTTAAGGTGTAACGAAGTGGAGGTTCTTGTCAACAGAGCAGCCCTAAACTTTGGGGTGCCTGTGTCTTGCTGATTTTTAGTTTTCCCAATTTATACGCCCATGAGTGGAAGTGCCTTATTCTCTCTATGCTGAGTTCTTTAGATGTTTCAGGAAACACCGTACACTTCTCCAGAGTGGCTGTTGGCAATTTACATCCCGCCCATCAGCGTAGTAAGGCTCCCGTTTCTCCATGGCCTGTCCTGCATTTCTGGTTTTGACACTTTATTCAGCATGGCCCTTTTGACCGATGGGAAGCGAGACTTCTTTGTAGCGCTGATTTGCCTTTCCAGGTTGCTTGGTTGGCCAAAAAGGGCGTATGCGTTTTTTCCTGAATATATTCAGGAAAAAACGCATACGCCCTTTTTGGCCAAGGGCATCATGGTCGAGGTTTTGCCGCTTTTCCTGTGCTTTAAAGGCGATTCGACTCTACCTCCTGAAATCTGTTTCCTGCAATTCTGCCTTGCTTTCAAATCCTCCTCGTTGCCTTCCCTCAATATATTTGTGGACGAGAGTTATCATTTCTAACTCTGCAGGTTTGTGAATTGCAGTGCCCCTGAGCTCGATTTTTCAACTCGTTTTTTTGGGAGCTGGCCGCAAAAGCGCAGGATTGCTTCAGGCCCTGTTCTGCTTCCGGGCGGCAGGCTGAGCCTGTGGTTAATTCTTCTTCCTGATGGGAAAATAGAGTGACCTGTGCCTGTCCCAACACCTAGAGCTAGTCTCTCACTGGTTCCCCCTCTTCCCGTTCATCCTCAGGACAATTTGCAACCTGTACGGAACAGGAGGTTGAAGGTGCTGATTCTCGAAGGAGGGAGATTGCTAGTAAAGCGGCTGTAATGGCCAACCCGAGCACAAGGAGATGAGAAATGAGGTGCGTTTTCGAAACCTTTCCCGATCACACGGTGTACCATCTTCTGGGTTTCTCATGCATGTTTTTGTTATAGGAAGATGCCCTTGAACTTGGAGATTTGGGACCCATGGGATGGGTACCACGCAGTATTACTTTAAAGGGCCTGCGTTTCCTCAACCAACCTGACCAAACCTCTCAGCCCCAAGAGTGTCCACCCTTATGTCTCAATCAGCTGTGGGTCTAGAGATGGTCAATCCAGGTGGCATCACAGCCCCTGAACGAATATTGTAAGAATTTCTCTCTCTTTCACTGTCTTTGTTTCACGGGTTTTTAAAAGTAATTGATTTTTATAATGGGGTTTAGCTGCTTTTCACTGCTGTTTTTATGCTGCTTTACACCCACTTGACTCACTTACAGAGAGATATCAATACATAGCTTTGAAGATTCTTCCTAGTCAGATATATTCTTGGGCGGTGAATAGGGGGTTTTTGCGTCCAGTTCACTGAGCAAGGAGTAGGTCTTGTCTATTACATATTGGGTTTATTGAATGGTATCTGAGCTAATTTGAAACCCTTGTTTTCTGCCTCACCCGACCTCACCTTTCCCGTTAAGCAGCCATAGTGTGTTTTGTAAACGTGTGTCTCTGTTCTGTTTTGTAATTCAGTTCAAGTGTAGCGGTTTTTACATTCCCTCTATAAGTGATATCTTATGATAAGTGTCGTTTTCTGGTTGACTTATTTCACTTAGAATCGTCGTACCTAAATCCACTCATCATGCTGCTACTAGCCTTATGACGTTGATTTCCTGGCTGAGTGATATTCCATTGTACATAAGGACCACAACTTCTTTATCCATTTTTTTCTTTCCTGGGATATTTAAGGTGTAACGAAGTGGAGGTTCTTGTCAACAGAGCAGCCCTAAACTTTGGGGTGCCTGTGTCTTGCTGATTTTTACTTTTCCCAATTTATACACCCATGAGTGGAAGTGCCCTATGCTCTCTAAGCTGAGTTTTTTAGAGGTTTCAGGACACACCGTACACTTCTCCAGAGTGGCTGTTGGCAATTTACATCCCGCCCATCAGCGTAGCAAGGCTCCCGTTTCTCCATGGCCTGTCCTGCATTTCTGGTTTTGACACTTTATTCAGCATGGCCCTTTTGACCGATGGGAAGCGAGACTTCTTTGTAGCGCTGATTTGCCTTTCCAGGTTGCTTGGTTGGCCAAAAAGGGCGTATGCGTTTTTTCCTGAATATATTCAGGAAAAAACGCATACGCCCTTTTTGGCCAAGGGCATCATGGTCGAGGTTTTGCCGCCTTTCCTGTGCTTTAAAGGCGATTCGAATCTACCTCCTGAAATCTGTTTCCTGCAATTCTGCCTTGCTTTCAAATCCTCTTCGTTGCCTTCCCTCAATATATTTGTGGACGAGAGTTATCATTTCTAACTCTGCAGGTTTGTGAATTGCAGTGCCCCTGAGCTCCATTTTTCAACTCGCTTTCTTCGGAGCTGGCCGCAAAAGCGCAGGATTGCTTCAGGCCCTATTCTGGTTCCGGGCGGCAGGCTGAGCCTGTGGTTAATTCTTCTTCCTGATGGGAAAATAGAGTGACCTGTGCCTGTCCCAACACCTAGAGCTAGTCTCTCATTGGTTCCCCCACTTCCCGTTCATCCTCAGGACAAATTGCAACCTGTACGGAACAGGAGGTTAAAGGTGCTGATTCTCCACGGAGGGAGATTGCTACTAACGCGGCTGGAATGGCGAACCCGAGCACAAGGAGATGAGAAATGAGGTGCGTTTTAGAAACCTTTCCCGATCACACGGTGTACCATCTTCTGGGTTTCTCATGCATGTTTTCGATGTAGGAAGATGCCCTTGAACCTGGAGATTTGGGACCCATGGGATGGGTACCACGCAGTATTACTTTAAAGGGTGTGCGTTTGCTCACCCAACCTCACCAAACCTCTCAGCCCCAAGAGTGTCCACCCTTATGTCTCAATCAGCTGTGGGTCTAGAGATGGTCAATCCAGGTGGCATCACAGCCCCTGAACGAATTTTGTAAGAATTTCTCTCTCTTTCACTGTCTTTGTTTCACGGGATTTTAAAAGTAATTGATTTTTATAATGGGGTTTAGCTGCTTTTCACTGCTGTGTTTATGCTGCTTTACACCCACTTGACTCATTTACAGAGGGATATCAATACATAGCTTTCAAGATTGTTCCTAGTCAGATATATTCTTGGGCGGTGAATAGGGGGTGTCGAGTCCAGTTCACTGAGCAAGGAGTAGGTCTTGTCTATTACATATTGGGTTTATGGAACGGTATCTGAGCTAATTTAAAACCCTTGTTTTCTACCTCACCCGACCTCACCTTTCCCGTTAAGCAGCCATAGTGTGTTTTGTAAACGTGTGTCTCTGTTCTGTTTTGTAATTCAGTTCAAGTGTAGCGGTTTTTACATTCCCTCTATAAGTCATATCTTATGATAAGTGTTGTTTTCTGGTTGACTTATTTCACTTAGAATCGTCGTACCTAAATCCACTCATCATGCTGCTACTAGCCTTATGACGTTGATTTCATGGCTGAGTGATATGCCATTGTACATAAGGACCACAACTTCCTTATCCATTTTTCTCTTTCCTGGGATATTTAAGGTGTAACGAAGTGGAGGTTCTTGTCAACAGAGCAGCCCTAAACTTCGGGGTGCCTGTGTCTTCCTGATTTTTAGTTTTCCCAATTTATACGCCCATGAGTGGAAGTGCCTTATGCTCTCTATGCTGAGTTCTTTAGATGTTTCAGGAAACACCGTACACTTCTCCAGAGTGGCTGTTGGCAATTTACATCCCGCCCATCAGCGTAGTAAGGCTCCCGTTTCTCCATGGCCTGTCCTGCATTTCTGGTTTTGACACTTTATTCAGCATGGCCCTTTTGACCGATGGGAAGCGAGACTTCTTTGTAGCGCTGATTTGCCTTTCCAGGTTGCTTGGTTGGCCAAAAAGGGCGTATGCGTTTTTTCCTGAATATATTCAGGAAAAAACGCATACGCCCTTTTTGGCCAAGGGCATCATGGTCGAGGTTTTGCCGCTTTTCCTGTGCTTTAAAGGCGATTCGACTCTACCTCCTGAAATCTGTTTCCTGCAATTCTGCCTTGCTTTCAAATCCTCCTCGTTGCCTTCCCTCAATATATTTGTGGACGAGAGTTATCATTTCTAACTCTGCAGGTTTGTGAATTGCAGTGCCCCTGAGCTCGATTTTTCAACTCGTTTTTTTGGGACCTGGCCGCAAAAGCGCAGGATTGCTTCAGGCCCTGTTCTGCTTCCGGGCGGCAGGCTGAGCCTGTGGTTAATTCTTCTTCCTGATGGGAAAATAGAGTGACCTGTGCCTGTCCCAACACCTAGAGCTAGTCTCTCACTGGTTCCCCCTCTTCCCGTTCATCCTCAGGACAATTTGCAACCTGTACGGAACAGGAGGTTGAAGGTGCTGATTCTCGAAGGAGGGAGATTGCTAGTAAAGCGGCTGTAATGGCCAACCCGAGCACAAGGAGATGAGAAATGAGGTGCGTTTTCGAAACCTTTCCCGATCACACGGTGTACCATCTTCTGGGTTTCTCATGCATGTTTTTGTTATAGGAAGATGCCCTTGAACTTGGAGATTTGGGACCCATGGGATGGGTACCACGCAGTATTACTTTAAAGGGCCTGCGTTTCCTCAACCAACCTGACCAAACCTCTCAGCCCCAAGAGTGTCCACCCTTATGTCTCAATCAGCTGTGGGTCTAGAGATGGTCAATCCAGGTGGCATCACAGCCCCTGAACGAATATTGTAAGAATTTCTCTCTCTTTCACTGTCTTTGTTTCACGGGTTTTTAAAAGTAATTGATTTTTATAATGGGGTTTAGCTGCTTTTCACTGCTGTTTTTATGCTGCTTTACACCCACTTGACTCACTTACAGAGAGATATCAATACATAGCTTTGAAGATTCTTCCTAGTCAGATATATTCTTGGGCGGTGAATAGGGGTTTTTTGCATCCAGTTCACTGAGCAAGGAGTAGGTCTTGTCTATTACATATTGGGTTTATTGAACGGTATCTGAGCTAATTTGAAACCCTTGTTTTCTGCCTCACCCGACCTCACCTTTCCCGTTAAGCAGCCATAGTGTGTTTTGTAAACGTGTGTCTCTGTTCTGTTTTGTAATTCAGTTCAAGTGTAGCGGTTTTTACATTCCCTCTATAAGTGATATCTTATGATAAGTGTCGTTTTCTGGTTGACTTATTTCACTTAGAATCGTCGTACCTAAATCCACTCATCATGCTGCTACTAGCCTTATGACGTTGATTTCCTGGCTGAGTGATATTCCATTGTACATAAGGACCACAACTTCTTTATCCATTTTTTTCTTTCCTGGCATATTTAAGGTGTAACGAAGTGGAGGTTCTTGTCAACAGAGCAGCCCTAAACTTTGGGGTGCCTGTGTCTTGCTGATTTTTACTTTTCCCAATTTATACACCCATGAGTGGAAGTGCCCTATGCTCTCTAAGCTGAGTTTTTTAGAGGTTTCAGGACACACCGTACACTTCTCCAGAGTGGCTGTTGGCAATTTACATCCCGCCCATCAGCGTAGCAAGGCTCCCGTTTCTCCATGGCCTGTCCTGCATTTCTGGTTTTGACACTTTATTCAGCATGGCCCTTTTGACCGATGGGAAGCGAGACTTCTTTGTATCGCTGATTTGCCTTTCCAGGTTGCTTGGTTGGCCAAAAGGGGCGTATGCGTTTTTTCCTGAATATATTCAGGAAAAAACGCATACGCCCCTTTTGGCCAAGGGCATCATGGTCGAGGTTTTGCCGCCTTTCCTGTGCTTTAAAGGCGATTCGAATCTACCTCCTGAAATCTGTTTCCTGCAATTCTGCCTTGCTTTCAAATCCTCTTCGTTGCCTTCCCTCAATATATTTGTGGACGAGAGTTATCATTTCTAACTCTGCAGGTTTGTGAATTGCAGTGCCCCTGAGCTCCATTTTTCAACTCGCTTTCTTCGGAGCTGGCCGCAAAAGCGCAGGATTGCTTCAGGCCCTATTCTGGTTCCGGGCGGCAGGCTGAGCCTGTGGTTAATTCTTCTTCCTGATGGGAAAATAGAGTGACCTGTGCCTGTCCCAACACCTAGAGCTAGTCTCTCATTGGTTCCCCCTCTTCCCGTTCATCCTCAGGACAAATTGCAACCTGTACGGAACAGGAGGTTAAAGGTGCTGATTCTCCACGGAGGGAGATTGCTACTAACGCGGCTGGAATGGCGAACCCGAGCACAAGGAGATGAGAAATGAGGTGCGTTTTAGAAACCTTTCCCGATCACACGGTGTACCATCTTCTGGGTTTCTCATGCATGTTTTCGATGTAGGAAGATGCCCTTGAACCTGGAGATTTGGGACCCATGGGATGGGTACCATGCAGTATTACTTTAAAGGGTCTGCGTTTGCTCACCCAACCTCACCAAACCTCTCAGCCCCAAGAGTGTCCACCCTTATGTCTCAATCAGCTGTGGGTCTAGATATGGTCAATCCAGGTGGCATCACAGCCCCTGAACGAATTTTGTAAGAATTTCTCTCTCTTTCACTGTCTTTGTTTCACGGGATTTTAAAAGTAATTGATTTTTATAATGGGGTTTAGCTGCTTTTCACTGCTCTGTTTATGCTGCTTTACACCCACTTGACTCATTTACAGAGAGATATCAATACATAGCTTTGAAGATTCTTCCTAGTCAGGTATATTCTTGGGCGGTGAATAGGGGGTGTCGAGTCCAGTTCACTGAGCAAGGAGTAGGTCTTGTCTATTACATATTGGGTTTATGGAACGGTATCTGAGCTAATTTGAAACCCTTGTTTTCTACCTCACCTGACCTCACCTTTCCCGTTAAGCAGCCATAGTGTGTTTTGTAAACGTGTGACGCTGTTCTGTTTTGTAATTCAGTTCAAGTGTAGCGGTTTTTACATTCCCTCTCTAAGTGATATCTTATGATAAGTGTCTTTTTCTGTGTGACTTATTTCACTTAGAATCATCGTACCTAAATCCTCTCATCATGCTGCTACTAGCCTTATGACGTTAATTTCATGGCTGAGTGATATGCCATTGTACATAAGGACCACAACTTCCTTATCCATTTTTCTCTTTCCTGGGATATTTAAGGTGTAACGAAGTGGAGGTTCTTGTCAACAGAGCAGCCCTAAACTTTGGGGTGCCTGTGTCTTGCTGATTTTTAGTTTTCCCAATTTATACGCCCATGAGTGGAAGTGCCCTATGCTCTCTAAGCTGAGTTTTTTAGAGGTTTCAGGACACACCGTACACTTCTCCAGAGTGGCTGTTGGCAATTTACATCCCGCCCATCAGCGTAGCAAGGCTCCCGTTTCTCCATGGCCTGTCCTGCATTTCTGGTTTTGACACTTTATTCAGCATGGCCCTTTTGACCGATGGGAAGCGAGACTTCTTTGTAGCGCTGATTTGCCTTTCCAGGTTGCTTGGTTGGCCAAAAAGGGCGTATGCGTTTTTTCCTGAATATATTCAGGAAAAAACGCATACGCCCTTTTTGGCCAAGGGCATCATGGTCGAGGTTTTGCCGCCTTTCCTGTGCTTTAAAGGCGATTCGACTCTACCTCCTGAAATCTGTTTCCTGCAATTCTGCCTTGCTTTCAAATCCTCCTCGTTGCCTTCCCTCAATATATTTGTGGACGAGAGTTATCATTTATAACTCTGCAGGTTTGTGAATTGCAGTGCCCCTGAGCTCGATTTTTCAACTCGTTTTTTTGGGAGCTGGCCGCAAAAGCACAGGATTGCTTCAGGCCCTGTTCTGCTTCCGGGCGGCAGGCTGAGCCTGTGGTTAATTCTTCTTCCTGATAGGAAAATAGAGTGACCTGTGCCTGTCCCAACACCTAGAGCTAGTCTCTCACTGGTTCCCCCTCTTCCCGTTCATCCTCAGGACAATTTGCAACCTGTACGGAACAGGAGGTTGAAGGTGCTGATTCTCGAAGGAGGGAGATTGCTAGTAGAGCGGCTGTAATGGCCAACCCGAGCACAAGGAGATGAGAAATGAGGTGCGTTTTCGAAACCTTTCCCGATCACACGGTGTACCATCTTCTGGGTTTCTCATGCATGTTTTTGTTATAGGAAGATGCCCTTGAACTTGGAGATTTGGGACCCATGGGATGGGTACCACGCAGTATTACTTTAAAGGGCCTGCGTTTCCTCAACCAACCTGACCAAACCTCTCAGCCACAAGAGTGTCCACCCTTATGTCTCAATCAGCTGTGGGTCTAGAGATGGTCAATCCAGGTGGCATCACAGCCCCTGAACGAATATTGTAAGAATTTCTCTCTCTTTCACTGTCTTTGTTTCATGGGTTTTTAAAAGTAATTGATTTTTATAATGGGGTTTAGCTGCTTTTCACTGCTGTTTTTATGCTGCTTTACACCCACTTGACTCACTTACAGAGAGATATCAATACATAGCTTTGAAGATTCTTCCTAGTCAGATATATTCTTGGGCGGTGAATAGGGGTTTTTTGCATCCAGTTCACTGAGCAAGGAGTAGGTCTTGTCTATTACATATTGGGTTTATTGAACGGTATCTGAGCTAATTTGAAACCCTTGTTTTCTGCCTCACCCGACCTCACCTTTCCCGTTAAGCAGCCATAGTGTGTTTTGTAAACGTGTGACGCTGTTCTGTTTTGTAATTCAGTTCAAGTGTAGCGGTTTTTACATTCCCTCTATAAGTGATATCTTATGATAAGTGTCGTTTTCTGGTTGACTTATTTCACTTAGAATCGTCGTACCTAAATCCACTCATCATGCTGCTACTAGCCTTATGACGTTGATTTCCTGGCTGAGTGATATTCCATTGTACATAAGGACCACAACTTCTTTATCCATTTTTTTCTTTCCTGGCATATTTAAGGTGTAACGAAGTGGAGGTTCTTGTCAACAGAGCAGCCCTAAACTTTGGGGTGCCTGTGTCTTGCTGATTTTTACTTTTCCCAATTTATACACCCATGAGTGGAAGTGCCCTATGCTCTCTAAGCTGAGTTTTTTAGAGGTTTCAGGACACACCGTACACTTCTCCAGAGTGGCTGTTGGCAATTTACATCCCGCCCATCAGCGTAGCAAGGCTCCCGTTTCTCCATGGCCTGTCCTGCATTTCTGGTTTTGACACTTTATTCAGCATGGCCCTTTTGACCGATGGGAAGCGAGACTTCTTTGTAGCGCTGATTTGCCTTTCCAGGTTGCTTGGTTGGCCAAAAGGGGCGTATGCGTTTTTTCCTGAATATATTCAGGAAAAAACGCATACGCCCCTTTTGGCCAAGGGCATCATGGTCGAGGTTTTGCCGCCTTTCCTGTGCTTTAAAGGCGATTCGAATCTACCTCCTGAAATCTGTTTCCTGCAATTCTGCCTTGCTTTCAAATCCTCTTCGTTGCCTTCCCTCAATATATTTGTGGACGAGAGTTATCATTTCTAACTCTGCAGGTTTGTGAATTGCTGTGCCCCTGAGCTCCATTTTTCAACTCGCTTTCTTCGGAGCTGGCCGCAAAAGCGCAGGATTGCTTCAGGCCCTATTCTGGTTCCGGGCGGCAGGCTGAGCCTGTGGTTAATTCTTCTTCCTGATGGGAAAATAGAGTGACCTGTGCCTGTCCCAACACCTAGAGCTAGTCTCTCATTGGTTCCCCCTCTTCCCGTTCATCCTCAGGACAAATTGCAACCTGTACGGAACAGGAGGTTAAAGGTGCTGATTCTCCACGGAGGGAGATTGCTACTAACGTGGCTGGAATGGCGAACCCGAGCACAAGGAGATGAGAAATGAGGTGCGTTTTAGAAACCTTTCCCGATCACACGGTGTACCATCTTCTGGGTTTCTCATGCATGTTTTCGATGTAGGAAGATGCCCTTGAACCTGGAGATTTGGGACCCATGGGATGGGTACCATGCAGTATTACTTTAAAGGGTGTGCGTTTGCTCACCCAACCTCACCAAACCTCTCAGCCCCAAGAGTGTCCACCCTTATGTCTCAATCAGCTGTGGGTCTAGATATGGTCAATCCAGGTGGCATCACAGCCCCTGAACGAATTTTGTAAGAATTTCTCTCTCTTTCACTGTCTTTGTTTCACGGGATTTTAAAAGTAATTGATTTTTATAATGGGGTTTAGCTGCTTTTCACTGCTCTGTTTATGCTGCTTTACACCCACTTGACTCATTTACAGAGAGATATCAATACATAGCTTTGAAGATTCTTCCTAGTCAGGTATATTCTTGGGCGGTGAATAGGGGGTGTCGAGTCCAGTTCACTGAGCAAGGAGTAGGTCTTGTCTATTACATATTGGGTTTATGGAACGGTATCTGAGCTAATTTGAAACCCTTGTTTTCTACCTCACCTGACCTCACCTTTCCCGTTAAGCAGCCATAGTGTGTTTTGTAAACGTGTGACGCTGTTCTGTTTTGTAATTCAGTTCAAGTGTAGCGGTTTTTACATTCCCTCTCTAAGTGATATCTTATGATAAGTGTCTTTTTCTGTGTGACTTATTTCACTTAGAATCATCGTACCTAAATCCTCTCATCATGCTGCTACTAGCCTTATGACGTTAATTTCATGGCTGAGTGATATGCCATTGTACATAAGGACCACAACTTCCTTATCCATTTTTCTCTTTCCTGGGATATTTAAGGTGTAACGAAGTGGAGGTTCTTGTCAACAGAGCAGCCCTAAACTTTGGGGTGCCTGTGTCTTGCTGATTTTTAGTTTTCCCAATTTATACGCCCATGAGTGGAAGTGCCCTATGCTCTCTAAGCTGAGTTTTTTAGAGGTTTCAGGACACACCGTACACTTCTCCAGAGTGGCTGTTGGCAATTTACATCCCGCCCATCAGCGTAGCAAGGCTCCCGTTTCTCCATGGCCTGTCCTGCATTTCTGGTTTTGACACTTTATTCAGCATGGCCCTTTTGACCGATGGGAAGCGAGACTTCTTTGTAGCGCTGATTTGCCTTTCCAGGTTGCTTGGTTGGCCAAAAAGGGCGTATGCGTTTTTTCCTGACTATATTCAGGAAAAAACGCATACGCCCTTTTTGGCCAAGGGCATCATGGTCGAGGTTTTGCCGCCTTTCCTGTGCTTTAAAGGCGATTCGACTCTACCTCCTGAAATCTGTTTCCTGCAATTCTGCCTTGCTTTCAAATCCTCCTCGTTGCCTTCCCTCAATATATTTGTGGACGAGAGTTATCATTTATAACTCTGCAGGTTTGTGAATTGCAGTGCCCCTGAGCTCGATTTTTCAACTCGTTTTTTTGGGAGCTGGCCCCAAAAGCACAGGATTGCTTCAGGCCCTGTTCTGCTTCCGGGCGGCAGGCTGAGCCTGTGGTTAATTCTTCTTCCTGATGGGAAAATAGAGTGACCTGTGCCTGTCCCAACACCTAGAGCTAGTCTCTCACTGGTTCCCCCTCTTCCCGTTCATCCTCAGGACAATTTGCAACCTGTACGGAACAGTAGGTTGAAGGTGCTGATTCTCGAAGGAGGGAGATTGCTAGTAAAGCGGCTGTAATGGCCAACCCGAGCACAAGGAGATGAGAAATGAGGTGCGTTTTCGAAACCTTTCCCGATCACACGGTGTACCATCTTCTGGGTTTCTCATGCATGTTTTTGTTATAGGAAGATGCCCTTGAACTTGGAGATTTGGGACCCATGGGATGGGTACCACGCAGTATTACTTTAAAGGGCCTGCGTTTCCTCAACCAACCTGACCAAACCTCTCAGCCCCAAGAGTGTCCACCCTTATGTCTCAATCAGCTGTGGGTCTAGAGATGGTCAATCCAGGTGGCATCACAGCCCCTGAACGAATATTGTAAGAATTTCTCTCTCTTTCACTGTCTTTGTTTCACGGGTTTTTAAAAGTAATTGATTTTTATAATGGGGTTTAGCTGCTTTTCACTGCTGTTTTTATGCTGCTTTACACCCACTTGACTCACTTACAGAGAGATATCAATACATAGCTTTGAAGATTCTTCCTAGTCAGATATATTCTTGGGCGGTGAATAGGGGTTTTTGCGTCCAGTTCACTGAGCAAGGAGTAGGTCTTGTCTATTACATATTGGGCTTATTGAACGGTATCTGAGCTAATTTGAAACCCTTGTTTTCTGCCTCACCCGACCTCACCTTTCCCGTTAAGCAGCCATAGTGTGTTTTGTAAACGTGTGTCTCTGTTCTGTTTTGTAATTCAGTTCAAGTGTAGCGGTTTTTACATTCCCTCTATAAGTGATATCTTATGATAAGTGTCGTTTTCTGGTTGACTTATTTCACTTAGAATCGTCGTACCTAAATCCACTCATCATGCTGCTACTAGCCTTATGACGTTGATTTCCTGGCTGAGTGATATTCCATTGTACATAAGGACCACAACTTCTTTATCCATTTTTTTCTTTCCTGGCATATTTAAGGTGTAACGAAGTGGAGGTTCTTGTCAACAGAGCAGCCCTAAACTTTGGGGTGCCTGTGTCTTGCTGATTTTTACTTTTCCCAATTTATACACCCATGAGTGGAAGTGCCCTATGCTCTCTAAGCTGAGTTTTTTAGAGGTTTCAGGACACACCGTACACTTCTCCAGAGTGGCTGTTGGCAATTTACATCCCGCCCATCAGCGTAGCAAGGCTCCCGTTTCTCCATGGCCTGTCCTGCATTTCTGGTTTTGACACTTTATTCAGCATGGCCCTTTTGACCGATGGGAAGCGAGACTTCTTTGTAGCGCTGATTTGCCTTTCCAGGTTGCTTGGTTGGCCAAAAAGGGCGTATGCGTTTTTTCCTGAATATATTCAGGAAAAAACGCATACGCCCTTTTTGGCCAAGGGCATCATGGTCGAGGTTTTGCCGCCTTTCCTGTGCTTTAAAGGCGATTCGAATCTACCTCCTGAAATCTGTTTCCTGCAATTCTGCCTTGCTTTCAAATCCTCTTCGTTGCCTTCCCTCAATATATTTGTGGACGAGAGTTATCATTTCTAACTCTGCAGGTTTGTGAATTGCAGTGCCCCTGAGCTCCATTTTTCAACTCGCTTTCTTCGGAGCTGGCCGCAAAAGCGCAGGATTGCTTCAGGCCCTATTCTGGTTCCGGGCGGCAGGCTGAGCCTGTGGTTAATTCTTCTTCCTGATGGGAAAATAGAGTGACCTGTGCCTGTCCCAACACCTAGAGCTAGTCTCTCATTGGTTCCCCCTCTTCCCGTTCATCCTCAGGACAAATTGCAACCTGTACGGAACAGGAGGTTAAAGGTGCTGATTCTCCACGGAGGGAGATTGCTACTAACGTGGCTGGAATGGCGAACCCGAGCACAAGGAGATGAGAAATGAGGTGCGTTTTAGAAACCTTTCCCGATCACACGGTGTACCATCTTCTGGGTTTCTCATGCATGTTTTCGACGTAGGAAGATGCCCTTGAACCTGGAGATTTGGGACCCATGGGATGGGTACCATGCAGTATTACTTTAAAGGGTCTGCGTTTGCTCACCCAACCTCACCAAACCTCTCAGCCACAAGAGTGTCCACCCTTATGTCTCAATCAGCTGTGGGTCTAGATATGGTCAATCCAGGTGGCATCACAGCCCCTGAACGAATTTTGTAAGAATTTCTCTCTCTTTCACTGTCTTTGTTTCACGGGATTTTAAAAGTAATTGATTTTTATAATGGGGTTTAGCTGCTTTTCACTGCTCTGTTTATGCTGCTTTACACCCACTTGACTCATTTACAGAGAGATATCAATACATAGCTTTGAAGATTCTTCCTAGTCAGGTATATTCTTGGGCGGTGAATAGGGGGTGTCGAGTCCAGTTCACTGAGCAAGGAGTAGGTCTTGTCTATTACATATTGGGTTTATGGAACGGTATCTGAGCTCATTTGAAACCCTTGTTTTATGCATCACCCCACCTCACCTTTCCCGTTAAGCAGCCATAGTGTGTCTTCTAAACGTGTGACGCTGTTCTGTTTTGTAATTCAGTTCAAGTGTAGCGGTTTTTACATTCCCTCTCTAAGTGATATCTTATGATAAGTGTCTTTTTCTGTGTGACTTATTTCACTTAGAATCATCGTACCTAAATCCTCTCATCATGCTGCTACTAGCCTTATGACGTTAATTTCATGGCTGAGTGATATGCCATTGTACATAAGGACCACAACTTCCTTTTCCATTTTTCTCTTTCCTGGGATATTTAAGGTGTAACGAAGTGGAGGTTCTTGTCAACAGAGCAGCCCTAAACTTTGGGGTGCCTGTGTCTTGCTGATTTTTAGTTTTCCCAATTTATACGCCCATGAGTGGAAGTGCCTTATTCTCTCTATGCTGAGTTCTTTAGATGTTTCAGGAAACACCGTACACTTCTCCAGAGTGGCTGTTGGCAATTTACATCCCGCCCATCAGCGTAGTAAGGCTCCCGTTTCTCCATGGCCTGTCCTGCATTTCTGGTTTTGACACTTTATTCAGCATGGCCCTTTTGACCGATGGGAAGCGAGACTTCTTTGTAGCGCTGATTTGCCTTTCCAGGTTGCTTGGTTGGCCAAAAAGGGCGTATGCGTTTTTTCCTGAATATATTCAGGAAAAAACGCATACGCCCTTTTTGGCCAAGGGCATCATGGTCGAGGTTTTGCCGCTTTTCCTGTGCTTTAAAGGCGATTCGACTCTACCTCCTGAAATCTGTTTCCTGCAATTCTGCCTTGCTTTCAAATCCTCCTCGTTGCCTTCCCTCAATATATTTGTGGACGAGAGTTATCATTTCTAACTCTGCAGGTTTGTGAATTGCAGTGCCCCTGAGCTCGATTTTTCAACTCGTTTTTTTGGGAGCTGGCCGCAAAAGCGCAGGATTGCTTCAGGCCCTGTTCTGCTTCCGGGCGGCAGGCTGAGCCTGTGGTTAATTCTTCTTCCTGATGGGAAAATAGAGTGACCTGTGCCTGTCCCAACACCTAGAGCTAGTCTCTCACTGGTTCCCCCTCTTCCCGTTCATCCTCAGGACAATTTGCAACCTGTACGGAACAGGAGGTTGAAGGTGCTGATTCTCGAAGGAGGGAGATTGCTAGTAAAGCGGCTGTAATGGCCAACCCGAGCACAAGGAGATGAGAAATGAGGTGCGTTTTCGAAACCTTTCCCGATCACACGGTGTACCATCTTCTGGGTTTCTCATGCATGTTTTTGTTATAGGAAGATGCCCTTGAACTTGGAGATTTGGGACCCATGGGATGGGTACCACGCAGTATTACTTTAAAGGGCCTGCGTTTCCTCAACCAACCTGACCAAACCTCTCAGCCCCAAGAGTGTCCACCCTTATGTCTCAATCAGCTGTGGGTCTAGAGATGGTCAATCCAGGTGGCATCACAGCCCCTGAACGAATATTGTAAGAATTTCTCTCTCTTTCACTGTCTTTGTTTCACGGGTTTTTAAAAGTAATTGATTTTTATAATGGGGTTTAGCTGCTTTTCACTGCTGTTTTTATGCTGCTTTACACCCACTTGACTCACTTACAGAGAGATATCAATACATAGCTTTGAAGATTCTTCCTAGTCAGATATATTCTTGGGCGGTGAATAGGGGGTTTTTGCGTCCAGTTCACTGAGCAAGGAGTAGGTCTTGTCTATTACATATTGGGTTTATTGAATGGTATCTGAGCTAATTTGAAACCCTTGTTTTCTGCCTCACCCGACCTCACCTTTCCCGTTAAGCAGCCATAGTGTGTTTTGTAAACGTGTGTCTCTGTTCTGTTTTGTAATTCAGTTCAAGTGTAGCGGTTTTTACATTCCCTCTATAAGTGATATCTTATGATAAGTGTCGTTTTCTGGTTGACTTATTTCACTTAGAATCGTCGTACCTAAATCCACTCATCATGCTGCTACTAGCCTTATGACGTTGATTTCCTGGCTGAGTGATATTCCATTGTACATAAGGACCACAACTTCTTTATCCATTTTTTTCTTTCCTGGGATATTTAAGGTGTAACGAAGTGGAGGTTCTTGTCAACAGAGCAGCCCTAAACTTTGGGGTGCCTGTGTCTTGCTGATTTTTACTTTTCCCAATTTATACACCCATGAGTGGAAGTGCCCTATGCTCTCTAAGCTGAGTTTTTTAGAGGTTTCAGGACACACCGTACACTTCTCCAGAGTGGCTGTTGGCAATTTACATCACGCCCATCAGCGTAGCAAGGCTCCCGTTTCTCCATGGCCTGTCCTGCATTTCTGGTTTTGACACTTTATTCAGCATGGCCCTTTTGACCGATGGGAAGCGAGACTTCTTTGTAGCGCTGATTTGCCTTTCCAGGTTGCTTGGTTGGCCAAAAAGGGCGTATGCGTTTTTTCCTGAATATATTCAGGAAAAAACGCATACGCCCTTTTTGGCCAAGGGCATCATGGTCGAGGTTTTGCCGCCTTTCCTGTGCTTTAAAGGCGATTCGAATCTACCTCCTGAAATCTGTTTCCTGCAATTCTGCCTTGCTTTCAAATCCTCTTCGTTGCCTTCCCTCAATATATTTGTGGACGAGAGTTATCATTTCTAACTCTGCAGGTTTGTGAATTGCAGTGCCCCTGAGCTCCATTTTTCAACTCGCTTTCTTCGGAGCTGGCCGCAAAAGCGCAGGATTGCTTCAGGCCCTATTCTGGTTCCGGGCGGCAGGCTGAGCCTGTGGTTAATTCTTCTTCCTGATGGGAAAATAGAGTGACCTGTGCCTGTCCCAACACCTAGAGCTAGTCTCTCATTGGTTCCCCCACTTCCCGTTCATCCTCAGGACAAATTGCAACCTGTACGGAACAGGAGGTTAAAGGTGCTGATTCTCCACGGAGGGAGATTGCTACTAACGCGGCTGGAATGGCGAACCCGAGCACAAGGAGATGAGAAATGAGGTGCGTTTTAGAAACCTTTCCCGATCACACGGTGTACCATCTTCTGGGTTTCTCATGCATGTTTTCGATGTAGGAAGATGCCCTTGAACCTGGAGATTTGGGACCCATGGGATGGGTACCACGCAGTATTACTTTAAAGGGTGTGCGTTTGCTCACCCAACCTCACCAAACCTCTCAGCCCCAAGAGTGTCCACCCTTATGTCTCAATCAGCTGTGGGTCTAGAGATGGTCAATCCAGGTGGCATCACAGCCCCTGAACGAATTTTGTAAGAATTTCTCTCTCTTTCACTGTCTTTGTTTCACGGGATTTTAAAAGTAATTGATTTTTATAATGGGGTTTAGCTGCTTTTCACTGCTGTGTTTATGCTGCTTTACACCCACTTGACTCATTTACAGAGGGATATCAATACATAGCTTTCAAGATTGTTCCTAGTCAGATATATTCTTGGGCGGTGAATAGGGGGTGTCGAGTCCAGTTCACTGAGCAAGGAGTAGGTCTTGTCTATTACATATTGGGTTTATGGAACGGTATCTGAGCTAATTTAAAACCCTTGTTTTCTACCTCACCCGACCTCACCTTTCCCGTTAAGCAGCCATAGTGTGTTTTGTAAACGTGTGTCTCTGTTCTGTTTTGTAATTCAGTTCAAGTGTAGCGGTTTTTACATTCCCTCTATAAGTCATATCTTATGATAAGTGTTGTTTTCTGGTTGACTTATTTCACTTAGAATCGTCGTACCTAAATCCACTCATCATGCTGCTACTAGCCTTATGACGTTGATTTCATGGCTGAGTGATATGCCATTGTACATAAGGACCACAACTTCCTTATCCATTTTTCTCTTTCCTGGGATATTTAAGGTGTAACGAAGTGGAGGTTCTTGTCAACAGAGCAGCCCTAAACTTTGGGGTGCCTGTGTCTTCCTGATTTTTAGTTTTCCCAATTTATACGCCCATGAGTGGAAGTGCCTTATGCTCTCTATGCTGAGTTCTTTAGATGTTTCAGGAAACACCGTACACTTCTCCAGAGTGGCTGTTGGCAATTTACATCCCGCCCATCAGCGTAGTAAGGCTCCCGTTTCTCCATGGCCTGTCCTGCATTTCTGGTTTTGACACTTTATTCAGCATGGCCCTTTTGACCGATGGGAAGCGAGACTTCTTTGTAGCGCTGATTTGCCTTTCCAGGTTGCTTGGTTGGCCAAAAAGGGCGTATGCGTTTTTTCCTGAATATATTCAGGAAAAAACGCATACGCCCTTTTTGGCCAAGGGCATCATGGTCGAGGTTTTGCCGCTTTTCCTGTGCTTTAAAGGCGATTCGACTCTACCTCCTGAAATCTGTTTCCTGCAATTCTGCCTTGCTTTCAAATCCTCCTCGTTGCCTTCCCTCAATATATTTGTGGACGAGAGTTATCATTTCTAACTCTGCAGGTTTGTGAATTGCAGTGCCCCTGAGCTCGATTTTTCAACTCGTTTTTTTGGGACCTGGCCGCAAAAGCGCAGGATTGCTTCAGGCCCTGTTCTGCTTCCGGGCGGCAGGCTGAGCCTGTGGTTAATTCTTCTTCCTGATGGGAAAATAGAGTGACCTGTGCCTGTCCCAACACCTAGAGCTAGTCTCTCACTGGTTCCCCCTCTTCCCGTTCATCCTCAGGACAATTTGCAACCTGTACGGAACAGGAGGTTGAAGGTGCTGATTCTCGAAGGAGGGAGATTGCTAGTAAAGCGGCTGTAATGGCCAACCCGAGCACAAGGAGATGAGAAATGAGGTGCGTTTTCGAAACCTTTCCCGATCACACGGTGTACCATCTTCTGGGTTTCTCATGCATGTTTTTGTTATAGGAAGATGCCCTTGAACTTGGAGATTTGGGACCCATGGGATGGGTACCACGCAGTATTACTTTAAAGGGCCTGCGTTTCCTCAACCAACCTGACCAAACCTCTCAGCCCCAAGAGTGTCCACCCTTATGTCTCAATCAGCTGTGGGTCTAGAGATGGTCAATCCAGGTGGCATCACAGCCCCTGAACGAATATTGTAAGAATTTCTCTCTCTTTCACTGTCTTTGTTTCACGGGTTTTTAAAAGTAATTGATTTTTATAATGGGGTTTAGCTGCTTTTCACTGCTGTTTTTATGCTGCTTTACACCCACTTGACTCACTTACAGAGAGATATCAATACATAGCTTTGAAGATTCTTCCTAGTCAGATATATTCTTGGGCGGTGAATAGGGGTTTTTTGCATCCAGTTCACTGAGCAAGGAGTAGGTCTTGTCTATTACATATTGGGTTTATTGAACGGTATCTGAGCTAATTTGAAACCCTTGTTTTCTGCCTCACCCGACCTCACCTTTCCCGTTAAGCAGCCATAGTGTGTTTTGTAAACGTGTGTCTCTGTTCTGTTTTGTAATTCAGTTCAAGTGTAGCGGTTTTTACATTCCCTCTATAAGTGATATCTTATGATAAGTGTCGTTTTCTGGTTGACTTATTTCACTTAGAATCGTCGTACCTAAATCCACTCATCATGCTGCTACTAGCCTTATGACGTTGATTTCCTGGCTGAGTGATATTCCATTGTACATAAGGACCACAACTTCTTTATCCATTTTTTTCTTTCCTGGCATATTTAAGGTGTAACGAAGTGGAGGTTCTTGTCAACAGAGCAGCCCTAAACTTTGGGGTGCCTGTGTCTTGCTGATTTTTACTTTTCCCAATTTATACACCCATGAGTGGAAGTGCCCTATGCTCTCTAAGCTGAGTTTTTTAGAGGTTTCAGGACACACCGTACACTTCTCCAGAGTGGCTGTTGGCAATTTACATCCCGCCCATCAGCGTAGCAAGGCTCCCGTTTCTCCATGGCCTGTCCTGCATTTCTGGTTTTGACACTTTATTCAGCATGGCCCTTTTGACCGATGGGAAGCGAGACTTCTTTGTATCGCTGATTTGCCTTTCCAGGTTGCTTGGTTGGCCAAAAAGGGCGTATGCGTTTTTTCCTGAATATATTCAGGAAAAAACGCATACGCCCCTTTTGGCCAAGGGCATCATGGTCGAGGTTTTGCCGCCTTTCCTGTGCTTTAAAGGCGATTCGAATCTACCTCCTGAAATCTGTTTCCTGCAATTCTGCCTTGCTTTCAAATCCTCTTCGTTGCCTTCCCTCAATATATTTGTGGACGAGAGTTATCATTTCTAACTCTGCAGGTTTGTGAATTGCAGTGCCCCTGAGCTCCATTTTTCAACTCGCTTTCTTCGGAGCTGGCCGCAAAAGCGCAGGATTGCTTCAGGCCCTATTCTGGTTCCGGGCGGCAGGCTGAGCCTGTGGTTAATTCTTCTTCCTGATGGGAAAATAGAGTGACCTGTGCCTGTCCCAACACCTAGAGCTAGTCTCTCATTGGTTCCCCCTCTTCCCGTTCATCCTCAGGACAAATTGCAACCTGTACGGAACAGGAGGTTAAAGGTGCTGATTCTCCACGGAGGGAGATTGCTACTAACGCGGCTGGAATGGCGAACCCGAGCACAAGGAGATGAGAAATGAGGTGCGTTTTAGAAACCTTTCCCGATCACACGGTGTACCATCTTCTGGGTTTCTCATGCATGTTTTCGATGTAGGAAGATGCCCTTGAACCTGGAGATTTGGGACCCATGGGATGGGTACCATGCAGTATTACTTTAAAGGGTCTGCGTTTGCTCACCCAACCTCACCAAACCTCTCAGCCCCAAGAGTGTCCACCCTTATGTCTCAATCAGCTGTGGGTCTAGATATGGTCAATCCAGGTGGCATCACAGCCCCTGAACGAATTTTGTAAGAATTTCTCTCTCTTTCACTGTCTTTGTTTCACGGGATTTTAAAAGTAATTGATTTTTATAATGGGGTTTAGCTGCTTTTCACTGCTCTGTTTATGCTGCTTTACACCCACTTGACTCATTTACAGAGAGATATCAATACATAGCTTTGAAGATTCTTCCTAGTCAGGTATATTCTTGGGCGGTGAATAGGGGGTGTCGAGTCCAGTTCACTGAGCAAGGAGTAGGTCTTGTCTATTACATATTGGGTTTATGGAACGGTATCTGAGCTAATTTGAAACTCTTGTTTTCTACCTCACCTGACCTCACCTTTCCCGTTAAGCAGCCATAGTGTGTTTTGTAAACGTGTGACGCTGTTCTGTTTTGTAATTCAGTTCAAGTGTAGCGGTTTTTACATTCCCTCTCTAAGTGATATCTTATGATAAGTGTCTTTTTCTGTGTGACTTATTTCACTTAGAATCATCGTACCTAAATCCTCTCATCATGCTGCTACTAGCCTTATGACGTTAATTTCATGGCTGAGTGATATGCCATTGTACATAAGGACCACAACTTCCTTATCCATTTTTCTCTTTCCTGGGATATTTAAGGTGTAACGAAGTGGAGGTTCTTGTCAACAGAGCAGCCCTAAACTTTGGGGTGCCTGTGTCTTGCTGATTTTTAGTTTTCCCAATTTATACGCCCATGAGTGGAAGTGCCCTATGCTCTCTAAGCTGAGTTTTTTAGAGGTTTCAGGACACACCGTACACTTCTCCAGAGTGGCTGTTGGCAATTTACATCCCGCCCATCAGCGTAGCAAGGCTCCCGTTTCTCCATGGCCTGTCCTGCATTTCTGGTTTTGACACTTTATTCAGCATGGCCCTTTTGACCGATGGGAAGCGAGACTTCTTTGTAGCGCTGATTTGCCTTTCCAGGTTGCTTGGTTGGCCAAAAAGGGCGTATGCGTTTTTTCCTGAATATATTCAGGAAAAAACGCATACGCCCTTTTTGGCCAAGGGCATCATGGTCGAGGTTTTGCCGCCTTTCCTGTGCTTTAAAGGCGATTCGACTCTACCTCCTGAAATCTGTTTCCTGCAATTCTGCCTTGCTTTCAAATCCTCCTCGTTGCCTTCCCTCAATATATTTGTGGACGAGAGTTATCATTTATAACTCTGCAGGTTTGTGAATTGCAGTGCCCCTGAGCTCGATTTTTCAACTCGTTTTTTTGGGAGCTGGCCGCAAAAGCACAGGATTGCTTCAGGCCCTGTTCTGCTTCCGGGCGGCAGGCTGAGCCTGTGGTTAATTCTTCTTCCTGATAGGAAAATAGAGTGACCTGTGCCTGTCCCAACACCTAGAGCTAGTCTCTCACTGGTTCCCCCTCTTCCCGTTCATCCTCAGGACAATTTGCAACCTGTACGGAACAGGAGGTTGAAGGTGCTGATTCTCGAAGGAGGGAGATTGCTAGTAGAGCGGCTGTAATGGCCAACCCGAGCACAAGGAGATGAGAAATGAGGTGCGTTTTCGAAACCTTTCCCGATCACACGGTGTACCATCTTCTGGGTTTCTCATGCATGTTTTTGTTATAGGAAGATGCCCTTGAACTTGGAGATTTGGGACCCATGGGATGGGTACCACGCAGTATTACTTTAAAGGGCCTGCGTTTCCTCAACCAACCTGACCAAACCTCTCAGCCACAAGAGTGTCCACCCTTATGTCTCAATCAGCTGTGGGTCTAGAGATGGTCAATCCAGGTGGCATCACAGCCCCTGAACGAATATTGTAAGAATTTCTCTCTCTTTCACTGTCTTTGTTTCATGGGTTTTTAAAAGTAATTGATTTTTATAATGGGGTTTAGCTGCTTTTCACTGCTGTTTTTATGCTGCTTTACACCCACTTGACTCACTTACAGAGAGATATCAATACATAGCTTTGAAGATTCTTCCTAGTCAGATATATTCTTGGGCGGTGAATAGGGGGTTTTTGCATCCAGTTCACTGAGCAAGGAGTAGGTCTTGTCTATTACATATTGGGTTTATTGAACGGTATCTGAGCTAATTTGAAACCCTTGTTTTCTGCCTCACCCGACCTCACCTTTCCCGTTAAGCAGCCATAGTGTGTTTTGTAAACGTGTGACGCTGTTCTGTTTTGTAATTCAGTTCAAGTGTAGCGGTTTTTACATTCCCTCTATAAGTGATATCTTATGATAAGTGTCGTTTTCTGGTTGACTTATTTCACTTAGAATCGTCGTACCTAAATCCACTCATCATGCTGCTACTAGCCTTATGACGTTGATTTCCTGGCTGAGTGATATTCCATTGTACATAAGGACCACAACTTCTTTATCCATTTTTTTCTTTCCTGGCATATTTAAGGTGTAACGAAGTGGAGGTTCTTGTCAACAGAGCAGCCCTAAACTTTGGGGTGCCTGTGTCTTGCTGATTTTTACTTTTCCCAATTTATACACCCATGAGTGGAAGTGCCCTATGCTCTCTAAGCTGAGTTTTTTAGAGGTTTCAGGACACACCGTACACTTCTCCAGAGTGGCTGTTGGCAATTTACATCCCGCCCATCAGCGTAGCAAGGCTCCCGTTTCTCCATGGCCTGTCCTGCATTTCTGGTTTTGACACTTTATTCAGCATGGCCCTTTTGACCGATGGGAAGCGAGACTTCTTTGTAGCGCTGATTTGCCTTTCCAGGTTGCTTGGTTGGCCAAAAAGGGCGTATGCGTTTTTTCCTGAATATATTCAGGAAAAAACGCATACGCCCCTTTTGGCCAAGGGCATCATGGTCGAGGTTTTGCCGCCTTTCCTGTGCTTTAAAGGCGATTCGAATCTACCTCCTGAAATCTGTTTCCTGCAATTCTGCCTTGCTTTCAAATCCTCTTCGTTGCCTTCCCTCAATATATTTGTGGACGAGAGTTATCATTTCTAACTCTGCAGGTTTGTGAATTGCTGTGCCCCTGAGCTCCATTTTTCAACTCGCTTTCTTCGGAGCTGGCCGCAAAAGCGCAGGATTGCTTCAGGCCCTATTCTGGTTCCGGGCGGCAGGCTGAGCCTGTGGTTAATTCTTCTTCCTGATGGGAAAATAGAGTGACCTGTGCCTGTCCCAACACCTAGAGCTAGTCTCTCATTGGTTCCCCCTCTTCCCGTTCATCCTCAGGACAAATTGCAACCTGTACGGAACAGGAGGTTAAAGGTGCTGATTCTCCACGGAGGGAGATTGCTACTAACGTGGCTGGAATGGCGAACCCGAGCACAAGGAGATGAGAAATGAGGTGCGTTTTAGAAACCTTTCCCGATCACACGGTGTACCATCTTCTGGGTTTCTCATGCATGTTTTCGATGTAGGAAGATGCCCTTGAACCTGGAGATTTGGGACCCATGGGATGGGTACCATGCAGTATTACTTTAAAGGGTCTGCGTTTGCTCACCCAACCTCACCAAACCTCTCAGCCCCAAGAGTGTCCACCCTTATGTCTCAATCAGCTGTGGGTCTAGATATGGTCAATCCAGGTGGCATCACAGCCCCTGAACGAATTTTGTAAGAATTTCTCTCTCTTTCACTGTCTTTGTTTCACGGGATTTTAAAAGTAATTGATTTTTATAATGGGGTTTAGCTGCTTTTCACTGCTCTGTTTATGCTGCTTTACACCCACTTGACTCATTTACAGAGAGATATCAATACATAGCTTTGAAGATTCTTCCTAGTCAGGTATATTCTTGGGCGGTGAATAGGGGGTGTCGAGTCCAGTTCACTGAGCAAGGAGTAGGTCTTGTCTATTACATATTGGGTTTATGGAACGGTATCTGAGCTAATTTGAAACCCTTGTTTTCTACCTCACCTGACCTCACCTTTCCCGTTAAGCAGCCATAGTGTGTTTTGTAAACGTGTGACGCTGTTCTGTTTTGTAATTCAGTTCAAGTGTAGCGGTTTTTACATTCCCTCTCTAAGTGATATCTTATGATAAGTGTCTTTTTCTGTGTGACTTATTTCACTTAGAATCATCGTACCTAAATCCTCTCATCATGCTGCTACTAGCCTTATGACGTTAATTTCATGGCTGAGTGATATGCCATTGTACATAAGGACCACAACTTCCTTATCCATTTTTCTCTTTCCTGGGATATTTAAGGTGTAACGAAGTGGAGGTTCTTGTCAACAGAGCAGCCCTAAACTTTGGGGTGCCTGTGTCTTGCTGATTTTTAGTTTTCCCAATTTATACGCCCATGAGTGGAAGTGCCCTATGCTCTCTAAGCTGAGTTTTTTAGAGGTTTCAGGACACACCGTACACTTCTCCAGAGTGGCTGTTGGCAATTTACATCCCGCCCATCAGCGTAGCAAGGCTCCCGTTTCTCCATGGCCTGTCCTGCATTTCTGGTTTTGACACTTTATTCAGCATGGCCCTTTTGACCGATGGGAAGCGAGACTTCTTTGTAGCGCTGATTTGCCTTTCCAGGTTGCTTGGTTGGCCAAAAAGGGCGTATGCGTTTTTTCCTGAATATATTCAGGAAAAAACGCATACGCCCTTTTTGGCCAAGGGCATCATGGTCGAGGTTTTGCCGCCTTTCCTGTGCTTTAAAGGCGATTCGACTCTACCTCCTGAAATCTGTTTCCTGCAATTCTGCCTTGCTTTCAAATCCTCCTCGTTGCCTTCCCTCAATATATTTGTGGACGAGAGTTATCATTTATAACTCTGCAGGTTTGTGAATTGCAGTGCCCCTGAGCTCGATTTTTCAACTCGTTTTTTTGGGAGCTGGCCCCAAAAGCACAGGATTGCTTCAGGCCCTGTTCTGCTTCCGGGCGGCAGGCTGAGCCTGTGGTTAATTCTTCTTCCTGATGGGAAAATAGAGTGACCTGTGCCTGTCCCAACACCTAGAGCTAGTCTCTCACTGGTTCCCCCTCTTCCCGTTCATCCTCAGGACAATTTGCAACCTGTACGGAACAGGAGGTTGAAGGTGCTGATTCTCGAAGGAGGGAGATTGCTAGTAGAGCGGCTGTAATGGCCAACCCGAGCACAAGGAGATGAGAAATGAGGTGCGTTTTCGAAATCTTTCCCGATCACACGGTGTACCATCTTCTGGGTTTCTCATGCATGTTTTTGTTATAGGAAGATGCCCTTGAACTTGGAGATTTGGGACCCATGGGATGGGTACCACGCAGTATTACTTTAAAGGGCCTGCGTTTCCTCAACCAACCTGACCAAACCTCTCAGCCACAAGAGTGTCCACCCTTATGTCTCAATCAGCTGTGGGTCTAGAGATGGTCAATCCAGGTGGCATCACAGCCCCTGAACGAATATTGTAAGAATTTCTCTCTCTTTCACTGTCTTTGTTTCACGGGTTTTTAAAAGTAATTGATTTTTATAATGGGGTTTAGCTGCTTTTCACTGCTGTTTTTATGCTGCTTTACACCCACTTGACTCACTTACAGAGAGATATCAATACATAGCTTTGAAGATTCTTCCTAGTCAGATATATTCTTGGGCGGTGAATAGGGGTTTTTTGCATCCAGTTCACTGAGCAAGGAGTAGGTCTTGTCTATTACATATTGGGTTTATTGAACGGTATCTGAGCTAATTTGAAACCCTTGTTTTCTGCCTCACCCGACCTCACCTTTCCCGTTAAGCAGCCATAGTGTGTTTTGTAAACGTGTGACGCTGTTCTGTTTTGTAATTCAGTTCAAGTGTAGCGGTTTTTACATTCCCTCTATAAGTGATATCTTATGATAAGTGTCGTTTTCTGGTTGACTTATTTCACTTAGAATCGTCGTACCTAAATCCACTCATCATGCTGCTACTAGCCTTATGACGTTGATTTCCTGGCTGAGTGATATTCCATTGTACATAAGGACCACAACTTCTTTATCCATTTTTTTCTTTCCTGGCATATTTAAGGTGTAACGAAGTGGAGGTTCTTGTCAACAGAGCAGCCCTAAACTTTGGGGTGCCTGTGTCTTGCTGATTTTTACTTTTCCCAATTTATACACCCATGAGTGGAAGTGCCCTATGCTCTCTAAGCTGAGTTTTTTAGAGGTTTCAGGACACACCGTACACTTCTCCAGAGTGGCTGTTGGCAATTTACATCCCGCCCATCAGCGTAGCAAGGCTCCCGTTTCTCCATGGCCTGTCCTGCATTTCTGGTTTTGACACTTTATTCAGCATGGCCCTTTTGACCGATGGGAAGCGAGACTTCTTTGTAGCGCTGATTTGCCTTTCCAGGTTGCTTGGTTGGCCAAAAAGGGCGTATGCGTTTTTTCCTGAATATATTCAGGAAAAAACGCATACGCCCCTTTTGGCCAAGGGCATCATGGTCAAGGTTTTGCCGCCTTTCCTGTGCTTTAAAGGCGATTCGAATCTACCTCCTGAAATCTGTTTCCTGCAATTCTGCCTTGCTTTCAAATCCTCTTCGTTGCCTTCCCTCAATATATTTGTGGACGAGAGTTATCATTTCTAACTCTGCAGGTTTGTGAATTGCTGTGCCCCTGAGCTCCATTTTTCAACTCGCTTTCTTCGGAGCTGGCCGCAAAAGCGCAGGATTGCTTCAGGCCCTATTCTGGTTCCGGGCGGCAGGCTGAGCCTGTGGTTAATTCTTCTTCCTGATGGGAAAATAGAGTGACCTGTGCCTGTCCCAACACCTAGAGCTAGTCTCTCATTGGTTCCCCCTCTTCCCGTTCATCCTCAGGACAAATTGCAACCTGTACGGAACAGGAGGTTAAAGGTGCTGATTCTCCACGGAGGGAGATTGCTACTAACGTGGCTGGAATGGCGAACCCGAGCACAAGGAGATGAGAAATGAGGTGCGTTTTAGAAACCTTTCCCGATCACACGGTGTACCATCTTCTGGATTTCTCATGCATGTTTTCGATGTAGGAAGATGCCCTTGAACCTGGAGATTTGGGACCCATGGGATGGGTACCATGCAGTATTACTTTAAAGGGTCTGCGTTTGCTCACCCAACCTCACCAAACCTCTCAGCCCCAAGAGTGTCCACCCTTATGTCTCAATCAGCTGTGGGTCTAGATATGGTCAATCCAGGTGGCATCACAGCCCCTGAACGAATTTTGTAAGAATTTCTCTCTCTTTCACTGTCTTTGTTTCACGGGATTTTAAAAGTAATTGATTTTTATAATGGGGTTTAGCTGCTTTTCACTGCTCTGTTTATGCTGCTTTACACCCACTTGACTCATTTACAGAGAGATATCAATACATAGCTTTGAAGATTCTTCCTAGTCAGGTATATTCTTGGGCGGTGAATAGGGGGTGTCGAGTCCAGTTCACTGAGCAAGGAGTAGGTCTTGTCTATTACATATTGGGTTTATGGAACGGTATCTGAGCTAATTTGAAACCCTTGTTTTCTACCTCACCCGACCTCACCTTTCCCGTTAAGCAGCCATAGTGTGTTTTGTAAACGTGTGACGCTGTTCTGTTTTGTAATTCAGTTCAAGTGTAGCGGTTTTTACATTCCCTCTCTAAGTGATATCTTATGATAAGTGTCTTTTTCTGTGTGACTTATTTCACTTAGAATCATCATACCTAAATCCTCTCATCATGCTGCTACTAGCCTTATGACGTTAATTTCATGGCTGAGTGATATGCCATTGTACATAAGGACCACAACTTCCTTATCCATTTTTCTCTTTCCTGGGATATTTAAGGTGTAACGAAGTGGAGGTTCTTGTCAACAGAGCAGCCCTAAACTTTGGGGTGCCTGTGTCTTGCTGATTTTTAGTTTTCCCAATTTATACGCCCATGAGTGGAAGTGCCTTATGCTCTCTATGCTGAGTTCTTTAGATGTTTCAGGAAACACCGTACACTTCTCCAGAGTGGCTGTTGGCAATTTACATCCCGCCCATCAGCGTAGTAAGGCTCCCGTTTCTCCATGGCCTGTCCTGCATTTCTGGTTTTGACACTTTATTCAGCATGGCCCTTTTGACCGATGGGAAGCGAGACTTCTTTGTAGCGCTGGTTTGCCTTTCCAGGTTGCTTGGTTGGCCAAAAAGGGCCTATGCGTTTTTTCCTGAATATATTCAGGAAAAAACGCATACGCCCTTTTTGGCCAAGGGCATCATGGTCGAGGTTTTGCCGCTTTTCCTGTGCTTTAAAGGCGATTCGACTCTACCTCCTGAAATCTGTTTCCTGCAATTCTGCCTTGCTTTCAAATCCTCCTCGTTGCCTTCCCTCAATATATTTGTGGACGAGAGTTATCATTTATAACTCTGCAGGTTTGTGAATTGCAGTGCCCCTGAGCTCGATTTTTCAACTCGTTTTTTTGGGAGCTGGCCGCAAAAGCACAGGATTGCTTCAGGCCCTGTTCTGCTTCCGGGCGGCAGGCTGAGCCTGTGGTTAATTCTTCTTCCTGATGGGAAAATAGAGTGACCTGTGCCTGTCCCAACACCTAGAGCTAGTCTCTCACTGGTTCCCCCTCTTCCCGTTCATCCTCAGGACAATTTGCAACCTGTACGGAACAGGAGGTTGAAGGTGCTGATTCTCGAAGGAGGGAGATTGCTAGTAAAGTGGCTGTAATGGCCAACCCGAGCACAAGGAGATGAGAAATGAGGTGCGTTTTCGAAACCTTTCCCGATCACACGGTGTACCATCTTCTGGGTTTCTCATGCATGTTTTCGATGTAGGAAGATGCCCTTGAACCTGGAGATTTTGGACCCATGGGATGGATACCACGCAGTATTACTTTAAAGGGTCTGCGTTTGCTCACCCAACCTCACCAAACCTCTCAGCCCCAAGAGTGTCCACCCTTATGTCTCAATCAGCTGTGGGTCTAGAGATGGTCAATAAAGGTGGCATCACAGCCCCTGAACGAATTTTGTAAGAATTTCTCTCTCTTTCACTGTCTTTGTTTCACGGGTTTTTAAAAGTAATTGATTTTTATAATGGGGTTTAGCTGCTTTTCACTGCTGTGTTTATGCTGCTTTACACCCACTTGACTCATTTACAGAGAGATATCAATACATAGCTTTGAAGATTCTTCCTTGTCAGATATATTCTTGGGCGGTGAATAGGGGGTGTCGAGTCCAGTTCACTGAGCAAGGAGTAGGTCTTGTCTATTACATATTGGGTTTATTGAACGGTATCTGAGCTAATTTGAAACCCTTGTTTTCTGCCTCACCCAACCTCACCTTTCCCGTTAAGCAGCCATAGTGTGTTTTGTAAACGTGTGTCTCTGTTCTGTTTTGTAATTCAGTTCAAGTGTAGCGGTCTTTACATTCCCTCTATAAGTGATATCTTATGATAAGTGTCGTTTTCTGGTTGACTTATTTCACTTAGAATCGTCGTACCTAAATCCACTCATCATGCTGCTACTAGCCTTATGACGTTGATTTCATGGCTGAGTGATATTCCATTGAACATAAGGACCACAACTTCTTTATCCATTTTTTTCTTTCCTGGGATATTTAAGGTGTAACGAAGTGGAGGTTCTTGTCAACAGAGCAGCCCTAAACTTTGGGGTGCCTGTGTCTTGCTGATTTTTAGTTTTCCCAATTTATACGCCCATGAGTGGAAGTGCCCTATGTTCTCTAAGCTGAGTTTTTTAGAGGTTTCAGGACACACTGTACACTTCTGCAGAGTGGCTGTTGGCAATTTACATGCCGCCCATCAGCGTAGCAAGGCTCCCGTTTCTCCATGGCCTGTCCTGCATTTCTGGTTTTGACACTTTATTCAGCATGGCCCTTTTGACCGATGGGAAGCGAGACTTCTTTGTAGCGCTGATTTGCCTTTCCAGGTTGCTTGGTTGGCCAAAAAGGGCGTCTGCTTTTTTTCCTGAATATATTCAGGAAAAAACGCAGACGCCCTTTTTGGCCAAGGGCATCATGGTCGAGGTTTTGCCGCTTTTCCTGTGCTTTAAAGGCGATTTGAATCTACCTCCTGAAATCTGTTTCCTGCAATTCTGACTTGCTTTCAAATCCTCTTCGTTGCCTTTCCTCAATATATTTGTGGACGAGAGTTATCATTTCTAACTCTGCAGGTTTGTGAATTGCAGTGCCCCTGAGCTCGATTTTTCAACTCGTTTTTTTGGGAGCTGGCCGCAAAAGCGCAGGATTGCTTCAGGCCCTGTTCTGCTTCCGGGCGGCAGGCTGAGCCTGTGGTTAATTCTTCTTCCTGATGGGAAAATAGAGTGACCTGTGCCTGTCCCAACACCTAGAGCTAGTCTCTCACTGGTTCCCCCTCTTCCCGTTCATCCTCAGGACAATTTGCAACCTGTACGGAACAGGAGGTTGAAGGTGCTGATTCTCGAAGGAGGGAGATTGCTAGTAAAGCGGCTGTAATGGCCAACCCGAGCACAAGGAGATGAGAAATGAGGTGCGTTTTCGAAACCTTTCCCGATCACACGGTGTACCATCTTCTGGGTTTCTCATGCATGTTTTTGTTATAGGAAGATGCCCTTGAACTTGGAGATTTGGGACCCATGGGATGGGTACCACGCAGTATTACTTTAAAGGGCCTGCGTTTCCTCAACCAACCTGACCAAACCTCTCAGCCACAAGAGTGTCCACCCTTATGTCTCAATCAGCTGTGGGTCTAGAGATGGTCAATCCAGGTGGCATCACAGCCCCTGAACGAATATTGTAAGAATTTCTCTCTCTTTCACTGTCTTTGTTTCACGGGTTTTTAAAAGTAATTGATTTTTATAATGGGGTTTAGCTGCTTTTCACTGCTGTTTTTATGCTGCTTTACACCCACTTGACTCACTTACAGAGAGATATCAATACATAGCTTTGAAGATTCTTCCTAGTCAGATATATTCTTGGGCGGTGAATAGGGGTTTTTTGCATCCAGTTCACTGAGCAAGGAGTAGGTCTTGTCTAATACATATTGGGTTTATTGAACGGTATCTGAGCTAATTTGAAACCCTTGTTTTCTGCCTCACCCGACCTCACCTTTCCCGTTAAGCAGCCATAGTGTGTTTTGTAAACGTGTGACGCTGTTCTGTTTTGTAATTCAGTTCAAGTGTAGCGGTTTTTACATTCCCTCTATAAGTGATATCTTATGATAAGTGTCGTTTTCTGGTTGACTTATTTCACTTAGAATCGTCGTACCTAAATCCACTCATCATGCTGCTACTAGCCTTATGACGTTGATTTCCTGGCTGAGTGATATTCCATTGTACATAAGGACCACAACTTCTTTATCCATTTTTTTCTTTCCTGGCATATTTAAGGTGTAACGAAGTGGAGGTTCTTGTCAACAGAGCAGCCCTAAACTTTGGGGTGCCTGTGTCTTGCTGATTTTTACTTTTCCCAATTTATACACCCATGAGTGGAAGTGCCCTATGCTCTCTAAGCTGAGTTTTTTAGAGGTTTCAGGACACACCGTACACTTCTCCAGAGTGGCTGTTGGCAATTTACATCCCGCCCATCAGCGTAGCAAGGCTCCCGTTTCTCCATGGCCTGTCCTGCATTTCTGGTTTTGACACTTTATTCAGCATGGCCCTTTTGACCGATGGGAAGCGAGACTTCTTTGTAGCGCTGATTTGCCTTTCCAGGTTGCTTGGTTGGCCAAAAAGGGCGTATGCGTTTTTTCCTGAATATATTCAGGAAAAAACGCATACGCCCCTTTTGGCCAAGGGCATCATGGTCGAGGTTTTGCCGCCTTTCCTGTGCTTTAAAGGCGATTCGAATCTACCTCCTGAAATCTGTTTCCTGCAATTCTGCCTTGCTTTCAAATCCTCTTCGTTGCCTTCCCTCAATATATTTGTGGACGAGAGTTATCATTTCTAACTCTGCAGGTTTGTGAATTGCTGTGCCCCTGAGCTCCATTTTTCAACTCGCTTTCTTCGGAGCTGGCCGCAAAAGCGCAGGATTGCTTCAGGCCCTATTCTGGTTCCGGGCGGCAGGCTGAGCCTGTGGTTAATTCTTCTTCCTGATGGGAAAATAGAGTGACCTGTGCCTGTCCCAACACCTAGAGCTAGTCTCTCACTGGTTCCCCCTCTTCCCGTTCATCCTCAGGACAATTTGCAACCTGTACGGAACAGGAGGTTGAAGGTGCTGATTCTCCACGGAGGGAGATTGCTACTAACGCGGCTGGAATGGCCAACCCGAGCACAAGGAGATGAGAAATGAGGTGCGTTTTAGAAACCTTTCCCGATCACACGGTGTACCATCTTCTGGGTTTCTCATGCATGTTTTCGATGTAGGAAGATGCCCTTGAACCTGGAGATTTGGGACCCATGGGATGGGTACCATGCAGTATTACTTTAAAGGGTCTGCGTTTGCTCACCCAACCTCACCAAACCTCTCAGCCCCAAGAGTGTCCACCCTTATGTCTCAATCAGCTGTGGGTCTAGATATGGTCAATCCAGGTGGCATCACAGCCCCTGAACGAATTTTGTAAGAATTTCTCTCTCTTTCACTGTCTTTGTTTCACGGGATTTTAAAAGTAATTGATTTTTATAATGGGGTTTAGCTGCTTTTCACTGCTCTGTTTATGCTGCTTTACACCCACTTGACTCATTTACAGAGAGATATCAATACATAGCTTTGAAGATTCTTCCTAGTCAGGTATATTCTTGGGCGGTGAATAGGGGGTGTCGAGTCCAGTTCACTGAGCAAGGAGTAGGTCTTGTCTATTACATATTGGGTTTATGGAACGGTATCTGAGCTAATTTGAAACCCTTGTTTTCTACCTCACCTGACCTCACCATTCCCGTTAAGCAGCCATAGTGTGTTTTGTAAACGTGTGACGCTGTTCTGTTTTGTAATTCAGTTCAAGTGTAGCGGTTTTTACATTCCCTCTCTAAGTGATATCTTATGATAAGTGTCTTTTTCTGTGTGACTTATTTCACTTAGAATCATCGTACCTAAATCCTCTCATCATGCTGCTACTAGCCTTATGACGTTAATTTCATGGCTGAGTGATATGCCATTGTACATAAGGACCACAACTTCCTTATCCATTTTTCTCTTTCCTGGGATATTTAAGGTGTAACGAAGTGGAGGTTCTTGTCAACAGAGCAGCCCTAAACTTTGGGGTGCCTGTGTCTTGCTGATTTTTAGTTTTCCCAATTTATACGCCCATGAGTGGAAGTGCCTTATGCTCTCTATGCTGAGTTCTTTAGATGTTTCAGGAAACACCGTACACTTCTCCAGAGTGGCTGTTGGCAATTTACATCCCGCCCATCAGCGTAGTAAGGCTCCCGTTTCTCCATGGCCTGTCCTGCATTTCTGGTTTTGACACTTTATTCAGCATGGCCCTTTTGACCGATGGGAAGCGAGACTTCTTTGTAGCGCTGGTTTGCCTTTCCAGGTTGCTTGGTTGGCCAAAAAGGGCGTATGCGTTTTTTCCTGAATATATTCAGGAAAAAACGCATACGCCCTTTTTGGCCAAGGGCATCATGGTCGAGGTTTTGCCGCTTTTCCTGTGCTTTAAAGGCGATTCGACTCTACCTCCTGAAATCTGTTTCCTGCAATTCTTCCTTGCTTTCAAATCCTCCTCGTTGCCTTCCCTCAATATATTTGTGGACGAGAGTTATCATTTATAACTCTGCAGGTTTGTGAATTGCAGTGCCCCTGAGCTCGATTTTTCAACTCGTTTTTTTGGGAGCTGGCCGCAAAAGCACAGGATTGCTTCAGGCCCTGTTCTGCTTCCGGGCGGCAGGCTGAGCCTGTGGTTAATTCTTCTTCCTGATGGGAAAATAGAGTGACCTGTGCCTGTCCCAACACCTAGAGCTAGTCTCTCACTGGTTCCCCCTCTTCCCGTTCATCCTCAGGACAATTTGCAACCTGTACGGAACAGGAGGTTGAAGGTGCTGATTCTCGAAGGAGGGAGATTGCTAGTAAAGCGGCTGTAATGGCCAACCCGAGCACAAGGAGATGAGAAATGAGGTGCGTTTTCGAAACCTTTCCCGATCACACGGTGTACCATCTTCTGGGTTTCTCATGCATGTTTTTGTTATAGGAAGATGCCCTTGAACTTGGAGATTTGGGACCCATGGGATGGGTACCACGCAATATTACTTTAAAGGGCCTGCGTTTCCTCAACCAACCTGACCAAACCTCTCAGCCCCAAGAGTGTCCACCCTTATGTCTCAATCAGCTGTGGGTCTAGAGATGGTCAATCCAGGTGGCATCACAGCCCCTGAACGAATATTGTAAGAATTTCTCTCTCTTTCACTGTCTTTGTTTCACGGGTTTTTAAAAGTAATTGATTTTTATAATGGGGTTTAGCTGCTTTTCACTGCTGTTTTTATGCTGCTTTACACCCACTTGACTCACTTACAGAGAGATATCAATACATAGCTTTGAAGATTCTTCCTAGTCAGATATATTCTTGGGCGGTGAATAGGGGTTTTTGCGTCCAGTTCACTGAGCAAGGAGTAGGTCTTGTCTATTACATATTGGGCTTATTGAACGGTATCTGAGCTAATTTGAAACCCTTGTTTTCTGCCTCACCCGACCTCACCTTTCCCGTTAAGCAGCCATAGTGTGTTTTGTAAACGTGTGTCTCTGTTCTGTTTTGTAATTCAGTTCAAGTGTAGCGGTTTTTACATTCCCTCTATAAGTGATATCTTATGATAAGTGTCGTTTTCTGGTTGACTTATTTCACTTAGAATCGTCGTACCTAAATCCACTCATCATGCTGCTACTAGCCTTATGACGTTGATTTCCTGGCTGAGTGATATTCCATTGTACATAAGGACCACAACTTCTTTATCCATTTTTTTCTTTCCTGGCATATTTAAGGTGTAACGAAGTGGAGGTTCTTGTCAACAGAGCAGCCCTAAACTTTGGGGTGCCTGTGTCTTGCTGATTTTTACTTTTCCCAATTTATACACCCATGAGTGGAAGTGCCCTATGCTCTCTAAGCTGAGTTTTTTAGAGGTTTCAGGACACACCGTACACTTCTCCAGAGTGGCTGTTGGCAATTTACATCCCGCCCATCAGCGTAGCAAGGCTCCCGTTTCTCCATGGCCTGTCCTGCATTTCTGGTTTTGACACTTTATTCAGCATGGCCCTTTTGACCGATGGGAAGCGAGACTTCTTTGTAGCGCTGATTTGCCTTTCCAGGTTGCTTGGTTGGCCAAAAAGGGCGTATGCGTTTTTTCCTGAATATATTCAGGAAAAAACGCATACGCCCTTTTTGGCCAAGGGCATCATGGTCGAGGTTTTGCCGCCTTTCCTGTGCTTTAAAGGCGATTCGAATCTACCTCCTGAAATCTGTTTCCTGCAATTCTGCCTTGCTTTCAAATCCTCTTCGTTGCCTTCCCTCAATATATTTGTGGACGAGAGTTATCATTTCTAACTCTGCAGGTTTGTGAATTGCAGTGCCCCTGAGCTCCATTTTTCAACTCGCTTTCTTCGGAGCTGGCCGCAAAAGCGCAGGATTGCTTCAGGCCCTATTCTGGTTCCGGGCGGCAGGCTGAGCCTGTGGTTAATTCTTCTTCCTGATGGGAAAATAGAGTGACCTGTGCCTGTCCCAACACCTAGAGCTAGTCTCTCATTGGTTCCCCCTCTTCCCGTTCATCCTCAGGACAAATTGCAACCTGTACGGAACAGGAGGTTAAAGGTGCTGATTCTCCACGGAGGGAGATTGCTACTAACGTGGCTGGAATGGCGAACCCGAGCACAAGGAGATGAGAAATGAGGTGCGTTTTAGAAACCTTTCCCGATCACACGGTGTACCATCTTCTGGGTTTCTCATGCATGTTTTCGACGTAGGAAGATGCCCTTGAACCTGGAGATTTGGGACCCATGGGATGGGTACCATGCAGTATTACTTTAAAGGGTCTGCGTTTGCTCACCCAACCTCACCAAACCTCTCAGCCACAAGAGTGTCCACCCTTATGTCTCAATCAGCTGTGGGTCTAGATATGGTCAATCCAGGTGGCATCACAGCCCCTGAACGAATTTTGTAAGAATTTCTCTCTCTTTCACTGTCTTTGTTTCACGGGATTTTAAAAGTAATTGATTTTTATAATGGGGTTTAGCTGCTTTTCACTGCTCTGTTTATGCTGCTTTACACCCACTTGACTCATTTACAGAGAGATATCAATACATAGCTTTGAAGATTCTTCCTAGTCAGGTATATTCTTGGGCGGTGAATAGGGGGTGTCGAGTCCAGTTCACTGAGCAAGGAGTAGGTCTTGTCTATTACATATTGGGTTTATGGAACGGTATCTGAGCTCATTTGAAACCCTTGTTTTATGCATCACCCCACCTCACCTTTCCCGTTAAGCAGCCATAGTGTGTCTTCTAAACGTGTGACGCTGTTCTGTTTTGTAATTCAGTTCAAGTGTAGCGGTTTTTACATTCCCTCTCTAAGTGATATCTTATGATAAGTGTCTTTTTCTGTGTGACTTATTTCACTTAGAATCATCGTACCTAAATCCTCTCATCATGCTGCTACTAGCCTTATGACGTTAATTTCATGGCTGAGTGATATGCCATTGTACATAAGGACCACAACTTCCTTTTCCATTTTTCTCTTTCCTGGGATATTTAAGGTGTAACGAAGTGGAGGTTCTTGTCAACAGAGCAGCCCTAAACTTTGGGGTGCCTGTGTCTTGCTGATTTTTAGTTTTCCCAATTTATACGCCCATGAGTGGAAGTGCCTTATTCTCTCTATGCTGAGTTCTTTAGATGTTTCAGGAAACACCGTACACTTCTCCAGAGTGGCTGTTGGCAATTTACATCCCGCCCATCAGCGTAGTAAGGCTCCCGTTTCTCCATGGCCTGTCCTGCATTTCTGGTTTTGACACTTTATTCAGCATGGCCCTTTTGACCGATGGGAAGCGAGACTTCTTTGTAGCGCTGATTTGCCTTTCCAGGTTGCTTGGTTGGCCAAAAAGGGCGTATGCGTTTTTTCCTGAATATATTCAGGAAAAAACGCATACGCCCTTTTTGGCCAAGGGCATCATGGTCGAGGTTTTGCCGCTTTTCCTGTGCTTTAAAGGCGATTCGACTCTACCTCCTGAAATCTGTTTCCTGCAATTCTGCCTTGCTTTCAAATCCTCCTCGTTGCCTTCCCTCAATATATTTGTGGACGAGAGTTATCATTTCTAACTCTGCAGGTTTGTGAATTGCAGTGCCCCTGAGCTCGATTTTTCAACTCGTTTTTTTGGGAGCTGGCCGCAAAAGCGCAGGATTGCTTCAGGCCCTGTTCTGCTTCCGGGCGGCAGGCTGAGCCTGTGGTTAATTCTTCTTCCTGATGGGAAAATAGAGTGACCTGTGTCTGTCCCAACACCTAGAGCTAGTCTCTCACTGGTTCCCCCTCTTCCCGTTCATCCTCAGGACAATTTGCAACCTGTACGGAACAGGAGGTTGAAGGTGCTGATTCTCGAAGGAGGGAGATTGCTAGTAAAGCGGCTGTAATGGCCAACCCGAGCACAAGGAGATGAGAAATGAGGTGCGTTTTCGAAACCTTTCCCGATCACACGGTGTACCATCTTCTGGGTTTCTCATGCATGTTTTTGTTATAGGAAGATGCCCTTGAACTTGGAGATTTGGGACCCATGGGATGGGTACCACGCAGTATTACTTTAAAGGGCCTGCGTTTCCTCAACCAACCTGACCAAACCTCTCAGCCCCAAGAGTGTCCACCCTTATGTCTCAATCAGCTGTGGGTCTAGAGATGGTCAATCCAGGTGGCATCACAGCCCCTGAACGAATATTGTAAGAATTTCTCTCTCTTTCACTGTCTTTGTTTCACGGGTTTTTAAAAGTAATTGATTTTTATAATGGGGTTTAGCTGCTTTTCACTGCTGTTTTTATGCTGCTTTACACCCACTTGACTCACTTACAGAGAGATATCAATACATAGCTTTGAAGATTCTTCCTAGTCAGATATATTCTTGGGCGGTGAATAGGGGGTTTTTGCGTCCAGTTCACTGAGCAAGGAGTAGGTCTTGTCTATTACATATTGGGTTTATTGAATGGTATCTGAGCTAATTTGAAACCCTTGTTTTCTGCCTCACCCGACCTCACCTTTCCCGTTAAGCAGCCATAGTGTGTTTTGTAAACGTGTGTCTCTGTTCTGTTTTGTAATTCAGTTCAAGTGTAGCGGTTTTTACATTCCCTCTATAAGTGATATCTTATGATAAGTGTCGTTTTCTGGTTGACTTATTTCACTTAGAATCGTCGTACCTAAATCCACTCATCATGCTGCTACTAGCCTTATGACGTTGATTTCCTGGCTGAGTGATATTCCATTGTACATAAGGACCACAACTTCTTTATCCATTTTTTTCTTTCCTGGGATATTTAAGGTGTAACGAAGTGGAGGTTCTTGTCAACAGAGCAGCCCTAAACTTTGGGGTGCCTGTGTCTTGCTGATTTTTACTTTTCCCAATTTATACACCCATGAGTGGAAGTGCCCTATGCTCTCTAAGCTGAGTTTTTTAGAGGTTTCAGGACACACCGTACACTTCTCCAGAGTGGCTGTTGGCAATTTACATCACGCCCATCAGCGTAGCAAGGCTCCCGTTTCTCCATGGCCTGTCCTGCATTTCTGGTTTTGACACTTTATTCAGCATGGCCCTTTTGACCGATGGGAAGCGAGACTTCTTTGTAGCGCTGATTTGCCTTTCCAGGTTGCTTGGTTGGCCAAAAAGGGCGTATGCGTTTTTTCCTGAATATATTCAGGAAAAAACGCATACGCCCTTTTTGGCCAAGGGCATCATGGTCGAGGTTTTGCCGCCTTTCCTGTGCTTTAAAGGCGATTCGAATCTACCTCCTGAAATCTGTTTCCTGCAATTCTGCCTTGCTTTCAAATCCTCTTCGTTGCCTTCCCTCAATATATTTGTGGACGAGAGTTATCATTTCTAACTCTGCAGGTTTGTGAATTGCAGTGCCCCTGAGCTCCATTTTTCAACTCGCTTTCTTCGGAGCTGGCCGCAAAAGCGCAGGATTGCTTCAGGCCCTATTCTGGTTCCGGGCGGCAGGCTGAGCCTGTGGTTAATTCTTCTTCCTGATGGGAAAATAGAGTGACCTGTGCCTGTCCCAACACCTAGAGCTAGTCTCTCATTGGTTCCCCCACTTCCCGTTCATCCTCAGGACAAATTGCAACCTGTACGGAACAGGAGGTTAAAGGTGCTGATTCTCCACGGAGGGAGATTGCTACTAACGCGGCTGGAATGGCGAACCCGAGCACAAGGAGATGAGAAATGAGGTGCGTTTTAGAAACCTTTCCCGATCACACGGTGTACCATCTTCTGGGTTTCTCATGCATGTTTTCGATGTAGGAAGATGCCCTTGAACCTGGAGATTTGGGACCCATGGGATGGGTACCACGCAGTATTACTTTAAAGGGTGTGCGTTTGCTCACCCAACGTCACCAAACCTCTCAGACCCAAGAGTGTCCACCCTTATGTCTCAATCAGCTGTGGGTCTAGAGATGGTCAATCCAGGTGGCATCACAGCCCCTGAACGAATTTTGTAAGAATTTCTCTCTCTTTCACTGTCTTTGTTTCACGGGATTTTAAAAGTAATTGATTTTTATAATGGGGTTTAGCTGCTTTTCACTGCTCTGTTTATGCTGCTTTACACCCACTTGACTCATTTACAGAGAGATATCAATACATAGCTTTGAAGATTCTTCCTAGTCAGGTATATTCTTGGGCGGTGAATAGGGGGTGTCGAGTCCAGTTCACTGAGCAAGGAGTAGGTCTTGTCTATTACATATTGGGTTTATGGAACGGTATCTGAGCTAATTTGAAACCCTTGTTTTCTACCTCACCTGACCTCACCTTTCCCGTTAAGCAGCCATAGTGTGTTTTGTAAACGTGTGACGCTGTTCTGTTTTGTAATTCATTTCAAGTGTAGCGGTTTTTACATTCCCTCTCTAAGTGATATCTTATGATAAGTGTCTTTTTCTGTGTGACTTATTTCACTTAGAATCATCGTACCTAAATCCTCTCATCATGCTGCTACTAGCCTTATGACGTTAATTTCATGGCTGAGTGATATGCCATTGTACATAAGGACCACAACTTCCTTATCCATTTTTCTCTTTCCTGGGATATTTAAGGTGTAACGAAGTGGAGGTTCTTGTCAACAGAGCAGCCCTAAACTTTGGGGTGCCTGTGTCTTGCTGATTTTTAGTTTTCCCAATTTATACGCCCATGAGTGGAAGTGCCTTATTCTCTCTATGCTGAGTTCTTTAGATGTTTCAGGAAACACCGTACACTTCTCCAGAGTGGCTGTTGGCAATTTACATCCCGCCCATCAGCGTAGTAAGGCTCCCGTTTCTCCATGGCCTGTCCTGCATTTCTGGTTTTGACACTTTATTCAGCATGGCCCTTTTGACCGATGGGAAGCGAGACTTCTTTGTAGCGCTGATTTGCCTTTCCAGGTTGCTTGGTTGGCCAAAAAGGGCATATGCGTTTTTTCCTGAATATATTCAGGAAAAAACGCATATGCCCTTTTTGGCCAAGGGCATCATGGTCGAGGTTTTGCCGCTTTTCCTGTGCTTTAAAGGCGATTCGACTCTACCTCCTGAAATCTGTTTCCTGCAATTCTGCCTTGCTTTCAAATCCTCCTCGTTGCCTTCCCTCAATATATTTGTGGACGAGAGTTATCATTTATAACTCTGCAGGTTTGTGAATTGCAGTTCCCCTGAGCTCGATTTTTCAACTCGTTTTTTTGGGAGCTGGCCGCAAAAGCACAGGATTGCTTCAGGCCCTGTTCTGCTTCCGGGCGGCAGGCTGAGCCTGTGGTTAATTCTTCTTCCTGATGGGAAAATAGAGTGACCTGTGCCTGTCCCAACACCTAGAGCTAGTCTCTCACTGGTTCCCCCTCTTCCCGTTCATCCTCAGGACAATTTGCAACCTGTACGGAACAGGAGGTTGAAGGTGCTGATTCTCGAAGGAGGGAGATTGCTAGTAAAGCGGCTGTAATGGCCAACCCGAGCACAAGGAGATGAGAAATGAGGTGCGTTTTCGAAACCTTTCCCGATCACACGGTGTGCCATCTTCTGGGTTTCTCATGCATGTTTTTGTTATAGGAAGATGCCCTTGAACTTGGAGATTTGGGACCCATGGGATGGGTACCACGCAGTATTACTTTAAAGGGCCTGCGTTTCCTCAACCAACCTGACCAAACCTCTCAGCCCCAAGAGTGTCCACCCTTATGTCTCAATCAGCTGTGGGTCTAGAGATGGTCAATCCAGGTGGCATCACAGCCCCTGAACGAATATTGTAAGAATTTCTCTCTCTTTCACTGTCTTTGTTTCACGGGTTTTTAAAAGTAATTGATTTTTATAATGGGGTTTAGCTGCTTTTCACTGCTGTTTTTATGCTGCTTTACACCCACTTGACTCACTTACAGAGAGATATCAATACATAGCTTTGAAGATTCTTCCTAGTCAGATATATTCTTGGGCGGTGAATAGGGGGTTTTTGCGTCCAGTTCACTGAGCAAGGAGTAGGTCTTGTCTATTACATATTGGGTTTATTGAATGGTATCTGAGCTAATTTGAAACCCTTGTTTTCTGCCTCACCCGACCTCACCTTTCCCGTTAAGCAGCCATAGTGTGTTTTGTAAACGTGTGTCTCTGTTCTGTTTTGTAATTCAGTTCAAGTGTAGCGGTTTTTACATTCCCTCTATAAGTGATATCTTATGATAAGTGTCGTTTTCTGGTTGACTTATTTCACTTAGAATCGTCGTACCTAAATCCACTCATCATGCTGCTACTAGCCTTATGACGTTGATTTCCTGGCTGAGTGATATTCCATTGTACATAAGGACCACAACTTCTTTATCCATTTTTTTCTTTCCTGGCATATTTAAGGTGTAACGAAGTGGAGGTTCTTGTCAACAGAGCAGCCCTAAACTTTGGGGTGCCTGTGTCTTGCTGATTTTTACTTTTCGCAATTTATACACCCATGAGTGGAAGTGCCCTATGCTCTCTAAGCTGAGTTTTTTAGAGGTTTCAGGACACACCGTACACTTCTCCAGAGTGGCTGTTGGCAATTTACATCACGCCCATCAGCGTAGCAAGGCTCCCGTTTCTCCATGGCCTGTCCTGCATTTCTGGTTTTGACACTTTATTCAGCATGGCCCTTTTGACCGATGGGAAGCGAGACTTCTTTGTAGCGCTGATTTGCCTTTCCAGGTTGCTTGGTTGGCCAAAAAGGGCGTATGCGTTTTTTCCTGAATATATTCAGGAAAAAACGCATACGCCCTTTTTGGCCAAGGGCATCATGGTCGAGGTTTTGCCGCCTTTCCTGTGCTTTAAAGGCGATTCGAATCTACCTCCTGAAATCTGTTTCCTGCAATTCTGCCTTGCTTTCAAATCCTCCTCGTTGCCTTCCCTCAATATATTTGTGGACGAGAGTTATCATTTCTAACTCTGCAGGTTTGTGAATTGCAGTGCCCCTGAGCTCCATTTTTCAACTCGCTTTCTTCGGAGCTGGCCGCAAAAGCGCAGGATTGCTTCAGGCCCTATTCTGGTTCCGGGCGGCAGGCTGAGCCTGTGGTTAATTCTTCTTCCTGATGGGAAAATAGAGTGACCTGTGCCTGTCCCAACACCTAGAGCTAGTCTCTCATTGGTTCCCCCACTTCCTGTTCATCCTCAGGACAAATTGCAACCTGTACGGAACAGGAGGTTAAAGGTGCTGATTCTCCACGGAGGGAGATTGCTACTAACGCGGCTGGAATGGCGAACCCGAGCACAAGGAGATGAGAAATGAGGTGCGTTTTAGAAACCTTTCCCGATCACACGGTGTACCATCTTCTGGGTTTCTCATGCATGTTTTCGATGTAGGAAGATGCCCTTGAACCTGGAGATTTGGGACCCATGGGATGGGTACCACGCAGTATTACTTTAAAGGGTGTGCGTTTGCTCACCCAACGTCACCAAACCTCTCAGCCCCAAGAGTGTCCACCCTTATGTCTCAATCAGCTGTGGGTCTAGAGATGGTCAATCCAGGTGGCATCACAGCCCCTGAACGAATTTTGTAAGAATTTCTCTCTCTTTCACTGTCTTTGTTTCACGGGATTTTAAAAGTAATTGATTTTTATAATGGGGTTTAGCTGCTTTTCACTGCTCTGTTTATGCTGCTTTACACCCACTTGACTCATTTACAGAGAGATATCAATACATAGCTTTGAAGATTCTTCCTAGTCAGGTATATTCTTGGGCGGTGAATAGGGGGTGTTGAGTCCAGTTCACTGAGCAAGGAGTAGGTCTTGTCTATTACATATTGGGTTTATGGAACGGTATCTGAGCTAATTTGAAACCCTTGTTTTCTACCTCACCCGACCTCACCTTTCCCGTTAAGCAGCCATAGTGTGTTTTGTAAACGTGTGACGCTGTTCTGTTTTGTAATTCAGTTCAAGTGTAGCGGTTTTTACATTCCCTCTCTAAGTGATACCTTATGATAAGTGTCTTTTTCTGTGTGACTTATTTCACTTAGAATCGTCGTACCTAAATCCTCTCATCATGCTGCTACTAGCCTTATGACGTTAATTTCATGGCTGAGTGATATGCCATTGTACATAAGGACCACAACTTCCTTATCCATTTTTCTCTTTCCTGGGATATTTAAGGTGTAACGAAGTGGAGGTTCTTGTCAACAGAGCAGCCCTAAACTTTGGGGTGCCTGTGTCTTGCTGATTTTTAGTTTTCCCAATTTATACGCCCATGAGTGGAAGTGCCTTATGCTCTCTATGCTGAGTTCTTTAGATGTTTCAGGAAACACCGTACACTTCTCCAGAGTGGCTGTTGGCAATTTACATCCCGCCCATCAGCGTAGTAAGGCTCCCGTTTCTCCATGGCCTGTCCTGCATTTCTGGTTTTGACACTTTATTCAGCATGGCCCTTTTGACCGATGGGAAGCGAGACTTCTTTGTAGCGCTGATTTGCTTTTCCAGGTTGCTTGGTTGGCCAAAAAGGGCGTATGCGTTTTTTCCTGAATATATTCAGGAAAAAACGCATACGCCCTTTTTGGCCAAGGGCATCGTGGTCGAGGTTTTGCCGCTTTTCCTGTGCTTTAAAGGCGATTCGACTCTACCTCCTGAAATCTGTTTCCTGCAATTCTGCCTTGCTTTCAAATCCTCCTCGTTGCCTTCCCTCAATATATTTGTGGACGAGAGTTATCATTTATAACTCTGCAGGTTTGTGAATTGCAGTGCCCCTGAGCTCGATTTTTCAACTCGCTTTTTTGGGAGCTGGCCGCAAAAGCACAGGATTGCTTCAGGCCCTGTTCTGCTTCTGGGCGGCAGGCTGAGCCTGTGGTTAATTCTTCTTCCTGATGGGAAAATAGAGTGACCTGTGCCTGTCCCAACACATAGAGCTAGTCTCTCACTGGTTTCCCCTCTTCCCGTTCATCCTCAGGACAATTTGCAACCTGTACGGAACAGGAGGTTGAAGGTGCTGATTCTCGAAGGAGGGAGATTGCTAGTAAAGCGGCTGTAATGGCCAACCCGAGCACAAGGAGATGAGAAATGAGGTGCGTTTTCGAAACCTTTCCCGATCACACGGTGTACCATCTTCTGGGTTTCTCATGCATGTTTTTGTTATAGGAAGATGCCCTTGAACTTGGAGATTTGGGACCCATGGGATGGGTACCACGCAGTATTACTTTAAAGGGCCTGCGTTTCCTCAACCAACCTGACCAAACCTCTCAGCCACAAGAGTGTCCACCCTTATGTCTCAATCAGCTGTGGGTCTAGAGATGGTCAATCCAGGTGGCATCACAGCCCCTGAACGAATATTGTAAGAATTTCTCTCTCTTTCACTGTCTTTGTTTCACGGGTTTTTAAAAGTAATTGATTTTTATAATGGGGTTTAGCTGCTTTTCACTGCTGTTTTTATGCTGCTTTACACCCACTTGACTCACTTACAGAGAGATATCAATACATAGCTTTGAAGATTCTTCCTAGTCAGATATATTCTTGGGCGGTGAATAGGGGGTTTTTGCGTCCAGTTCACTGAGCAAGGAGTAGGTCTTGTCTATTACATATTGGGTTTATTGAACGGTATCTGAGCTAATTTGAAACCCTTGTTTTCTGCCTCACCCGACCTCACCTTTCCCGTTAAGCAGCCATAGTGTGTTTTGTAAACGTGTGTCTCTGTTCTGTTTTGTAATTCAGTTCAAGTGTAGCGGTTTTTACATTCCCTCTATAAGTGATATCTTATGATAAGTGTCGTTTTCTGGTTGACTTATTTCACTTAGAATCGTCGTACCTAAATCCACTCATCATGCTGCTACTAGCCTTATGACGTTGATTTCCTGGCTGAGTGATATTCCATTGTACATAAGGACCACAACTTCTTTATCCATTTTTTTCTTTCCTGGGATATTTAAGGTGTAACGAAGTGGAGGTTCTTGTCAAGAGAGCAGCCCTAAACTTTGGGGTGCCTGTGTCTTGCTGATTTTTACTTTTCCCAATTTATACACCCATGAGTGGAAGTGCCCTATGCTCTCTAAGCTGAGTTTTTTAGAGGTTTCAGGACACACCGTACACTTCTCCAGAGTGGCTGTTGGCAATTTACATCACGCCCATCAGCGTAGCAAGGCTCCCGTTTCTCCATGGCCTGTCCTGCATTTCTGGTTTTGACACTTTATTCAGCATGGCCCTTTTGACCGATGGGAAGCGAGACTTCTTTGTAGCGCTGATTTGCCTTTCCAGGTTGCTTGGTTGGCCAAAAAGGGCGTATGCGTTTTTTCCTGAATATATTCAGGAAAAAACGCATACGCCCTTTTTGGCCAAGGGCATCATGGTCGAGGTTTTGCCGCCTTTCCTGTGCTTTAAAGGCGATTCGAATCTACCTCCTGAAATCTGTTTCCTGCAATTCTGCCTTGCTTTCAAATCCTCCTCGTTGCCTTCCCTCAATATATTTGTGGACGAGAGTTATCATTTCTAACTCTGCAGGTTTGTGAATTGCAGTGCCCCTGAGCTCCATTTTTCAACTCGCTTTCTTCGGAGCTGGCCGCAAAAGCGCAGGATTGCTTCAGGCCCTATTCTGGTTCCGGGCGGCAGGCTGAGCCTGTGGTTAATTCTTCTTCCTGATGGGAAAATAGAGTGACCTGTGCCTGTCCCAACACCTAGAGCTAGTCTCTCATTGGTTCCCCCTCTTCCCGTTCATCCTCAGGACAAATTGCAACCTGTACGGAACAGGAGGTTAAAGGTGTTGATTCTCCACGGAGGGAGATTGCTACTAACGCGGCTGGAATGGCGAACCCGAGCACAAGGAGATGAGAAATGAGGTGCGTTTTAGAAACCTTTCCCGATCACACGGTGTACCATCTTCTGGGTTTCTCATGCATGTTTTCGATGTAGGAAGATGCCCTTGAACCTGGAGATTTGGGACCCATGGGATGGGTACCACGCAGTATTACTTTAAAGGGTGTGCGTTTGCTCACCCAACCTCACCAAACCTCTCAGCCCCAAGAGTGTCCACCCTTATGTCTCAATCAGCTGTGGGTCTAGAGATGGTCAATCCAGGTGGCATCACAGCCCCTGAACGAATTTTGTAAGAATTTCTCTCTCTTTCACTGTCTTTGTTTCACGGGATTTTAAAAGTAATTGATTTTTATAATGGGGTTTAGCTGCTTTTCACTGCTCTGTTTATGCTGCTTTACACCCACTTGACTCATTTACAGAGAGATATCAATACATAGCTTTGAAGATTCTTCCTAGTCAGGTATATTCTTGGGCGGTGAATAGGGGGTGTTGAGTCCAGTTCACTGAGCAAGGAGTAGGTCTTGTCTATTACATATTGGGTTTATGGAACGGTATCTGAGCTAATTTGAAACCCTTGTTTTCTGCCTCACCCGACCTCACCTTTCCCGTTAAGCAGCCATAGTGTGTTTTGTAAACGTGTGACGCTGTTCTGTTTTGTAATTCAGTTCAAGTGTAGCGGTTTTTACATTCCCTCTCTAAGTGATACCTTATGATAAGTGTCTTTTTCTGTGTGACTTATTTCACTTAGAATCGTCGTACCTAAATCCTCTCATCATGCTGCTACTAGCCTTATGACGTTAATTTCATGGCTGAGTGATATGCCATTGTACATAAGGACCACAACTTCCTTATCCATTTTTCTCTTTCCTGGGATATTTAAGGTGTAACGAAGTGGAGGTTCTTGTCAACAGAGCAGCCCTAAACTTTGGGGTGCCTGTGTCTTGCTGATTTTTTGTTTTCCCAATTTATACGCCCATGAGTGGAAGTGCCTTATGCTCTCTATGCTGAGTTCTTTAGATGTTTCAGGAAACACCGTACACTTCTCCAGAGTGGCTGTTGGCAATTTACATCCCGCCCATCAGCGTAGTAAGGCTCCCGTTTCTCCATGGCCTGTCCTGCATTTCTGGTTTTGACACTTTATTCAGCATGGCCCTTTTGACCGATGGGAAGCGAGACTTCTTTGTAGCTCTGATTTGCCTTTCCAGGTTGCTTGGTTGGCCAAAAAGGGCGTATGCGTTTTTTCCTGAATATATTCAGGAAAAAACGCATACGCCCTTTTTGGCCAAGGGCATCATGGTCGAGGTTTTGCCGCTTTTCCTGTGCTTTAAAGGCGATTCGACTCTACCTCCTGAAATCTGTTTCCTGCAATTCTGCCTTGCTTTCAAATCCTCCTCGTTGCCTTCCCTCAATATATTTGTGGACGAGAGTTATCATTTATAACTCTGCAGGTTTGTGAATTGCAGTGCCCCTGAGCTCGATTTTTCAACTCGCTTTTTTGGGAGCTGGCCGCAAAAGCACAGGATTGCTTCAGGCCCTGTTCTGCTTCCGGGCGGCAGGCTGAGCCTGTGGTTAATTCTTCTTCCTGATGGGAAAATAGAGTGACCTGTGCCTGTCCCAACACATAGAGCTAGTCTCTCACTGGTTTCCCCTCTTCCCGTTCATCCTCAGGACAATTTGCAACCTGTACGGAACAGGAGGTTGAAGGTGCTGATTCTCGAAGGAGGGAGATTGCTAGTAAAGCGGCTGTAATGGCCAACCCGAGCACAAGGAGATGAGAAATGAGGTGCGTTTTCGAAACCTTTCCCGATCACACGGTGTACCATCTTCTGGGTTTCTCATGCATGTTTTTGTTATAGGAAGATGCCCTTGAACTTGGAGATTTGGGACCCATGGGATGGGTACCACGCAGTATTACTTTAAAGGGCCTGCGTTTCCTCAACCAACCTGACCAAACCTCTCAGCCACAAGAGTGTCCACCCTTATGTCTCAATCAGCTGTGGGTCTAGAGATGGTCAATCCAGGTGGCATCACAGCCCCTGAACGAATATTGTAAGAATTTCTCTCTCTTTCACTGTCTTTGTTTCACGGGTTTTTAAAAGTAATTGATTTTTATAATGGGGTTTAGCTGCTTTTCACTGCTGTTTTTATGCTGCTTTACACCCACTTGACTCACTTACAGAGAGATATCAATACATAGCTTTGAAGATTCTTCCTAGTCAGATATATTCTTGGGCGGTGAATAGGGGGTTTTTGCGTCCAGTTCACTGAGCAAGGAGTAGGTCTTGTCTATTACATATTGGGTTTATTGAACGGTATCTGAGCTAATTTGAAACCCTTGTTTTCTGCCTCACCCGACCTCACCTTTCCCGTTAAGCAGCCATAGTGTGTTTTGTAAACGTGTGTCTCTGTTCTGTTTTGTAATTCAGTTCAAGTGTAGCGGTTTTTACATTCCCTCTATAAGTGATATCTTATGATAAGTCTCGTTTTCTGGTTGACTTATTTCACTTAGAATCGTCGTACCTAAATCCACTCATCATGCTGCTACTAGCCTTATGACGTTGATTTCCTGGCTGAGTGATATTCCATTGTACATAAGGACCACAACTTCTTTATCCATTTTTTTCTTTCCTGGGATATTTAAGGTGTAACGAAGTGGAGGTTCTTGTCAAGAGAGCAGCCCTAAACTTTGGGGTGCCTGTGTCTTGCTGATTTTTACTTTTCCCAATTTATACACCCATGAGTGGAAGTGCCCTATGCTCTCTAAGCTGAGTTTTTTAGAGGTTTCAGGACACACCGTACACTTCTCCAGAGTGGCTGTTGGCAATTTACATCACGCCCATCAGCGTAGCAAGGCTCCCGTTTCTCCATGGCCTGTCCTGCATTTCTGGTTTTGACACTTTATTCAGCATGGCCCTTTTGACCGATGGGAAGCGAGACTTCTTTGTAGCGCTGATTTGCCTTTCCAGGTTGCTTGGTTGGCCAAAAAGGGCGTATGCGTTTTTTCCTGAATATATTCAGGAAAAAACGCATACGCCCTTTTTGGCCAAGGGCATCATGGTCGAGGTTTTGCCGCTTTTCCTGTGCTTTAAAGGCGATTCGACTCTACCTCCTGAAATCTGTTTCCTGCAATTCTGCCTTGCTTTCAAATCCTCCTCGTTGCCTTCCCTCAATATATTTGTGGACGAGAGTTATCATTTATAACTCTGCAGGTTTGTGAATTGCAGTGCCCCTGAGCTCGATTTTTCAACTCGCTTTTTTGGGAGCTGGCCGCAAAAGCACAGGATTGCTTCAGGCCCTGTTCTGCTTCCGGGCGGCAGGCTGAGCCTGTGGTTAATTCTTCTTCCTGATGGGAAAATAGAGTGACCTGTGCCTGTCCCAACACATAGAGCTAGTCTCTCACTGGTTTCCCCTCTTCCCGTTCATCCTCAGGACAATTTGCAACCTGTACGGAACAGGAGGTTGAAGGTGCTGATTCTCGAAGGAGGGAGATTGCTAGTAAAGCGGCTGTAATGGCCAACCCGAGCACAAGGAGATGAGAAATGAGGTGCGTTTTCGAAACCTTTCCCGATCACACGGTGTACCATCTTCTGGGTTTCTCATGCATGTTTTTGTTATAGGAAGATGCCCTTGAACTTGGAGATTTGGGACCCATGGGATGGGTACCACGCAGTATTACTTTAAAGGGCCTGCGTTTCCTCAACCAACCTGACCAAACCTCTCAGCCACAAGAGTGTCCACCCTTATGTCTCAATCAGCTGTGGGTCTAGAGATGGTCAATCCAGGTGGCATCACAGCCCCTGAACGAATATTGTAAGAATTTCTCTCTCTTTCACTGTCTTTGTTTCACGGGTTTTTAAAAGTAATTGATTTTTATAATGGGGTTTAGCTGCTTTTCACTGCTGTTTTTATGCTGCTTTACACCCACTTGACTCACTTACAGAGAGATATCAATACATAGCTTTGAAGATTCTTCCTAGTCAGATATATTCTTGGGCGGTGAATAGGGGGTTTTTGCGTCCAGTTCACTGAGCAAGGAGTAGGTCTTGTCTATTACATATTGGGTTTATTGAACGGTATCTGAGCTAATTTGAAACCCTTGTTTTCTGCCTCACCCGACCTCACCTTTCCCGTTAAGCAGCCATAGTGTGTTTTGTAAACGTGTGTCTCTGTTCTGTTTTGTAATTCAGTTCAAGTGTAGCGGTTTTTACATTCCCTCTATAAGTGATATCTTATGATAAGTCTCGTTTTCTGGTTGACTTATTTCACTTAGAATCGTCGTACCTAAATCCACTCATCATGCTGCTACTAGCCTTATGACGTTGATTTCCTGGCTGAGTGATATTCCATTGTACATAAGGACCACAACTTCTTTATCCATTTTTTTCTTTCCTGGGATATTTAAGGTGTAACGAAGTGGAGGTTCTTGTCAACAGAGCAGCCCTAAACTTTGGGGTGCCTGTGTCTCGCTGATTTTTACTTTTCCCAATTTATACACCCATGAGTGGAAGTGCCCTATGCTCTCTAAGCTGAGTTTTTTAGAGGTTTCAGGACACACCGTACACTTCTCCAGAGTGGCTGTTGGCAATTTACATCACGCCCATCAGCGTAGCAAGGCTCCCGTTTCTCCATGGCCTGTCCTGCATTTCTGGTTTTGACACTTTATTCAGCATGGCCCTTTTGACCGATGGGAAGCGAGACTTCTTTGTAGCGCTGATTTGCCTTTCCAGGTTGCTTGGTTGGCCAAAAAGGGCGTATGCGTTTTTTCCTGAATATATTCAGGAAAAAACGCATACGCCCTTTTTGGCCAAGGGCATCATGGTCGAGGTTTTGCTGCCTTTCCTGTGCTTTAAAGGCGATTCGAATCTACCTCCTGAAATCTGTGTCCTGCAATTCTGCCTTGCTTTCAAATCCTCTTCGTTGCCTTCCCTCAATATATTTGTGGACGAGAGTTATCATTTCTAACTCTGCAGGTTTGTGAATTGCAGTGCCCCTGAGCTCCATTTTTCAACTCGCTTTCTTCGGAGCTGGCCGCAAAAGCGCCGGATTGCTTCAGGCCCTATTCTGGTTCCGGGCGGCAGGCTGAGCCTGTGGTTAATTCTTCTTCCTGATGGGAAAATAGAGTGACCTGTGCCTGTCCCAACACCTAGAGCTAGTCTCTCATTGGTTCCCCCTCTTCCCGTTCATCCTCAGGACAAATTGCAACCTGTACGGAACAGGAGGTTAAAGGTGTTGATTCTCCACGGAGGGAGATTGCTACTAACGCGGCTGGAATGGCGAACCCGAGCACAAGGAGATGAGAAATGAGGTGCGTTTTAGAAACCTTTCCCGATCACACGGTGTACCATCTTCTGGGTTTCTCATGCATGTTTTCGATGTAGGAAGATGCCCTTGAACCTGGAGATTTGGGACCCATGGGATGGGTACCACGCAGTATTACTTTAAAGGGTGTGCGTTTGCTCACCCAACCTCACCAAACCTCTCAGCCCCAAGAGTGTCCACCCTTATGTCTCAATCAGCTGTGGGTCTAGAGATGGTCAATCCAGGTGGCATCACAGCCCCTGAACGAATTTTGTAAGAATTTCTCTCTCTTTCACTGTCTTTGTTTCACGGGATTTTAAAAGTAATTGATTTTTATAATGGGGTTTAGCTGCTTTTCACTGCTCTGTTTATGCTGCTTTACACCCACTTGACTCATTTACAGAGAGATATCAATACATAGCTTTGAAGATTCTTCCTAGTCAGGTATATTCTTGGGCGGTGAATAGGGGGTGTTGAGTCCAGTTCACTGAGCAAGGAGTAGGTCTTGTCTATTACATATTGGGTTTATGGAACGGTATCTGAGCTAATTTGAAACCCTTGTTTTCTACCTCACCCGACCTCACCTTTCCCGTTAAGCAGCCATAGTGTGTTTTGTAAACGTGTGACGCTGTTCTGTTTTGTAATTCAGTTCAAGTGTAGCGGTTTTTACATTCCCTCTCTAAGTGATACCTTATGATAAGTGTCTTTTTCTGTGTGACTTATTTCACTTAGAATCGTCGTACCTAAATCCTCTCATCATGCTGCTACTAGCCTTATGACGTTAATTTCATGGCTGAGTGATATGCCATTGTACATAAGGACCACAACTTCCTTATCCATTTTTCTCTTTCCTGGGATATTTAAGGTGTAACGAAGTGGAGGTTCTTGTCAACAGAGCAGCCCTAAACTTTGGGGTGCCTGTGTCTTGCTGATTTTTAGTTTTCCCAATTTATACGCCCATGAGTGGAAGTGCCTTATGCTCTCTATGCTGAGTTCTTTAGATGTTTCAGGAAACACCGTACACTTCTCCAGAGTGGCTGTTGGCAATTTACATCCCGCCCATCAGCGTAGTAAGGCTCCCGTTTCTCCATGGCCTGTCCTGCATTTCTGGTTTTGACACTTTATTCAGCATGGCCCTTTTGACCGATGGGAAGCGAGACTTCTTTGTAGCGCTGATTTGCCTTTCCAGGTTGCTTGGTTGGCCAAAAAGGGCGTATGCGTTTTTTCCTGAATATATTCAGGAAAAAACGCATACGCCCTTTTTGGCCAAGGGCATCATGGTCGAGGTTTTGCCGCTTTTCCTGTGCTTTAAAGGCGATTCGACTCTACCTCCTGAAATCTGTTTCCTGCAATTCTGCCTTGCTTTCAAATCCTCCTCGTTGCCTTCCCTCAATATATTTGTGGACGAGAGTTATCATTTATAACTCTGCAGGTTTGTGAATTGCAGTGCCCCTGAGCTCGATTTTTCAACTCGCTTTTTTGGGAGCTGGCCGCAAAAGCACAGGATTGCTTCAGGCCCTGTTCTGCTTCCGGGCGGCAGGCTGAGCCTGTGGTTAATTCTTCTTCCTGATGGGAAAATAGAGTGACCTGTGCCTGTCCCAACACCTAGAGCTAGTCTCTCACTGGTTTCCCCTCTTCCCGTTCATCCTCAGGACAATTTGCAACCTGTACGGAACAGGAGGTTGAAGGTGCTGATTCTCGAAGGAGGGAGATTGCTAGTAAAGCGGCTGTAATGGCCAACCCGAGCACAAGGAGATGAGAAATGAGGTGCGTTTTCGAAACCTTTCCCGATCACACGGTGTACCATCTTCTGGGTTTCTCATGCATGTTTTTGTTATAGGAAGATGCCCTTGAACTTGGAGATTTGGGACCCATGGGATGGGTACCACGCAGTATTACTTTAAAGGGCCTGCGTTTCCTCAACCAACCTGACCAAACCTCTCAGCCACAAGAGTGTCCACCCTTATGTCTCAATCAGCTGTGGGTCTAGAGATGGTCAATCCAGGTGGCATCACAGCCCCTGAACGAATATTGTAAGAATTTCTCTCTCTTTCACTGTCTTTGTTTCACGGGTTTTTAAAAGTAATTGATTTTTATAATGGGGTTTAGCTGCTTTTCACTGCTGTTTTTATGCTGCTTTACACCCACTTGACTCACTTACAGAGAGATATCAATACATAGCTTTGAAGATTCTTCCTAGTCAGATATATTCTTGGGCGGTGAATAGGGGGTTTTTGCGTCCAGTTCACTGAGCAAGGAGTAGGTCTTGTCTATTACATATTGGGTTTATTGAACGGTATCTGAGCTAATTTGAAACCCTTGTTTTCTGCCTCACCCGACCTCACCTTTCCCGTTAAGCAGCCATAGTGTGTTTTGTAAACGTGTGTCTCTGTTCTGTTTTGTAATTCAGTTCAAGTGTAGCGGTTTTTACATTCCCTCTATAAGTGATATCTTATGATAAGTCTCGTTTTCTGGTTGACTTATTTCACTTAGAATCGTCGTACCTAAATCCACTCATCATGCTGCTACTAGCCTTATGACGTTGATTTCCTGGCTGAGTGATATTCCATTGTACATAAGGACCACAACTTCTTTATCCATTTTTTTCTTTCCTGGGATATTTAAGGTGTAACGAAGTGGAGGTTCTTGTCAACAGAGCAGCCCTAAACTTTGGGGTGCCTGTGTCTCGCTGATTTTTACTTTTCCCAATTTATACACCCATGAGTGGAAGTGCCCTATGCTCTCTAAGCTGAGTTTTTTAGAGGTTTCAGGACACACCGTACACTTCTCCAGAGTGGCTGTTGGCAATTTACATCACGCCCATCAGCGTAGCAAGGCTCCCGTTTCTCCATGGCCTGTCCTGCATTTCTGGTTTTGACACTTTATTCAGCATGGCCCTTTTGACCGATGGGAAGCGAGACTTCTTTGTAGCGCTGATTTGCCTTTCCAGGTTGCTTGGTTGGCCAAAAAGGGCGTATGCGTTTTTTCCTGAATATATTCAGGAAAAAACGCATACGCCCTTTTTGGCCAAGGGCATCATGGTCGAGGTTTTGCCGCCTTTCCTGTGCTTTAAAGGCGATTCGAATCTACCTCCTGAAATCTGTGTCCTGCAATTCTGCCTTGCTTTCAAATCCTCTTCGTTGCCTTCCCTCAATATATTTGTGGACGAGAGTTATCATTTCTAACTCTGCAGGTTTGTGAATTGCAGTGCCCCTGAGCTCCATTTTTCAACTCGCTTTCTTCGGAGCTGGCCGCAAAAGCGCCGGATTGCTTCAGGCCCTATTCTGGTTCCGGGCGGCAGGCTGAGCCTGTGGTTAATTCTTCTTCCTGATGGGAAAATAGAGTGACCTGTGCCTGTCCCAACACCTAGAGCTAGTCTCTCATTGGTTCCCCCTCTTCCCGTTCATCCTCAGGACAAATTGCAACCTGTACGGAACAGGAGGTTAAAGGTGTTGATTCTCCACGGAGGGAGATTGCTACTAACGCGGCTGGAATGGCGAACCCGAGCACAAGGAGATGAGAAATGAGGTGCGTTTTAGAAACCTTTCCCGATCACACGGTGTACCATCTTCTGGGTTTCTCATGCATGTTTTCGATGTAGGAAGATGCCCTTGAACCTGGAGATTTGGGACCCATGGGATGGGTACCACGCAGTATTACTTTAAAGGGTGTGCGTTTGCTCACCCAACCTCACCAAACCTCTCAGCCCCAAGAGTGTCCACCCTTATGTCTCAATCAGCTGTGGGTCTAGAGATGGTCAATCCAGGTGGCATCACAGCCCCTGAACGAATTTTGTAAGAATTTCTCTCTCTTTCACTGTCTTTGTTTCACGGGATTTTAAAAGTAATTGATTTTTATAATGGGGTTTAGCTGCTTTTCACTGCTCTGTTTATGCTGCTTTACACCCACTTGACTCATTTACAGAGAGATATCAATACATAGCTTTGAAGATTCTTCCTAGTCAGGTATATTCTTGGGCGGTGAATAGGGGGTGTTGAGTCCAGTTCACTGAGCAAGGAGTAGGTCTTGTCTATTACATATTGGGTTTATGGAACGGTATCTGAGCTAATTTGAAACCCTTGTTTTCTACCTCACCCGACCTCACCTTTCCCGTTAAGCAGCCATAGTGTGTTTTGTAAACGTGTGACGCTGTTCTGTTTTGTAATTCAGTTCAAGTGTAGCGGTTTTTACATTCCCTCTCTAAGTGATACCTTATGATAAGTGTCTTTTTCTGTGTGACTTATTTCACTTAGAATCGTCGTACCTAAATCCTCTCATCATGCTGCTACTAGCCTTATGACGTTAATTTCATGGCTGAGTGATATGCCATTGTACATAAGGACCACAACTTCCTTATCCATTTTTCTCTTTCCTGGGATATTTAAGGTGTAACGAAGTGGAGGTTCTTGTCAACAGAGCAGCCCTAAACTTTGGGGTGCCTGTGTCTTGCTGATTTTTAGTTTTCCCAATTTATACGCCCATGAGTGGAAGTGCCTTATGCTCTCTATGCTGAGTTCTTTAGATGTTTCAGGAAACACCGTACACTTCTCCAGAGTGGCTGTTGGCAATTTACATCCCGCCCATCAGCGTAGTAAGGCTCCCGTTTCTCCATGGCCTGTCCTGCATTTCTGGTTTTGACACTTTATTCAGCATGGCCCTTTTGACCGATGGGAAGCGAGACTTCTTTGTAGCGCTGATTTGCCTTTCCAGGTTGCTTGGTTGGCCAAAAAGGGCGTATGCGTTTTTTCCTGAATATATTCAGGAAAAAACGCATACGCCCTTTTTGGCCAAGGGCATCATGGTCGAGGTTTTGCCGCTTTTCCTGTGCTTTAAAGGCGATTCGAATCTACCTCCTGAAATCTGTTTCCTGCAATTCTGCCTTGCTTTCAAATCCTCCTCGTTGCCTTCCCTCAATATATTTGTGGACGAGAGTTATCATTTATAACTCTGCAGGTTTGTGAATTGCAGTGCCCCTGAGCTCGATTTTTCAACTCGCTTTTTTGGGAGCTGGCCGCAAAAGCACAGGATTGCTTCAGGCCCTGTTCTGCTTCCGGGCGGCAGGCTGAGCCTGTGGTTAATTCTTCTTCCTGATGGGAAAATAGAGTGACCTGTGCCTGTCCCAACACCTAGAGCTAGTCTCTCACTGGTTTCCCCTCTTCCCGTTCATCCTCAGGACAATTTGCAACCTGTACGGAACAGGAGGTTGAAGGTGCTGATTCTCGAAGGAGGGAGATTGCTAGTAAAGCGGCTGTAATGGCCAACCCGAGCACAAGGAGATGAGAAATGAGGTGCGTTTTCGAAACATTTCCCGATCACACGGTGTACCATCTTCTGGGTTTCTCATGCATGTTTTTGTTATAGGAAGATGCCCTTGAACTTGGAGATTTGGGACCCATGGGATGGGTACCACGCAGTATTACTTTAAAGGGCCTGCGTTTCCTCAACCAACCTGACCAAACCTCTCAGCCACAAGAGTGTCCACCCTTATGTCTCAATCAGCTGTGGGTCTAGAGATGGTCAATCCAGGTGGCATCACAGCCCCTGAACGAATATTGTAAGAATTTCTCTCTCTTTCACTGTCTTTGTTTCACGGGTTTTTAAAAGTAATTGATTTTTATAATGGGGTTTAGCTGCTTTTCACTGCTGTTTTTATGCTGCTTTACACCCACTTGACTCACTTACAGAGAGATATCAATACATAGCTTTGAAGATTCTTCCTAGTCAGATATATTCTTGGGCGGTGAATAGGGGGTTTTTGCGTCCAGTTCACTGAGCAAGGAGTAGGTCTTGTCTATTACATATTGGGTTTATTGAACGGTATCTGAGCTAATTTGAAACCCTTGTTTTCTGCCTCACCCGACCTCACCTTTCCCGTTAAGCAGCCATAGTGTGTTTTGTAAACGTGTGTCTCTGTTCTGTTTTGTAATTCAGTTCAAGTGTAGCGGTTTTTACATTCCCTCTATAAGTGATATCTTATGATAAGTGTCGTTTTCTGGTTGACTTATTTCACTTAGAATCGTCGTACCTAAATCCACTCATCATGCTGCTACTAGCCTTATGACGTTGATTTCCTGGCTGAGTGATATTCCATTGTACATAAGGACCACAACTTCTTTATCCATTTTTTTCTTTCCTGGGATATTTAAGGTGTAACGAAGTGGAGGTTCTTGTCAAGAGAGCAGCCCTAAACTTTGGGGTGCCTGTGTCTTGCTGATTTTTACTTTTCCCAATTTATACACCCATGAGTGGAAGTGCCCTATGCTCTCTAAGCTGAGTTTTTTAGAGGTTTCAGGACACACCGTACACTTCTCCAGAGTGGCTGTTGGCAATTTACATCACGCCCATCAGCGTAGCAAGGCTCCCGTTTCTCCATGGCCTGTCCTGCATTTCTGGTTTTGACACTTTATTCAGCATGGCCCTTTTGACCGATGGGAAGCGAGACTTCTTTGTAGCGCTGATTTGCCTTTCCAGGTTGCTTGGTTGGCCAAAAAGGGCGTATGCGTTTTTTCCTGAATATATTCAGGAAAAAACGCATACGCCCTTTTTGGCCAAGGGCATCATGGTCGAGGTTTTGCCGCCTTTCCTGTGCTTTAAAGGCGATTCGAATCTACCTCCTGAAATCTGTGTCCTGCAATTCTGCCTTGCTTTCAAATCCTCTTCGTTGCCTTCCCTCAATATATTTGTGGACGAGAGTTATCATTTCTAACTCTGCAGGTTTGTGAATTGCAGTGCCCCTGAGCTCCATTTTTCAAATCGCTTTCTTCGGAGCTGGCCGCAAAAGCGCCGGATTGCTTCAGGCCCTATTCTGGTTCCGGGCGGCAGGCTGAGCCTGTGGTTAATTCTTCTTCCTGATGGGAAAATAGAGTGACCTGTGCCTGTCCCAACACCTAGAGCTAGTCTCTCATTGGTTCCCCCTCTTCCCGTTCATCCTCAGGACAAATTGCAACCTGTACGGAACAGGAGGTTAAAGGTGCTGATTCTCCACGGAGGGAGATTGCTACTAACGCGGCTGGAATGGCGAACCCGAGCACAAGGAGATGAGAAATGAGGTGCGTTTTAGAAACCTTTCCCGATCACACGGTGTACCATCTTCTGGGTTTCTCATGCATGTTTTCGATGTAGGAAGATGCCCTTGAACCTGGAGATTTGGGACCCACGGGATGGGTACCACGCAGTATTACTTTAAAGGGTCTGCGTTTGCTCACCCAACCTCACCAAACCTCTCAGCCCCAAGAGTGTCCACCCTTATGTCTCAATCAGCTGTGGGTCTAGAGATGGTCAATCCAGGTGGCATCACAGCCCCTGAACGAATTTTGTAAGAATTTCTCTCTCTTTCACTGTCTTTGTTTCACGGGATTTTAAAAGTAATTGATTTTTATAATGGGGTTTAGCTGCTTTTCACTGCTGTGTTTATGCCGCTTTACACCCACTTGACTCACTTACAGAGGGATATCAATACATTGGTTTTAAGATTCTTACTAGTCAGATATATTCTTGGGCGGTGAACAGGGGGTGTTTAGTCCACTTCACTGAGCAAGGAGTAGGTCTTGTCTATTACATATTGGGTGTATGGAACGGTATCTGAGCCTATTTGAAACCCTTGTTTTATGCATCACCCCACCTCACCTTTCCCGTTAAGCAGCCATAGTGTGTCTTCTAAACGTGTGACGCTGTTCTGTTTTGTAATTCAGTTCAAGTGTAGCGGTTTTTACATTCCCTCTATAAGTGATATCTTATGATAAGTGTCTTTTTCTGTGTGATTATTTCACTTAGAATCGTCGTACCTAAATCCTCTCATCATGCTGCTACTAGCCTTATGACGTTAATTTCATGGCTGAGTGATATGCCATTGTACATAAGGACCACAACTTCCTTATCCATTTTCCTCTTTCCTGGGATATTTAAGGTGTAACGAAGTGGAGGTTCTTGTCAACAGAGCAGCCCTAAACTTTGGGGTGCCTGTGTCTTGCTGATTTTTAGTTTTCCCAATTTATACGCCCATGAGTGGAAGTGCCCTATGCTCTCTAAGCTGAGTTTTTTAGATGTTTCAGGACACCCCGTACTCTTCTCCAGAGTGGCTGTTGGCAATTTACATCCCGCCCATCAGCGTAGCAAGGCTCCCGTTTCTCCATGGCCTGTCCTGCATTTCTGGTTTTGACACTTTATTCAGCATGGCCCTTTTGACCGATGGGAAGCGAGACTTCTTTGTAGCGCTGATTTGCCTTTCCAGGTTGCTTGGTTGGCCAAAAAGGGCGTATGCGTTTTTTCCTGAATATATTCAGGAAAAAACGCATACGCCCTTTTTGGCCAAGGGCATCATGGTCGAGGTTTTGCCGCTTTTCCTGTGCTTTAAAGGCGATTCGACTCTACCTCCTGAAATCTGTTTCCTGCAATTCTGCCTTGCTTTCAAATCCTCCTCGTTGCCTTCCCTCAATATATTTGTGGACGAGAGTTATCATTTCTAACTCTGCAGGTTTGTGAATTGCAGTGCCCCTGAGCTCCATTTTTCAACTCGCTTTCTTCGGAGCTGGCCGCAAAAGCGCAGGATTGCTTCAGGCCCTATTCTGGTTCCGGGCGGCAGGCTGAGCCTGTGGTTAATTCTTCTTCCTGATGGGAAAATAGAGTGACCTGTGCCTGTCCCAAAACCTAGAGCTAGTCTCTCATTGGTTCCCCCTCTTCCCGTTCATCCTCAGGACAAATTGCAACCTGTACGGAACAGGAGGTTAAAGGTGCTGATTCTCCACGGAGGGAGATTGCTACTAACGCGGCTGTAATGGCGAACCCGAGCACAAGGAGATGAGAAATGAGGTGCGTTTTAGAAACCTTTCCCGATCACACGGTGTACCATCCTCTGGGTTTCTCATGCATGTTTTCGATGTAGGAAGATGCCCTTGAACCTGGAGATTTGGGACCCATGGGAATGGTACCACGCAGTATTACTTTAAAGGGTGTGCGTTTGCTCACCCAACCTCACCAAACCTCTCAGCCCCAAGAGTGTCCACCCTTATGTCTCAATCAGCTGTGGGTCTAGAGATGGTCAATCCAGGTGGCATCACAGCCCCTGAACGAATTTTGTAAGAATTTCTCTCTCTTTCACTGTCTTTGTTTCACGGGATTTTAAAAGTAATTGATTTTTATAATGGGGTTTAGCTGCTTTTCACTGCTCTGTTTATGCTGCTTTACACCCACTTGACTCATTTACAGAGAGATATCAATACATAGCTTTGAAGATTCTTCCTAGTCAGGTATATTCTTGGGCGGTGAATAGGGGGTGTTGAGTCCAGTTCACTGAGCAAGGAGTAGGTCTTGTCTATTACATATTGGGTTTATTGAATGGTATCTGAGCTAATTTGAAACCCTTGTTTTCTGCCTCACCCGACCTCACCTTTCCCGTTAAGCAGCCATAGTGTGTTTTGTAAACGTGTGTCTCTGTTCTGTTTTGTAATTCAGTTCAAGTGTAGCGGTTTTTCCATTCCCTCTATAAGTGATATCTTATGATAAGTGTCGTTTTCTGGTTGACTTATTTCACTTAGAATCGTCGTACCTAAATCCACTCATCATGCTGCTACTAGCCTTATGACGTTGATTTCCTGGCTGAGTGATATTCCATTGTACATAAGGACCACAACTTCTTTATCCATTTTTTTCTTTCCTGGGATATTTAAGGTGTAACGAAGTGGAGGTTCTTGTCAAGAGAGCAGCCCTAAACTTTGGGGTGCCTGTGTCTTGCTGATTTTTACTTTTCCCAATTTATACACCCATGAGTGGAAGTGCCCTATGCTCTCTAAGCTGAGTTTTTTAGAGGTTTCAGGACACACCGTACACTTCTCCAGAGTGGCTGTTGGCAATTTACATCACGCCCATCAGCGTAGCAAGGCTCCCGTTTCTCCATGGCCTGTCCTGCATTTCTGGTTTTGACACTTTATTCAGCATGGCCCTTTTGACCGATGGGAAGCGAGACTTCTTTGTAGCGCTGATTTGCCTTTCCAGGTTGCTTGGTTGGCCAAAAAGGGCGTATGCGTTTTTTCCTGAATATATTCAGGAAAAAACGCATACGCCCTTTTTGGCCAAGGGCATCATGGTCGAGGTTTTGCCGCCTTTCCTGTGCTTTAAAGGCGATTCGAATCTACCTCTTGAAATCTGTGTACTGCAATTCTGCCTTGCTTTCAAATCCTCTTCGTTGCCTTCCCTCAATATATTTGTGGACGAGAGTTATCATTTCTAACTCTGCAGGTTTGTGAATTGCAGTGCCCCTGAGCTCCATTTTTCAACTCGCTTTCTTGGGAGCTGGCCGCAAAAGCGCAGGATTGCTTCAGGCCCTATTCTGGTTCCGGGCGGCAGGCTGAGCCTGTGGTTAATTCTTCTTCCTGATGGGAAAATAGAGTGACCTGTGCCTGTCCCAACACCTAGAGCTAGTCTCTCATTGGTTCCCCCTCTTCCCGTTCATCCTCAGGACAAATTGCAACCTGTACGGAACAGGAGGTTAAAGGTGCTGATTCTCCACGGAGGGAGATTGCTACTAACGCGGCTGGAATGGCGAACCCGAGCACAAGGAGATGAGAAATGAGGTGCGTTTTAGAAACCTTTCCCGATCACACGGTGTACCATCTTCTGGGTTTCTCATGCATGTTTTCGATGTAGGAAGATGCCCTTGAACCTGGAGATTTGGGACCCATGGGATGGATACCACGCAGTATTACTTTAAAGGGTCTGCGTTTGCTCACCCAACCTCACCAAACCTCTCAGCCCCAAGAGTGTCCACCCTTATGTCTCAATCAGCTGTGGGTCTAGAGATGGTCAATCCAGGTGGCATCACAGCCCCTGAACGAATTTTGTAAGAATTTCTCTCTCTTTCACTGTCTTTGTTTCATGGGATTTTAAAAGTAATTGATTTTTATAATGGGGTTTAGCTGCTTTTCACTGCTGTGTTTATGCCGCTTTACACCCACTTGACTCACTTACAGAGGGATATCAATACATTGGTTTTAAGATTCTTACTAGTCAGATATATTCTTGGGCGGTGAACAGGGGGTGTTTAGTCCACTTCACTGAGCAAGGAGTAGGTCTTGTCTATTACATATTGGGTGTATGGAACGGTATCTGAGCCTATTTGAAACCCTTGTTTTATGCATCACCCCACCTCACCTTTCCCGTTAAGCAGCCATAGTGTGTCTTCTTAACGTGTGACGCTCTTCTGTTTTGTAATTCAGTTCAAGTGTAGCGGTTTTTACATTCCCTCTCTAAGTGATATCTTATGATAAGTGTCTTTTTCTGTGTGACTTATTTCACTTAGAATCGTCGTACCTAAATCCTCTCATCATGCTGCTACTAGCCTTATGACGTTAATTTCATGGCTGAGTGATATGCCATTGTACATAAGGACCACAACTTCCTTATCCATTTTCCTCTTTCTTGGGATATTTAAGGTGTAACGAAGTGGAGGTTCTTGTCAACAGAGCAGCCCTAAACTTTGGGGTGCCTGTGTCTTGCTGATTTTTACTTTTCCCAATTTATACACCCATGAGTGGAAGTGCCCTATGCTCTCTAAGCTGAGTTTTTTAGAGGTTTCAGGACACACCGTACACTTCTCCAGAGTGGCTGTTGGCAATTTACATCCCGCCCATCAGCGTAGCAAGGCTCCCGTTTCTCCATGGCCTGTCCTGCATTTCTGGTTTTGACACTTTATTCAGCATGGCCCTTTTGACCGATGGGAAGCGAGACTTCTTTGTAGCGCTGATTTGCCTTTCCAGGTTGCTTGGTTGGCCAAAAAGGGCGTATGCGTTTTTTCCTGAATATATTCAGGAAAAAACGCATACGCCCTTTTTGGCCAAGGGCATCATGGTCGAGGTTTTGCCGCTTTTCCTGTGCTTTAAAGGCGATTCGACTCTACCTCCTGAAATCTGTTTCCTGCAATTCTGCCTTGCTTTCAAATCCTCCTCGTTGCCTTCCCTCAATATATTTGTGGACGAGAGTTATCATTTCTAACTCTGCAGGTTTGTGAATTGCAGTGCCCCTGAGCTCCATTTTTCAACTCGCTTTCTTCGGAGCTGGCCGCAAAAGCGCAGGATTGCTTCAGGCCCTATTCTGGTTCCGGGCGGCAGGCTGAGCCTGTGGTTAATTCTTCTTCCTGATGGGAAAATAGAGTGACCTGTGCCTGTCCCAAAACCTAGAGCTAGTCTCTCATTGGTTCCCCCTCTTCCCGTTCATCCTCAGGACAAATTGCACCCTGTACGGAACAGGAGGTTAAAGGTGCTGATTCTCCACGGAGGGAGATTGCTACTAACGCGGCTGTAATGGCGAACCCGAGCACAAGGAGATGAGAAATGAGGTGCGTTTTAGAAACCTTTCCCGATCACACAGTGTACCATCTTCTGGGTTTCTCATGCATGTTTTCGATGTAGGAAGATGCCCTTGAACCTGGAGATTTTGGACCCATGGGATGGGTACCACGCAGTATTGCTTTAAAGGGTCTGCGTTTGCTCACCCAACCTCACCAAACCTCTCAGCCCGAAGAGTGTCCACCCTTATGTCTCAATCAGCTGTGGGTCTAGAGATGGTTAATAAAGGTGGCATCCCAGCCCCTGAACGAATTCTGTATGAATTTCTCTCTCTTTCACTGTCTTTGTTTCACGGGTTTTTAAAAGTAATTGATTTTTATAATGGGGTTTAGCTGCTTTTCACTGCTGTGTTTATGCCGCTTTACACCCACTTGACTCACTTACAGAGAGATATCAATACATTGGTTTTAAGAGTCTTACTAGTCAGATATATTCTTGGGTGGTGAACAGGGGGTGTTGAATCCAGTTCACTGAGCAAGGAGTAGGTCTTGTCTGTTACATATTGGGTTTATGGAAGAGTATCTGAGCAAATTTGCAACCCTTGTTTTATGCATCACCCCACCTCACCTTTCCCGTTAAGCAGCCATAGTGTGTCTTCTAAACGTGTGACGCTGTTCTGTTTTGTAATTCAGTTCAAGTGTAGCGGTTTTTACATTCCCTCTATAAGTGATATCTTATGATAAGTGTCTTTTTCTGTGTGACTTATTTCACTTAGAATCGTCGTACCTAAATCCTCTCATCATGCTGCTACTAGCCTTATGACGTTAATTTCATGGCTGAGTGATATGCCATTGTACATAAGGACCACAACTTCCTTATCCATTTTTCTCTTTCCTGGGATATTTAAGGTGTAACGTAGTGGAGGTTCTTGTCAACAGAGCAGCCCTAAACTTTGGGGTGCCTGTGTCTTGCTGATTTTTAGTTTTCCCAATTTATACGCCCATGAGTGGAAGTGCCCTATGCTCTCTAAGCTGAGTTTTTTAGATGTTTCAGGACACACCGTACACTTCTCCAGAGTGGCTGTTGGCAATTTACATCCCGCCCATCAGCGTAGCAAGGCTCCCGTTTCTCCATGGCCTGTCCTGCATTTCTGGTTTTGACACTTTATTCAGCATGGCCCTTTTGACCGATGGGAAGCGAGACTTCTTTGTAGCGCTGATTTGCCTTTCCAGGTTGCCTGGTTGGCCAAAAAGGGCGTATGCGTTTTTTCCTGAATATATTCAGGAAAAAACGCATACGCCCTTTTTGGCCAAGGGCATCATTGTCGAGGTTTTGCCGCCTTTCCTGTGCTTTAAAGGCGATTCGACTCTACCTCCTGAAATCTGTTTCCTGCAATTCTGCTATGCTTTCAAATCCTCTTCGTTGCCTTCCCTCAATATATTTGTGGACGAGAGTTATCATTTCTAACTCTGCAGGTTTGTGAATTGCAGTGCCCCTGAGCTCCATTTTTCAACTCGCTTTTTTGGGAGCTGGCCGCAAAAGCACAGGATTGCTTCAGGCCCTCTTCTGCTTCCGGGCGGCAGGCTGAGCCTGTGGTTAATCCTTCTTCCTGATGGGAAAATAGAGTGACCTGTGCCTGTCCCCACACCTAGACCTAGTCTCTCATTGGTTCCCCCTCTTCCCGTTCATCCTCAGGACAAATTGCAACCTGTTCGGAACAGGAGGTTAAAGGTGCTGATTCTCCAAGGAGGGAGATTGCTAGTAAAGTGGCTGTAATGGCGAGCCCGAGCACAAGGAGATGAGAAATGAGGTGCGTTTTAGAAACCTTTCCCGATCACACGGTGTACCGTCTTCTGGGTTTCTCATGCATGTTTTCGATGTAGGAAGATGCCCTTGAACCTGGAGATTTTGGACCCATGGGATGGGTACCACGCAGGATTACTTTAAAGGGTCTGCGTTTGCTCACCCAACCTCACCAAACCTCTCAGCCCGAAGAGTGTCCACCCTTATATCTCAATCAGCTGTGGGTCTAGAGATGGTCAATAAAGGTGGCATACCAGCCCCTGAACGAATTCTGTATGAATTTCTCTCTGTTTCACTGTCTTTGTTTCACAGGTTTTTAAAAGTAATTGACTTTTATAATGGGGTTTAGCTGCTTTTCACTTCTGTGTTTATGCCGATTTACACCCACTTGACTCACTTACAGAGAGATAACAATACATTGGTTTTAAGAGTCTTACTAGTCAGATATATTCTTGGGCGGTGAACAGGGGGTGTTGAGTCCAGTTCACTGAGCAAGGAGTAGGTCTTGTCTGTTACATATTGGGTTTATGGAACAGTATCTGAGCTAATTTGATACCCTTGTTTTATGCATCACCCCACCTCACCTTTCCCGTTAAGCAGCCATAGTGTGTTTTCTAAACGTGTGACGCTGTTCTGTTTTGTAATTCAGTTCAAGTGTAGCGGATTTTACATTCCCTCTATAAGTGATATCTTACGATAAGTGTCTTTCTCTGTGACTTATTTCACTTAGAATCGTCGTACCTAAATCCACTCATCATGCTGCTACCAGCCTTATGACGTTGATTTCATGCCTGAGTGATATTCCATTGTACATAAGGACCACAACTTCTTTATCCATTTTTCTCTTTCCTGGGATATTTAAGGTGTAATGAAGTGGAGGTTCTTGTCAACAGAGCAGCCCTAAACTTTGGGGTGCCTGTGTCTTGCTGATTTTTAGTTTTCCCAATTTATACGCCCATGAGTGGAAGTGCCCTATGCTCTCTAAGCTGAGTTTTTTAGGTGTTTCAGGACACACCGTACACTTCTCCAGAGTGGCTGTTGGCAATTTACATCCCGCCCATCAGCGTAGCAAGGCTCCCGTTTCTCCATGGCCTGTCCTGCATTTCTGGTTTTGACACTTTATTCAGCATGGCCCTTTTGACCGATGGGAAGCGAGACTTCTTTGTAGCGCTGATTTGCCTTTCCAGGTTGCTTGGTTGGCCAAAAAGGGCGTATGCGTTTTTTCCTGAATATATTCAGGAAAAAACGCATACGCCCTTTTTGGCCAAGGGCATCATTGTCGAGGTTTTGCCGCTTTTCCTGTGCTTTAAACGCGATTCGACTCTACCTCCTGAAATCAGTTTCCTGCAATTCTGCTATGCTTTCAAATCCTCTCCGTTGCCTTCCCTCAATATATTTGTGGACGAGAGTTACCATTTATAACTCTGCAGGTTTGTGAATTGCAGTGCCCCTGAGCTCCATTTTTCAACTCGCTTTTTTGGGAGCTGGCCGCAAAAGCACAGGATTGCTTCAGGCCCTGTTCTGCTTCCGGGCGGCAGGCTGAGCCTGTGGTTAATCCTTCTTGTGATGGGAAATTAGAGTGACATGTGGCTGTCCCAAAACCTAGAGCTAGTCTCTCATTGGTTCCCCCTCTTCCCGTTTATCCTCAGGACAAATTGCAACCTGTAGGGAACAGAAGGTTAAAGGGGCTGATTCTCCAAGGAGGGAGATTGCTAGTAAAGCGGCTGTAATGGCCAACCCCAGCACAAGGAGATGAGAAATGAGGTGCGTTTTAGAAACCTTTCCCGATCACACGGTGTACCATCTTCTGGGTTTCTCATGCATGTTTTCGATGTAGGAAGATGCCCTTGAACCTGGAGATTTTGGACCCATGGGATGGATACCACGCAGTATTACTTTAAAGGGTCTGTGTTTGCTCACCCAACCTCACCAAACCTCTCAGCCCCAAGAGTGTCCACCCTTATGTCTCAATCAGCTGTGGGTCTAGAGATGGTCAATCCAGGTGGCATCACAGCCACTGAACGAATTTTGTAATAATTTCTCTCTCTTCACTGTCTTTGTTTCACGGGTTTTTAAAAGTAATTGATTTTTATAACGGGGTTTAGTTGCTTTTCACTGCTGTGTTTATGCCGGTTTACACCCACTTGACTCACTTACAGAGGGATATCAATACATTGGTTTTAAGATTCTTACTAGTCAGATATATTCTTGGGCGGTGAACAGGGGGTGTTGAGTCCAGTTCACTGAGCAAGGAGTAGGTCTTGTCTATTACATATTGGGTTTATGGAACGGTATCTGAGCTAATTTGAAACCCTTGTTTTATGCATCACCCCACTTCACCTTTCCCGTTAAGCAGCCATAGTGTGTCTTCTAAACGTGTGACGCTGTTCTGTTTTGTAATTCAGTTCAAGTGTAGCGGTTTTTACATTCCCTCTCTAAGTGATATATTATGATAAGTGTCTTTTTCTGTGTGACTTATTTCACTTAGAATCGTCGTACCTAAAAACTCTCATCATGCTGCTACTAGCCTTATGACGTTAATTTCATGGCTGAGTGATATGCCATTGTACATAAGGACCACAACTTCCTTATCCATTTTTCTCTTTCCTGGGATATTTAAGGTGTAACGAAGTGGAGGTTCTTGTCAACAGAGCAGCCCTAAACTTTGGGGTGCCTGTGTCTTGCTGATTTTTAGTTTTCCCAATTTATACGCCCATGAGTGGAAGTGCCCTATGCTCTCTAAGCTGAGTTTTTTAGATGTTTCAGGACACACCGTACACTTCTCCAGAGTGGCTGTTGGCAATTTACATCCCGCTCATCAGCGTAGCAAGGCTCCCGTTTCTCCATGGCCTGTCCTACATTTCTGGTTTTGACACTTTATTCAGCATGGCCCTTTTGACCGATGGGAAGCGAGACTTCTTTGTAGCGCTGATTTGCCTTTCCAGGTTTCTTGGTTGGCCAAAAAGGGCGTATGCTTTTTTTCCTGAATATATTCAGGAAAAAACGCATACGCCCTTTTTGGCCAAGGGCATCATGGTCGAGGTTTTGCCGCTTTTCCTGTGCTTTAAAGGCGATTCGAATCTACCTCCTGAAATCTGTTTCCTGCAATTCTGCCTTGCTTTCTAATCCTCTTTGTTGCCTTCCCTCAATATATTTGTGAACGAGAGTTATCATTTCTAACTCTGCAGGCTTGTGAATTGCAGTGCCCCTGAGCTCCATTTTTCAACTCGCTTTCTTGGGAGCTGGCCGCAAAAGCGCAGGATTGCTTCAGGCCCTATTGTGGTTCCGGGGGGCAGGCTGAGCCTGTGGTTAATTCTTCTTCCTGATGGGAAAATAGAGTGACCTGTGCCTGTCCCCACACCTAGACCTAGTCTCTCATTGGTTCCCCCTCTTCCCGTTCATCCTCAGGACAAATTTGCAACCTGTACAGAACAGGAGGTTAAAGGTGCTCATTCTCCAAGGAGGGAGATTGCTAGTAAAGCGGCTGGAATGGCGAGCCCCAGCACAAGGAGATGAGAAATGAGGTGCGTTTTAGAAACCTTTCCCGATCACACGGTGTACCATCTTCTGGGTTTCTCATGCATGTTTTCGATGTAGGAAGATGCCCTTGAACCTGGAGATTTTGGACCCATGGGATGGGTACCACGCAGTATTACTTTAAAGGGTCTGCGTTTGCTCACCCAACCTCACCAAACCTCTCAGCCCGAAGAGTGTCCACCCTTATGTCTCAATCAGCTGTGGGTCTAGAGATGGTCAATAAAGGTGGCATCCCAGCCCCTGAACGAATTCTGTATGAATTTCTCTCTCTTTCACTGTCTTTGTTTCATGGGTTTTTAAAAGTAATTGATTTTTATAATGGGGTTTAGCTGCTTTTCACTGCTGTGTTTATGCCGCTTTACACCCACTTGACTCACTTACAGAGAGATATCAATACATTGGTTTTAAGAGTCTTACTAGTCAGATATATTCTTGGGCGGTGAACAGGGGGTGTTGAATCCAGTTCACTGAGCAAGGAGTAGGTCTTGTCTGTTACATATTGGGTTTATGGAACGGTATCTGAGCTAATTTGAAACCCTTGTGTTATGCATCACCCCACCTCACCTTTCCCGTTAAGCAGCCATAGTGTGTTTTCTAAACGTGTGACGCTGTTCTGTTTTGTAATTCAGTTCAAGTGTAGAGGTTTTTACATTCCCTCTATAAGTGATATCTTATGATAAGTGCCTTTTTCTGTGTGACTTATTTCACTTAGAATCGTCGTACCTAAATCTTCTCATCATGCTGCTACTAGCCTTATGATGTTGATTTCATGCCTGAGTGATATTCCATTGTACATAAGGACCACAACTTCTTTATCCATTTTTCTCTTTCCTGGGATATTTAAGGTGTAATGAAGTGGAGGTTCTTGTCATCAGAGCAGCCCTAAACTTTGGGGTGCCTGTGTCTTGCTGATTTTTAGTTTTCCCAATTTATACGCCCATGAGTGGAAGTGCCCTATGCTCTCTAAGCTGAGTGTTTTAGATGTTTCAGGACACACCGTACACTTCTCCAGAGTGGCTGTTGGCAATTTAAATCCCGCCCATCAGCGTAGCAAGGCTCCCGTTTCTCCATGGCCTGTCCTGCATTTCTGGTTTTGACACTTTATTCAGCATGGCCCTTTTGACCGATGGGAAGCGAGACTTCTTTGTAGCGCTGATTTGCCTTTCCAGGTTGCTTGGTTGGCCAAAAAGGGCGTATGCGTTTTTTCCTGAATATATTCAGGAAAAAACGCATACGCCCTTTTTGGCCAAGGGCATCATGGTCGAGGTTTTGCCGCCTTTCCTGTGCTTTAAAGGCGATTCGAATCTACCTCGTGAAATCTGTTTCCTGCAATTCTGCCTTGCTTTCAAATCCTCTTTGTTGCCTTCCCTCAATATATTTGTGGACGAGAGTTATCATTTCTAACTCTGCAGGTTTGTGAATTGCAGTGCCCCTGAGCTCCATTTTTCAACTCGCTTTCTTGGGAGCTGGCCCCAAAAGCGCAGGATTGCTTCAGGCCCTATTGTGGTTCCGGGCGGCAGGCTGAGCCTGTGGTTAATTCTTCTTCCTGATGGGAAAATAGAGTGACCTGTGCCTGTCCCCACACCTAGACCTAGTCTCTCATTGGTTCCCCCTCTTCCCGTTCATCCTCAGGACAAATTTGCAACCTGTACAGAACAGGAGGTTAAAGGTGCTCATTCTCCAAGGAGGGAGATTGCTAGTAAAGCAGCTGGAATGGCGAGCCCGAGCACAAGGAGATGAGAAATGAGGTGCGTTTTAGCAACCTTTCCCGATCACACGGTGTACCATCTTCTGGGTTTCTCATGCATGTTTTCGATGTAGGAAGATGCCCTTGAACCTGGAGATTTTGGACCCATGGGATGGGTACCACGCAGTATTGCTTTAAAGGGTCTGCGTTTGCTCACCCAACCTCACCAAACCTCTCAGCCCGAAGAGTGTCCACCCTTATGTCTCAATCAGCTGTGGGTCTAGAGATGGTTAATAAAGGTGGCATCCCAGCCCCTGAACGAATTCTGTATGAATTTCTCTCTCTTTCACTGTCTTTGTTTCACGGGTTTTTAAAAGTAATTGATTTTTATAATGGGGTTTAGCTGCTTTTCACTGCTGTGTTTATGCCGCTTTACACCCACTTGACTCACTTACAGAGAGATATCAATACATTGGTTTTAAGAGTCTTACTAGTCAGATATATTCTTGGGTGGTGAACAGGGGGTGTTGAATCCAGTTCACTGAGCAAGGAGTAGGTCTTGTCTGTTACATATTGGGTTTATGGAAGAGTATCTGAGCTAATTTGCAACCCTTGTTTTATGCATCACCCCACCTCACCTTTCCCGTTAAGCAGCCATAGTGTGTCTTCTAAACGTGTGACGCTGTTCTGTTTTGTAATTCAGTTCAAGTGTAGCGGTTTTTACATTCCCTCTCTAAGTGATATCTTATGATAAGTGTCTTTTTCTGTGTGACTTATTTCACTTTGAATCGTCGTACCTAAATCTTCTCATCATGCTGCTACTAGCCTTATGATGTTGATTTCATTGCTGAGTGATATGCCTATTATACATATGGACCACAACTTCTTTATCCATTTTTCTCTTTCCTGGGATATTTAAGGTGTAACGAAGTGGAGGTTCTTGTCAACAGAGCAGCCCTAAACTTTGGGGTGCCTGTGTCTTGCTGATTTTTAGTTTTCCCAATTTATACGCCCATGAGTGGAAGTGCCCTATGCTCTCTAATCTGAGTTTTTTAGATGTTTCAGGACACACCGTACACTTCTCCAGAGTGGCTGTTGGCAATTTACATCCCGTCCATCAGCGTAGCAAGGCTCCCGTTTCTCCATGGCCTGTCCTGCATTTCTGGTTTTGAAACTTTATTCAGCATGGCCCTTTTGACCGATGGGAAGCGAGACTTCTTTGTAGCGCTGATTTGCCTTTCCAGGTTGCTTGGTTGGCCAAAAAGGGCGTATGCGTTTTTTCCTGAATATATTCAGGAAAAAACGCATACGCCCTTTTTGGCCAAGGGCATCATTGTCGAGGTTTTGCCGCCTTTCCTGTGCTTTAAAGGCGATTCGACTCTACCTCCTGAAATCTGTTTCCTGCAATTCTGCTATGCTTTCAAATCCTCTTCGTTGCCTTCCCTCAATATATTTGTGGACGAGAGTTATCATTTCTAACTCTGCAGGTTTGTGAATTGCAGTGCCCCTGAGCTCGATTTTTCAACTCGCTTTTTTGGGAGCTGGCCGCAAAAGCACAGGATTGCTTCAGGCCCTCTTCTGCTTCCGGGCGGCAGGCTGAGCCTGTGGTTAATCCTTCTTCCTGATGGGAAAATAGAGTGACCTGTGCCTGTCCCCACACCTAGACCTAGTCTCTCATTGGTTCCCCCTCTTCCCGTTCATCCTCAGGACAAATTGCAACCTGTTCGGAACAGGAGGTTAAAGGTGCTGATTCTCCAAGGAGGGAGATTGCTAGTAAAGTGGCTGTAATGGCGAGCCCGAGCACAAGGAGATGAGAAATGAGGTGCGTTTTAGAAACCTTTCCCGATCACACGGTGTACCGTCTTCTGGGTTTCTCATGCATGTTTTCGATGTAGGAAGATGCCCTTGAACCTGGAGATTTTGGACCCATGGGATGGGTACCACGCAGTATTACTTTAAAGGGTCTGCGTTTGCTCACCCAACCTCACCAAACCTCTCAGCCCGAAGAGTGTCCACCCTTATATCTCAATCAGCTGTGGGTCTAGAGATGGTCAATAAAGGTGGCATCCCAGCCCCTGAACGAATTCTGTATGAATTTCTCTCTGTTTCACTGTCTTTGTTTCACGGGTTTTTAAAAGTAATTGACTTTTATAATGGGGTTTAGCTGCTTTTCACTTCTGTGTTTATGCCGATTTACACCCACTTGACTCACTTACAGAGAGATATCAATACATTGGTTTTAAGAGTCTTACTAGTCAGATATATTTTTGGGCGGTGAACAGGGGGTGTTGAGTCCAGTTCACTGAGCAAGGAGTAGGTCTTGTCTGTTACATATTGGGTTTATGGAACAGTATCTGAGCTAATTTGATACCCTTGTTTTATGCATCACCCCACCTCACCTTTCCCGTTAAGCAGCCATAGTGTGTTTTCTAAACCTGTGACGCTGTTCTGATTTGTAATTCAGTTCAAGTGTAGCGGATTTTACATTCCCTCTATAAGTGATATCTTACGATAAGTGTCTTTCTCTGTGACTTATTTCACTTAGAATCGTCGTACCTAAATCCACTCATCATGCTGCTACCAGCCTTATGACGTTGATTTCATGCCTGAGTGATATTCCATTGTACATAAGGACCACAACTTCTTTATCCATTTTTCTCTTTCCTGGGATATTTAAGGTGTAATGAAGTGGAGGTTCTTGTCAACAGAGCAGCCCTAAACTTTGGGGTGCCTGTGTCTTGCTGATTTTTAGTTTTCCCAATTTCTACGCCCATGAGTGGAAGTGCCCTATGCTCTCTAAGCTGAGTTTTTTAGGTGTTTCAGGACACACCGTACACTTCTCCAGAGTGGCTGTTGGCAATTTACATCCCGCCCATCAGCGTAGCAAGGCTCCCGTTTCTCCATGGCCTGTCCTGCATTTCTGGTTTTGACACTTTATTCAGCATGGCCCTTTTGACCGATGGGAAGCGAGACTTCTTTGTAGCGCTGATTTGCCTTTCCAGGTTGCTTGGTTGGCCAAAAAGGGCGTATGCGTTTTTTCCTGAATATATTCAGGAAAAAACGCATACGCCCTTTTTGGCCAAGGGCATCATTGTCGAGGTTTTGCCGCTTTTCCTGTGCTTTAAAGGCGATTCGACTCTACCTCCTGAAATCAGTTTCCTGCAATTCTGCTATGCTTTCAAATCCTCTTCGTTGCCTTCCCTCAATATATTTGTGGACGAGAGTTACCATTTATAACTCTGCAGGTTTGTGAATTGCAGTGCCCCTGAGCTCCATTTTTCAACTCGCTTTTTTGGGAGCTGGCCGCAAAAGCACAGGATTGCTTCAGACCCTGTTCTGCTTCCGGGCGGCAGGCTGAGCCTGTGGTTAATCCTTCTTCCTGATGGGAAAATAGAGTGACATGTGGCTATCCCAACACCTAGAGCTAGTCTCTCATTGGTTCCCCCTCTTCCCGTTTATCCTCAGGACAAATTGCAACCTGTACGGAACAGGAGGTTAAAGGGGCTGATTCTCCAAGGAGGGAGATTGCTAGTAAAGCGGCTGTAATGGCCAACCCCAGCACAAGGAGATGAGAAATGAGGTGCGTTTTAGAAACCTTTCCCGATCACACGGTGTACCATCTTCTGGGTTTCTCATGCATGTTTTCGATGTAGGAAGATGCCCTTGAACCTGGAGATTTTGGACCCATGGGATGGATACCACGCAGTATTACTTTAAAGGGTCTGCGTTTGCTCACTCAACCTCACCAAACCTCTCAGCCCCAAGAGTGTCCACCCTTATGACTCAATCAGCTGTGGGTCTAGAGATGGTCAATAAAGGTGGCATCCCAGCCCCTGAACGAATTCTGTATGAATTTCTCTCTCTTTCACTGTCTTTGTTTCACGGGTTTTTAAAAGTAATTGATTTTTATAATGGGGTTTAGCTGCTTTTCACTGCTGTGTTTATGCCGGTTTACACCCACTTGACTCACTTACAGAGGGATATCAATACATTTGTTTTAAGAGTCTTACTAGTCAGATATATTCTTGGGCGGTGAACAGGGGGTGTTGAGTCCAGTTCACTGAGCAAGGAGTAGGTCTTGTCTATTACATATTGGGTTTATGGAACGGTATCTGAGCTAATTTGAAACCCTTGTTTTATGCATCACCCCACCTCACCTTTCCCGTTAAACAGCCATAGTGTGTCTTCTAAACGTGTGACGCTGTTCTGTTTTGTAATTCAGTTCAAGTGTAGCGGTTTTTACATTCCCTCTCTAAGTGATATCTTATGATAAGTGTCTTTTTCTGTGTGACTTATTTCACTTAGAATCGTCGTACCTAAATCCTCTCATCATGCTGCTACTAGCCTTATGACGTTGATTTCATGCCTGAGTGATATTCCATTGTACATAAGGACCACAACTTCTTTATCCATTTTTCTCTTTCCTGGGATATTTAAGGTGTAATGAAGTGGAGGTTCTTGTCAACAGAGCAGCCCTAAACTTTGGGGTGCCTGTGTCTTGCTGATTTTTAGTTTTCCCAATTTATACGCCCATGAGTGGAAGTGCCCTATGCTCTCTAAGCTGAGTGTTTTAGATGTTTCAGGACACACTGTACACTTCTCCAGAGTGGCTGTTGGCAATTTAAATCCCGCCCATCAGTGTAGCAAGGCTCCCGTTTCTCCATGGCCTGTCCTGCATTTCTGGTTTTGACACTTTATTCAGCATGGCCCTTTTGACCGATGGGAAGCGAGACTTCATTGTAGCGCTGATTTGCCTTTCCAGGTTGCTTGGTTGGCCAAAAAGGGCGTATGCGTTTTTCCTGAATATATTCAGGAAAAAACGCATACGCCCTTTTTGGCCAGGGGCATCATGGTCGAGGTTTTGCCGCTTTTCCTGTGCTTTAAAGGCGATTCGAATCTACCTCCTGAAATCTGTTTCCTGCAATTCTGCCTTGCTTTCAAATCCTCTTTTTTGCCTTCCCTCAATATATTTGTGGACGAGAGTTATCATTTCTAACTCTGCAGGTTTGTGAATTGCAGTGCCCCTGAGCTCCATTTTTCAACTCGCTTTCTTGGGAGCTGGCCGCAAAAGCGCAGGATTGCTTCAGGCCCTATTGTGGTTCCGGGCGGCAGGCTGAGCCTGTGGTTAATTCTTCTTCCTGATGGGAAAATAGAGTGACCTGTGCCTGTCCCCACACCTAGACCTAGTCTCTCATTGGTTCCCCCTCTTCCCGTTCATCCTCAGGACAAATTTGCAACCTGTACAGAACAGGAGGTTAAAGGTGCTCATTCTCCAAGGAGGGAGATTGCTAGTAAAGCGGCTGGAATGGCGAGCCCGAGCACAAGGAGATGAGAAATGAGGTGCGTTTTAGAAACCTTTCCCGATCACACGGTGTACCATCTTCTGGGTTTCTCATGCATGTTTTCGATGTAGGAAGATGCCCTTGAACCTGGAGATTTTGGACCCATGGGATGGGTACCACGCAGTATTACTTTAAAGGGTCTGCGTTTGCTCACCCAACCTCACCAAACCTCTCAGCCCGAAGAGTGTCCACCCTTATGTCTCAATCAGCTGTGGGTCTAGAGATGGTTAATAAAGGTGTCATCCCAGCCCCTGAACGAATTCTGTATGAATTTCTCTCTCTTTCACTGTCTTTGTTTCACGGGTTTTTAAAAGTAATTGATTTTTATAATGGGGTTTAGCTGCTTTTCACTGCTGTGTTTATGCCGCTTTACACCCACTTGACTCACTTACAGAGAGATATCAATACATTGGTTTTAAGAGTCTTACTAGTCAGATATATTCTTGGGCGGTGAACAGGGGGTGTTGAATCCAGTTCACTGAGCAAGGAGTAGGTCTTGTCTGTTACATATTGGGTTTATGGAACAGTATCTGAGCTAATTTGAAACCCTTGTTTTATGCATCACACCACCTCACCTTTCCCGTTAAGCAGCCATAGTGTGTCTTCTAAACGTGTGACGCTGTTCTGTTTTGTAATTCAGTTCAAGTGTAGCGGTTTTTACATTCCCTCTCTAAGTGATATCTTATGATAAGTGTCTTTTTTTGTGTGACTTATTTCACTTAGAATCGTCGTACCTAAAACCTCTCATCATGCTGCTACTAGCCTTATGACGTTAATTTCATGGCTGAGTGATATGCCATTGTACATAAGGACCACAACTTCCTTATCCATTTTTCTCTTTCCTGGGATATTTAAGGTGTAACGAAGTGGAGGTTCTTGTCAACAGAGCAGCCCTAAACTTTGGGGTGCCTGTGTCTTGCTGATTTTTAGTTTTCCCAATTTATACGCCCATGAGTGGAAGTGCCCTATGCTCTCTAAGCTGAGTTTTTTAGATGTTTCAGGACACACCGTACACTTCTCCAGAGTGGCTGTTGGCAATTTACATCCCGCCCATCAGCGTAGCAAGGCTCCCGTTTCTCCATGGCCTGTCCTACATTTCTGGTTTTGACACTTTATTCAGCATGGCCCTTTTGACCGATGGGAAGCGAGACTTCTTTGTAGCGCTGATTTGCCTTTCCAGGTTGCTTGGTTGGCCAAAAAGGGCGTATGCGTTTTTTCCTGAATATATTCAGGAAAAAACGCATACGCCCTTTTTGGCCAAGGGCATCATTGTCGAGGTTTTGCCACCTTTCCTGTGCTTTAAAGGCGATTCGACTCTACCTCCTGAAATCTGTTTCCTGCAATTCTGCTATGCTTTCAAATCCTCTTCGTTGCCTTCCCTCAATATATTTGTGGACGAGAGTTATCATTTCTAACTCTGCAGGTTTGTGAATTGCAGTGCCCCTGAGCGCGATTTTTCAACTCGCTTTTTTGGGAGCTGGCCGCAAAAGCACAGGATTGCTTCAGGCCCTCTTCTGCTTCCGGGCGGCAGGCTGAGCCTGTGGTTAATCCTTCTTCCTGATGGGAAAATAGAGTGACCTGTGGCTGTCCCAACACCTAGAGCTAGTCTCTCATTGGTTCCCCCTCTTCCCGTTTATCCTCAGGACAAATTGCAACCTGTACGGAACAGAAGGTTAAAGGGGCTGATTCTCCAAGGACGGAGATTGCTAGTAAAGCGGCTGTAATGGCCAACCCGAGCACAAGGAGATGAGAAATGAGGTGCGTTTTAGAAACCTTTCCCGATCACACGGTTTACCATCTTCTGGGTTTCTCATGCATGTTTTCGATGTAGGAAGATGCCCTTGAACCTGGAGATTTTGGACCCATGGGATGGGTACCACGCAATATTACTTTAAAGGGTCTCCGTTTTCTCACCCAACCTCAGCAAACCTCTCAGCCCCAAGAGTGTCCACCCTTATGACTCAATCAGCTGTGGGTCTAGAGATGGTCAATAAAGGTGGCATCCCAGCCCCTGAACGAATTCTGTATGAATTTCTCTCTCTTTCACTGTCTTTGTTTCACGGGTTTTTAAAAGTAATTGATTTTTATAATGGGGTTTAGCTGCTTTTCACTGCTGTGTTTATGCCTCTTTACACCCACTTGACTCACTTACAGAGAGATATCAATACATTGGTTTTAAGAGTCTTACTAGTCAGATATATTCTTGGGCGGTGAACAGGGGGTGTTGAATCCAGTTCACTGAGCAAGGAGTAGGTCTTGTCTGTTACATATTGGGTTTATGGAACGGTATCTGAGCTAATTTGAAACCCTTGTTTTATGCATCACCCACCTCACCTTTCCCGTTAAGCAGCCATAGTGTGTCTTCTAAACATGTGACGCTGTTCTGTTTTGTAATTCAGTTCAAGTGTAGCGGTTTTTACATTCCCTCTCTAAGTGATATCTTATGATAAGTGTCTTTTTCTGTGTGACTTATTTCACTTAGAATCGTCGTACCTAAATCCTCTCATCATGCTGCTACTAGCCTTATGACGTTAATTTCATGGCTGAGTGATATGCCATTGTACATAAGGACCACAACTTCCTTATCCATTTTTCTCTTTCCTGGGATATTTAAGGTGTAACGAAGTGGAGGTTCTTGTCAACAGAGCAGCCCTAAACTTTGGGGTGCCTGTGTCTTGCTGATTTTTAGTTTTCCCAATTTATACGCCCATGAGTGGAAGTGCCCTATGCTCTCTAAGCTGAGTTTTTTAGATGTTTCAGGACACACCGTACACTTCTCCAGAGTGGCTGTTGGCAATTTACATCCCGCCCATCAGCGTAGCAAGGCTCCCGTTTCTCCATGGCCTGTCCTGCATTTCTGGTTTTGACACTTTATTCAGCATGGCCCTTTTGACCGATGGGAAGCGAGACTTCTTTGTAGCGCTGATTTGCCTTTCCAGGTTGCTTGGTTGGCCAAAAAGGGCGTATGCGTTTTTTCCTGAATATATTCAGGAAAAAACGCATACGCCCTTTTTGGCCAAGGGCATCATTGTCGAGGTTTTGCCGCCTTTCCTGTGCTTTAAAGGCGATTCGACTCTACCTCCTGAAATCTGTTTCCTGCAATTCTGCTATGCTTTCAAATCCTCTTCGTTGCCTTCCCTCAATATATTTGTGGACGAGAGTTATCATTTCTAACTCTGCAGGTTTGTGAATTGCAGTGCCCCTGAGCTCGATTTTTCAACTCGCTTTTTTGGGAGCTGGCCGCAAAAGCACAGGATTGCTTCAGGCCCTCTTCTGCTTCCGGGCGGCAGGCTGAGCCTGTGGTTAATCCTTCTTCCTGATGGGAAAATAGAGTGACCTGTGCCTGTCCCCACACCTAGACCTAGTCTCTCATTGGTTCCCCCTCTTCCCGTTCATCCTCAGGACAAATTGCAACCTGTTCGGAACAGGAGGTTAAAGGTGCTGATTCTCCAAGGAGGGAGATTGCTAGTAAAGTGGCTGGAATGGCGAGCCCGAGCACAAGGAGATGAGAAATGAGGTGCGTTTTAGAAACCTTTCCCGATCACACGGTGTACCGTCTTCTGGGTTTCTCATGCATGTTTTCGATGTAGGAAGATGCCCTTGAACCTGGAGATTTTGGACCCATGGGATGGGTACCACGCAGTATTACTTTAAAGGGTCTGCGTTTGCTCACCCAACCTCACCAAACCTCTCAGCCCCAAGAGTGTCCACCCTTATGACTCAATCAGCTGTGGGTCTAGAGATGGTCAATAAAGGTGGCATCCCAGCCCCTGAACGAATTCTGTATGAATTTCTCTCTCTTTCACTGTCTTTGTTTCACGGGTTTTTAAAAGTAATTGATTTTTATAATGGGGTTTAGCTGCTTTTCACTGCTGGGTTTATGCCGCTTTACACCCACTTGACTCACTTACAGAGGGATATCAATACATTGGTTTTAAGAGTCTTACTAGTCAGATATATTCTTGGGCGGTGAACAGGGGGTGTTGAGTCCAGTTCACTGAGCAAGGAGTAGGTCTTGTCTATTACATATTGGGTTTATGGAACGGTATCTGAGCTAATTTGAAACCCTTGTTTTATGCATCACCCCACCTCACCTTTCCCGTTAAGCAGCCATAGTGTGTCTTCTAAACGTGTGACGCTGTTCTGTTTTGTAATTCAGTTCAAGTGTAGCGGTTTTTACATTCCCTCTCTAAGTGATATCTTATGATAAGTGTCTTTTTCTGTGTGACTTATTTCACTTAGAATCGTCGTACCTAAATCCTCTCATCATGCTGCTACTAGCCTTATGACGTTGATTTCATGCCTGAGTGATATTCCATTGTACATAAGGACCACAACTTCTTTATCCATTTTTCTCTTTCCTGGGATATTTAAGGTGTAATGAAGTGGAGGTTCTTGTCAACAGAGCAGCCCTAAACTTTGGGGTGCCTGTGTCTTGCTGATTTTTAGTTTTCCCAATTTATACGCCCATGAGTGGAAGTGCCCTATGCTCTCTAAGCTGAGTGTTTTAGATGTTTCAAGACACACCGTACACTTCTCCAGAGTGGCTGTTGGCAATTTAAATCCCGCCCATCAGCGTAGCAAGGCTCCCGTTTCTCCATGGCCTGTCTTGCATTTCTGGTTTTGACACTTTATTCAGCATGGCCCTTTTGACCGATGGGAAGCGAGACTTCTTTGTAGCGCTGATTTGCCTTTCCAGGTTGCTTGGTTGGCCAAAAAGGGCGTATGCGTTTTTTCCTGAATATATTCAAGAAAAAACGCATACGCCCTTTTTGGCCAAGGGCATCATGGTCGAGGTTTTGCCGCTTTTCCTGTGCTTTAAATGCGATTCGAATCTACCTCCTGAAATCTGTTTCCTGCAATTCTGCCTTGCTTTCAAATCCTCTTTGTTGCCTTCCCTCAATATATTTGTGGACGAGAGTTATCATTTCTAACTCTGCAGGTTTGTGAATTGCAGTGCCCCTGAGCTCCACTTTTCAAATCGCTTTCTTGGGAGCTGGCCGCAAAAGCGCAGGATTGCTTCAGGCCCTATTGTGGTTCCGGGCGGCAGGCTGAGCCTGTGGTTAATTCTTCTTCCTGATGAGAAAATAGAGTGACCTGTGCCTGTCCCCACACCTAGACCTAGTCTCTCATTGGTTCCCCCTCTTCCCGTTCATCCTCAGGACAAATTTGCAACCTGTACAGAACAGGAGGTTAAAGTTGCTCATTCTCCAAGGACGGAGATTGCTAGTAAAGCGGCTGGAATGGCGAGCCCGAGCACAAGGAGATGAGAAATGAGGTGCGTTTTAGAAACCTTTCCCGATCACACGGTGTACCATCTTCTGGGTTTCTCATGCATGTTTTCGATGTAGGAAGATGCCCTTGAACCTGGAGATTTTGGACCCATGGGATGGATACCAAGCAGTATTACTTTAAAGGGTCTGCGTTTGCTCACCCAACCTCACCAAACCTCTCAGCCCCAAGAGTGTCCACCCTTATGACTCAATCAGCTGTGGGTCTAGAGATGTTCAATAAAGGTGGCATCCCAGCCCCTGAACGAATTCTGTATGAATTTCTCTCTCTTTCACTGTCTTTGTTTCACGGGTTTTTAAAAGTAATTGATTTTTATAATGGGGTTTAGCTGCTTTTCACTGCTGGGTTTATGCCGCTTTAGACCCACTTGACTCACTTACAGAGAGATATCAATACATTGGTTTTAAGAGTCTTACTAGTCAGATATATTCTTGGGCGGTGAACAGGGGGTGTTGAGTCCAGTTCACTGAGCAAGGAGTAGGTCTTGTCTATTACATATTGGGTTTATGGAACGGTATCTGAGCTAATTTGAAACCCTTGTTTTATGCATCACCCCACCTCACCGTTCCCGTTAAGCAGCCATAGTGTGTCTTCTAAACGTGTGACGCTGTTCTGTTTTGTAATTCAGTTCAAGTGTAGCGGTTTTTACATTCCCTCTCTAAGTGATATCTTATGATAAGTGTCTTTTTCTGTGTGACTTATTTCACTTAGAATCGTCGTACCTAAATCCTCTCATCATGCTGCTACTAGCCTTATGACGTTGATTTCATGCCTGAGTGATATTCCATTGTACATAAGGACCACAACTTCTTTATCCATTTTTTTCTTTCCTGGGATATTTAAGGTGTAATGAAGTGGAGGTTCTTGTCAACAGAGCAGCCCTAAACTTTGGGGTGCCTGTGTCTTGCTGATTTTTAGTTTTCCCAATTTATACGCCCATGAGTGGAAGTGCCCTATGCTCTCTAAGCTGAGTGTTTTAGATGTTTCAGGACACACCGTACACTTCTCCAGAGTGGCTGTTGGCAATTTAAATCCCGCCCATCAGCGTAGCAAGGCTCCCGTTTCTCCATGGCCTGTCTTGCATTTCTGGTTTTGACACTTTATTCAGCATGGCCCTTTTGACCGATGGGAAGCGAGACTTCTTTGTAGCGCTGATTTGCCTTTCCAGGTTGCTTGGTTGGCCAAAAAGGGCGTATGCGTTTTTTCCTGAATATATTCAGGAAAAAACGCATACGCCCTTTTTGGCCAACGGCATCATGGTCGAAGTTTTGCCGCTTTTCCTGTGCTTTAAAGGCGATTCGAATCTACCTCGTGAAATCTGTTTCCTGCAATTCTGCCTTGCTTTCAAATCCTCTTTGTTGCCTTCCCTCAATATATTTGTGGACGAGAGTTATCATTTCTAACTATGCAGGTTTGTGAATTGCAGTGCCCCTGAGCTCCACTTTTCAAATCGCTTTCTTGGGAGCTGGCCGCAAAAGCGCAGGATTGCTTCAGGCCTTATTGTGGTTCCGGGCGGCAGGCTGAGCCTGTGGTTAATTCTTTTTCCTGATGAGAAAATAGAGTGACCTGTGCCTGTCCCCACACCTAGACCTAGTCTCTCATTGGTTCCCCCTCTTCCCGTTCATCCTCAGGACAAATTTGCAACCTGTACAGAACAGGAGGTTAAAGGTGCTCATTCTCCAAGGAGGGAGATTGCTAGTAAAGCGGCTGGAATGGCGAGCCCGAGCACAAGGAGATGAGAAATGAGGTGCGTTTTAGAAACCTTTCCCGATCACACGGTGTACCATCTTCTGGGTTTCTCATGCATGTTTTCGATGTAGGAAGATGCCCTTGAACCTGGAGATTTTGGACCCATGGGATGGGTACCACGCAGTATTACTTTAAAGGGTCTGCGTTTGCTCACCCAACCTCACCAAACCTCTCAGCCCGAAGAGTGTCCACCCTTATGTCTCAATCAGCTGTGGGTCTAGAGATGGTTAATAAAGGTGGCATCCCAGCCCCTGAACGAATTCTGTATGAATTTCTCTCTCTTTCACTGTCTTTGTTTCACGGGTTTTTAAAAGTAATTGATTTTTATAATGGGGTTTAGCTGCTTTTCACTGCTGTGTTTATGCCGCTTTACACCCACTTGACTCACTTACAGAGAGATATCAATACATTGGTTTTAAGAGTCTTACTAGTCAGATATATTCTTGGGCGGTGAACAGGGGGTGTTGAATCCAGTTCACTGAGCAAGGAGTAGGTCTTGTCTGTTACATATTGGGTTTATGGAACAGTATCTGAGCTAATTTGAAACCCTTGTTTTATGCATCACACCACCTCACCTTTCCCGTTAAGCAGCCATAGTGTGTCTTCTAAACGTGTGACGCTGTTCTGTTTTGTAATTCAGTTCAAGTGTAGCGGTTTTTACATTCCCTCTCTAAGTGATATCTTATGATAAGTGTCTTTTTTTGTGTGACTTATTTCACTTAGAATCGTCGTACCTAAAACCTCTCATCATGCTGCTACTAGCCTTATGACGTTAATTTCATGGCTGAGTGATATGCCATTGTACATAAGGACCACAACTTCCTTATCCATTTTTCTCTTTCCTGGGATATTTAAGGTGTAACGAAGTGGAGGTTCTTGTCAACAGAGCAGCCCTAAACTTTGGGGTGCCTGTGTCTTGCTGATTTTTAGTTTTCCCAATTTATACGCCCATGAGTGGAAGTGCCCTATGCTCTCTAAGCTGAGTTTTTTAGATGTTTCAGGACACACCGTACACTTCTCCAGAGTGGCTGTTGGCAATTTACATCCCGCCCATCAGCGTAGCAAGGCTCCCGTTTCTCCATGGCCTGTCCTGCATTTCTGGTTTTGACACTTTATTCAGCATGGCCCTTTTGACCGATGGGAAGCGAGACTTCTTTGTAGCGCTGATTTGCCTTTCCAGGTTGCTTGGTTGGCCAAAAAGGGCGTATGCGTTTTTTCCTGAATATATTCAGGAAAAAACGCATACGCCCTTTTTGGCCAAGGGCATCATTGTCGAGGTTTTGCCGCCTTTCCTGTGCTTTAAAGGCGATTCGACTCTACCTCCTGAAATCTGTTTCCTGCAATTCTGCTATGCTTTCAAATCCTCTTCGTTGCCTTCCCTCAATATATTTGTGGACGAGAGTTATCATTTCTAACTCTGCAGGTTTGTGAATTGCAGTGCCCCTGAGCGCGATTTTTCAACTCGCTTTTTTGGGAGCTGGCCGCAAAAGCACAGGATTGCTTCAGGCCCTCTTCTGCTTCCGGGCGGCAGGCTGAGCCTGTGGTTAATCCTTCTTCCTGATGGGAAAATAGAGTGACCTGTGGCTGTCCCAACACCTAGAGCTAGTCTCTCATTGGTTCCCCCTCTTCCCGTTTATCCTCAGGACAAATTGCAACCTGTACGGAACAGAAGGTTAAAGGGGCTGATTCTCCAAGGACGGAGATTGCTAGTAAAGCGGCTGTAATGGCCAACCCGAGCACAAGGAGATGAGAAATGAGGTGCGTTTTAGAAACCTTTCCCGATCACACGGTTTACCATCTTCTGGGTTTCTCATGCATGTTTTCGATGTAGGAAGATGCCCTTGAACCTGGAGATTTTGGACCCATGGGATGGGTACCACGCAATATTACTTTAAAGGGTCTCCGTTTTCTCACCCAACCTCAGCAAACCTCTCAGCCCCAAGAGTGTCCACCCTTATGACTCAATCAGCTGTGGGTCTAGAGATGGTCAATAAAGGTGGCATCCCAGCCCCTGAACGAATTCTGTATGAATTTCTCTCTCTTTCACTGTCTTTGTTTCACGGGTTTTTAAAAGTAATTGATTTTTATAATGGGGTTTAGCTGCTTTTCACTGCTGTGTTTATGCCTCTTTACACCCACTTGACTCACTTACAGAGAGATATCAATACATTGGTTTTAAGAGTCTTACTAGTCAGATATATTCTTGGGCGGTGAACAGGGGGTGTTGAATCCAGTTCACTGAGCAAGGAGTAGGTCTTGTCTGTTACATATTGGGTTTATGGAACGGTATCTGAGCTAATTTGAAACCCTTGTTTTATGCATCACCCACCTCACCTTTCCCGTTAAGCAGCCATAGTGTGTCTTCTAAACATGTGACGCTGTTCTGTTTTGTAATTCAGTTCAAGTGTAGCGGTTTTTACATTCCCTCTCTAAGTGATATCTTATGATAAGTGTCTTTTTCTGTGTGACTTATTTCACTTAGAATCGTCGTACCTAAATCCTCTCATCATGCTGCTACTAGCCTTATGACGTTAATTTCATGGCTGAGTGATATGCCATTGTACATAAGGACCACAACTTCCTTATCCATTTTTCTCTTTCCTGGGATATTTAAGGTGTAACGAAGTGGAGGTTCTTGTCAACAGAGCAGCCCTAAACTTTGGGGTGCCTGTGTCTTGCTGATTTTTAGTTTTCCCAATTTATACGCCCATGAGTGGAAGTGCCCTATGCTCTCTAAGCTGAGTTTTTTAGATGTTTCAGGACACACCGTACACTTCTCCAGAGTGGCTGTTGGCAATTTACATCCCGCCCATCAGCGTAGCAAGGCTCCCGTTTCTCCATGGCCTGTCCTGCATTTCTGGTTTTGACACTTTATTCAGCATGGCCCTTTTGACCGATGGGAAGCGAGACTTCTTTGTAGCGCTGATTTGCCTTTCCAGGTTGCTTGGTTGGCCAAAAAGGGCGTATGCGTTTTTTCCTGAATATATTCAGGAAAAAACGCATACGCCCTTTTTGGCCAAGGGCATCATTGTCGAGGTTTTGCCGCCTTTCCTGTGCTTTAAAGGCGATTCGACTCTACCTCCTGAAATCTGTTTCCTGCAATTCTGCTATGCTTTCAAATCCTCTTCGTTGCCTTCCCTCAATATATTTGTGGACGAGAGTTATCATTTCTAACTCTGCAGGTTTGTGAATTGCAGTGCCCCTGAGCTCGATTTTTCAACTCGCTTTTTTGGGAGCTGGCCGCAAAAGCACAGGATTGCTTCAGGCCCTCTTCTGCTTCCGGGCGGCAGGCTGAGCCTGTGGTTAATCCTTCTTCCTGATGGGAAAATAGAGTGACCTGTGCCTGTCCCCACACCTAGACCTAGTCTCTCATTGGTTCCCCCTCTTCCCGTTCATCCTCAGGACAAATTTGCAACCTGTACAGAACAGGAGGTTAAAGGTGCTCATTCTCCAAGGAGGGAGATTGCTAGTAAAGCGGCTGGAATGGCGAGCCCGAGCACAAGGAGATGAGAAATGAGGTGCGTTTTAGAAACCTTTCCCGATCACACGGTGTACCATCTTCTGGGTTTCTCATGCATGTTTTCGATGTAGGAAGATGCCCTTGAACCTGGAGATTTTGGACCCATGGGATGGGTACCACGCAGTATTACTTTAAAGGGTCTGCGTTTGCTCACCCAACCTCACCAAACCTCTCAGCCCCAAGAGTGTCCACCCTTATGTCTCAATCAGCTGTGGGTCTAGAGATGGTTAATAAAGGTGGCATCCCAGCCCCTGAACGAATTCTGTATGAATTTCTCTCTCTTTCACTGTCTTTGTTTCACGGGTTTTTAAAAGTAATTGATTTTTATAATGGGGTTTAGCTGCTTTTCACTGCTGTGTTTATGCCGCTTTACACCCACTTGACTCACTTACAGAGAGATATCAATACATTGGTTTTAAGAGTCTTACTAGTCAGATATATTCTTGGGCGGTGAACAGGGGGTGTTGAATCCAGTTCACTGAGCAAGGAGTAGGTCTTGTCTGTTACATAGTGGGTTTATGGAACAGTATCTGAGCTAATTTGAAACCCTTGTTTTATGCATCACACCACCTCACCTTTCCCGTTAAGCAGCCATAGTGTGTCTTCTAAACGTGTGACGCTGTTCTGTTTTGTAATTCAGTTCAAGTGTAGCGGTTTTTACATTCCCTCTCTAAGTGATATCTTATGATAAGTGTCTTTTTTTGTGTGACTTATTTCACTTAGAATCGTCGTACCTAAAACCTCTCATCATGCTGCTACTAGCCTTATGACGTTAATTTCATGGCTGAGTGATATTCCATTGTACATAAGGACCACAACTTCCTTATCCATTTTTCTCTTTCCTGGGATATTTAAGGTGTAACGAAGTGGAGGTTCTTGTCAACAGAGCAGCCCTAAACTTTGGGGTGCCTGTGTCTTGCTGATTTTTAGTTTTCCCAATTTATACGCCCATGAGTGGAAGTGCCCTATGCTCTCTAAGCTGAGTTTTTTAGATGTTTCAGGACACACCGTACACTTCTCCAGAGTGGCTGTTGGCAATTTACATCCCGCCCATCAGCGTAGCAAGGCTCCCGTTTCTCCATGGCCTGTCCTACATTTCTGGTTTTGACACTTTATTCAGCATGGCCCTTTTGACCGATGGGAAGCGAGACTTCTTTGTAGCGCTGATTTGCCTTTCCAGGTTGCTTGGTTGGCCAAAAAGGGCGTATGCGTTTTTTCCTGAATATATTCAGGAAAAAACGCATACGCCCTTTTTGGCCAAGGGCATCATTGTCGAGGTTTTGCCGCCTTTCCTGTGCTTTAAAGGCGATTCGACTCTACCTCCTGAAATCTGTTTCCTGCAATTCTGCTATGCTTTCAAATCCTCTTCGTTGCCTTCCCTCAATATATTTGTGGACGAGAGTTATCATTTCTAACTCTGCAGGTTTGTGAATTGCAGTGCCCCTGAGCGCGATTTTTCAACTCGCTTTTTTGGGAGCTGGCCGCAAAAGCACAGGATTGCTTCAGGCCCTCTTCTGCTTCCGGGCGGCAGGCTGAGCCTGTGGTTAATCCTTCTTCCTGATGGGAAAATAGAGTGACCTGTGGCTGTCCCAACACCTAGAGCTAGTCTCTCATTGGTTCCCCCTCTTCCCGTTTATCCTCAGGACAAATTGCAACCTGTACGGAACAGAAGGTTAAAGGGGCTGATTCTCCAAGGACGGAGATTGCTAGTAAAGCGGCTGTAATGGCCAACCCGAGCACAAGGAGATGAGAAATGAGGTGCGTTTTAGAAACCTTTCCCGATCACACGGTTTACCATCTTCTGGGTTTCTCATGCATGTTTTCGATGTAGGAAGATGCCCTTGAACCTGGAGATTTTGGACCCATGGGATGGGTACCACGCAATATTACTTTAAAGGGTCTCCGTTTTCTCACCCAACCTCAGCAAACCTCTCAGCCCCAAGAGTGTCCACCCTTATGACTCAATCAGCTGTGGGTCTAGAGATGGTCAATAAAGGTGGCATCCCAGCCCCTGAACGAATTCTGTATGAATTTCTCTCTCTTTCACTGTCTTTGTTTCACGGGTTTTTAAAAGTAATTGATTTTTATAATGGGGTTTAGCTGCTTTTCACTGCTGTGTTTATGCCTCTTTACACCCACTTGACTCACTTACAGAGAGATATCAATACATTGGTTTTAAGAGTCTTACTAGTCAGATATATTCTTGGGCGGTGAACAGGGGGTGTTGAATCCAGTTCACTGAGCAAGGAGTAGGTCTTGTCTGTTACATATTGGGTTTATGGAACGGTATCTGAGCTAATTTGAAACCCTTGTTTTATGCATCACCCACCTCACCTTTCCCGTTAAGCAGCCATAGTGTGTCTTCTAAACATGTGACGCTGTTCTGTTTTGTAATTCAGTTCAAGTGTAGCGGTTTTTACATTCCCTCTCTAAGTGATATCTTATGATAAGTGTCTTTTTCTGTGTGACTTATTTCACTTAGAATCGTCGTACCTAAATCCTCTCATCATGCTGCTACTAGCCTTATGACGTTAATTTCATGGCTGAGTGATATGCCATTGTACATAAGGACCACAACTTCCTTATCCATTTTTCTCTTTCCTGGGATATTTAAGGTGTAACGAAGTGGAGGTTCTTGTCAACAGAGCAGCCCTAAACTTTGGGGTGCCTGTGTCTTGCTGATTTTTAGTTTTCCCAATTTATACGCCCATGAGTGGAAGTGCCCTATGCTCTCTAAGCTGAGTTTTTTAGATGTTTCAGGACACACCGTACACTTCTCCAGAGTGGCTGTTGGCAATTTACATCCCGCCCATCAGCGTAGCAAGGCTCCCGTTTCTCCATGGCCTGTCCTGCATTTCTGGTTTTGACACTTTATTCAGCATGGCCCTTTTGACCGATGGGAAGCGAGACTTCTTTGTAGCGCTGATTTGCCTTTCCAGGTTGCTTGGTTGGCCAAAAAGGGCGTATGCGTTTTTTCCTGAATATATTCAGGAAAAAACGCATACGCCCTTTTTGGCCAAGGGCATCATTGTCGAGGTTTTGCCGCCTTTCCTGTGCTTTAAAGGCGATTCGACTCTACCTCCTGAAATCTGTTTCCTGCAATTCTGCTATGCTTTCAAATCCTCTTCGTTGCCTTCCCTCAATATATTTGTGGACGAGAGTTATCATTTCTAACTCTGCAGGTTTGTGAATTGCAGTGCCCCTGAGCGCGATTTTTCAACTCGCTTTTTTGGGAGCTGGCCGCAAAAGCACAGGATTGCTTCAGGCCCTGTTCTGCTTCCGGGCGGCAGGCTGAGCCTGTGGTTAATCCTTCTTCCTGATGGGAAAATAGAGTGACCTGTGCCTGTCCCCACACCTAGACCTAGTCTCTCATTGGTTCCCCCTCTTCCCGTTCATCCTCAGGACAAATTGCAACCTGTTCGGAACAGGAGGTTAAAGGTGCTGATTCTCCAAGGAGGGAGATTGCTAGTAAAGTGGCTGGAATGGCGAGCCCGAGCACAAGGAGATGAGAAATGAGGTGCGTTTTAGAAACCTTTCCCGATCACACGGTGTACCGTCTTCTGGGTTTCTCATGCATGTTTTCGATGTAGGAAGATGCCCTTGAACCTGGAGATTTTGGACCCATGGGATGGGTACCACGCAGTATTACTTTAAAGGGTCTGCGTTTGCTCACCCAACCTCACCAAACCTCTCAGCCCCAAGAGTGTCCACCCTTATGACTCAATCAGCTGTGGGTCTAGAGATGGTCAATAAAGGTGGCATCCCAGCCCCTGAACGAATTCTGTATGAATTTCTCTCTCTTTCACTGTCTTTGTTTCACGGGTTTTTAAAAGTAATTGATTTTTATAATGGGGTTTAGCTGCTTTTCACTGCTGGGTTTATGCCGCTTTACACCCACTTGACTCACTTACAGAGGGATATCAATACATTGGTTTTAAGAGTCTTACTAGTCAGATATATTCTTGGGCGGTGAACAGGGGGTGTTGAGTCCAGTTCACTGAGCAAGGAGTAGGTCTTGTCTATTACATATTGGGTTTATGGAACGGTATCTGAGCTAATTTGAAACCCTTGTTTTATGCATCACCCCACCTCACCTTTCCCGTTAAGCAGCCATAGTGTGTCTTCTAAACGTGTGACGCTGTTCTGTTTTGTAATTCAGTTCAAGTGTAGCGGTTTTTACATTCCCTCTCTAAGTGATATCTTATGATAAGTGTCTTTTTCTGTGTGACTTATTTCACTTAGAATCGTCGTACCTAAATCCTCTCATCATGCTGCTACTAGCCTTATGACGTTGATTTCATGCCTGAGTGATATTCCATTGTACATAAGGACCACAACTTCTTTATCCATTTTTCTCTTTCCTGGGATATTTAAGGTGTAATGAAGTGGAGGTTCTTGTCAACAGAGCAGCCCTAAACTTTGGGGTGCCTGTGTCTTGCTGATTTTTAGTTTTCCCAATTTATACGCCCATGAGTGGAAGTGCCCTATGCTCTCTAAGCTGAGTGTTTTAGATGTTTCAAGACACACCGTACACTTCTCCAGAGTGGCTGTTGGCAATTTAAATCCCGCCCATCAGCGTAGCAAGGCTCCCGTTTCTCCATGGCCTGTCTTGCATTTCTGGTTTTGACACTTTATTCAGCATGGCCCTTTTGACCGATGGGAAGCGAGACTTCTTTGTAGCGCTGATTTGCCTTTCCAGGTTGCTTGGTTGGCCAAAAAGGGCGTATGCGTTTTTTCCTGAATATATTCAAGAAAAAACGCATACGCCCTTTTTGGCCAAGGGCATCATGGTCGAGGTTTTGCCGCTTTTCCTGTGCTTTAAATGCGATTCGAATCTACCTCCTGAAATCTGTTTCCTGCAATTCTGCCTTGCTTTCAAATCCTCTTTGTTGCCTTCCCTCAATATATTTGTGGACGAGAGTTATCATTTCTAACTCTGCAGGTTTGTGAATTGCAGTGCCCCTGAGCTCCACTTTTCAAATCGCTTTCTTGGGAGCTGGCCGCAAAAGCGCAGGATTGCTTCAGGCCCTATTGTGGTTCCGGGCGGCAGGCTGAGCCTGTGGTTAATTCTTCTTCCTGATGAGAAAATAGAGTGACCTGTGCCTGTCCCCACACCTAGACCTAGTCTCTCATTGGTTCCCCCTCTTCCCGTTCATCCTCAGGACAAATTTGCAACCTGTACAGAACAGGAGGTTAAAGTTGCTCATTCTCCAAGGACGGAGATTGCTAGTAAAGCGGCTGGAATGGCGAGCCCGAGCACAAGGAGATGAGAAATGAGGTGCGTTTTAGAAACCTTTCCCGATCACACGGTGTACCATCTTCTGGGTTTCTCATGCATGTTTTCGATGTAGGAAGATGCCCTTGAACCTGGAGATTTTGGACCCATGGGATGGATACCAAGCAGTATTACTTTAAAGGGTCTGCGTTTGCTCACCCAACCTCACCAAACCTCTCAGCCCCAAGAGTGTCCACCCTTATGACTCAATCAGCTGTGGGTCTAGAGATGGTCAATAAAGGTGGCATCCCAGCCCCTGAACGAATTCTGTATGAATTTCTCTCTCTTTCACTGTCTTTGTTTCACGGGTTTTTAAAAGTAATTGATTTTTATAATGGGGTTTAGCTGCTTTTCACTGCTGGGTTTATGCCGCTTTAGACCCACTTGACTCACTTACAGAGAGATATCAATACATTGGTTTTAAGAGTCTTACTAGTCAGATATATTCTTGGGCGGTGAACAGGGGGTGTTGAGTCCAGTTCACTGAGCAAGGAGTAGGTCTTGTCTATTACATATTGGGTTTATGGAGCGGTATCTGAGCTAATTTGGAACCCTTGTTTTATGCATCACCCCACCTCACCGTTCCCGTTAAGCAGCCATAGTGTGTCTTCTAAACGTGTGACGCTGTTCTGTTTTGTAATTCAGTTCAAGTGTAGCGGTTTTTACATTCCCTCTCTAAGTGATATCTTATGATAAGTGTCTTTTTCTGTGTGACTTATTTCACTTAGAATCGTCGTACCTAAATCCTCTCATCATGCTGCTACTAGCCTTATGACGTTGATTTCATGCCTGAGTGATATTCCATTGTACATAAGGACCACAACTTCTTTATCCATTTTTCTCTTTCCTGGGATATTTAAGGTGTAATGAAGTGGAGGTTCTTGTCAACAGAGCAGCCCTAAACTTTGGGGTGCCTGTGTCTCGCTGATTTTTAGTTTTCCCAATTTATACGCCCATGAGTGGAAGTGCCCTATGCTCTCTAAGCTGAGTGTTTTAGATGTTTCAGGACACACCGTACACTTCTCCAGAGTGGCTGTTGGCAATTTAAATCCCGCCCATCAGCGTAGCAAGGCTCCCGTTTCTCCATGGCCTGTCTTGCATTTCTGGTTTTGACACTTTATTCAGCATGGCCCTTTTGACCGATGGGAAGCGAGACTTCTTTGTAGCGCTGATTTGCCTTTCCAGGTTGCTTGGTTGGCCAAAAAGGGCGTATGCGTTTTTTCCTGAATATATTCAGGAAAAAACGCATACGCCCTTTTTGGCCAACGGCATCATGGTCGAAGTTTTGCCGCTTTTCCTGTGCTTTAAAGGCGATTCGAATCTACCTCGTGAAATCTGTTTCCTGCAATTCTGCCTTGCTTTCAAATCCTCTTTGTTGCCTTCCCTCAATATATTTGTGGACGAGAGTTATCATTTCTAACTATGCAGGTTTGTGAATTGCAGTGCCCCTGAGCTCCACTTTTCAAATCGCTTTCTTGGGAGCTGGCCGCAAAAGCGCAGGATTGCTTCAGGCCTTATTGTGGTTCCGGGCGGCAGGCTGAGCCTGTGGTTAATTCTTTTTCCTGATGAGAAAATAGAGTGACCTGTGCCTGTCCCCACACCTAGACCTAGTCTCTCATTGGTTCCCCCTCTTCCCGTTCATCCTCAGGACAAATTTGCAACCTGTACAGAACAGGAGGTTAAAGGTGCTCATTCTCCAAGGAGGGAGATTGCTAGTAAAGCGGCTGGAATGGCGAGCCCGAGCACAAGGAGATGAGAAATGAGGTGCGTTTTAGAAACCTTTCCCGATCACACGGTGTACCATCTTCTGGGTTTCTCATGCATGTTTTCGATGTAGGAAGATGCCCTTGAACCTGGAGATTTTGGACCCATGGGATGGGTACCACGCAGTATTACTTTAAAGGGTCTGCGTTTGCTCACCCAACCTCACCAAACCTCTCAGCCCGAAGAGTGTCCACCCTTATGTCTCAATCAGCTGTGGGTCTAGAGATGGTTAATAAAGGTGGCATCCCAGCCCCTGAACGAATTCTGTATGAATTTCTCTCTCTTTCACTGTCTTTGTTTCACGGGTTTTTAAAAGTAATTGATTTTTATAATGGGGTTTAGCTGCTTTTCACTGCTGTGTTTATGCCGCTTTACACCCACTTGACTCACTTACAGAGAGATATCAATACATTGGTTTTAAGAGTCTTACTAGTCAGATATATTCTTGGGCGGTGAACAGGGGGTGTTGAATCCAGTTCACTGAGCAAGGAGTAGGTCTTGTCTGTTACATATTGGGTTTATGGAACAGTATCTGAGCTAATTTGAAACCCTTGTTTTCTGCATCACCCCACCTCACCTTTCCCGTTAAGCAGCCATAGTGTGTTTTCTAAACGTGTGACGCTGTTCACTTTTGTAATTCAGTTCAAGTGTAGCGGTTTTTACATTCCCTCTCTAAGTGATATCTTATGATAAGTGTCTTTTTTTGTGTGACTTATTTCACTTAGAATCGTCGTACCTAAAACCTCTCATCATGCTGCTACTAGCCTTATGACGTTAATTTCATGGCTGAGTGATATGCCATTGTACATAAGGACCACAACTTCCTTATCCATTTTTCTCTTTCCTGGGATATTTAAGGTGTAACGAAGTGGAGGTTCTTGTCAACAGAGCAGCCCTAAACTTTGGGGTGCCTGTGTCTTGCTGATTTTTAGTTTTCCCAATTTATACGCCCATGAGTGGAAGTGCCCTATGCTCTCTAAGCTGAGTTTTTTAGATGTTTCAGGACACACCGTACACTTCTCCAGAGTGGCTGTTGGCAATTTACATCCCGCCCATCAGCGTAGCAAGGCTCCCGTTTCTCCATGGCCTGTCCTGCATTTCTGGTTTTGACACTTTATTCAGCATGGCCCTTTTGACCGATGGGAAGCGAGACTTCTTTGTAGCGCTGATTTGCCTTTCCAGGTTGCTTGGTTGGCCAAAAAGGGCGTATGCGTTTTTTCCTGAATATATTCAGGAAAAAACGCATACGCCCTTTTTGGCCAAGGGCATCATTGTCGAGGTTTTGCCGCCTTTCCTGTGCTTTAAAGGCGATTCGACTCTACCTCCTGAAATCTGTTTCCTGCAATTCTGCTATGCTTTCAAATCCTCTTCGTTGCCTTCCCTCAATATATTTGTGGACGAGAGTTATCATTTCTAACTCTGCAGGTTTGTGAATTGCAGTGCCCCTGAGCTCGATTTTTCAACTCGCTTTTTTGGGAGCTGGCCGCAAAAGCACAGGATTGCTTCAGGCCCTCTTCTGCTTCCGGGCGGCAGGCTGAGCCTGTGGTTAATCCTTCTTCCTGATGGGAAAATAGAGTGACCTGTGCCTGTCCCCACACCTAGACCTAGTCTCTCATTGGTTCCCCCTCTTCCCGTTCATCCTCAGGACAAATTGCAACCTGTTCGGAACAGGAGGTTAAAGGTGCTGATTCTCGAAGGAGGGAGATTGCTAGTAAAGTGGCTGGAATGGCGAGCCCGAGCACAAGGAGATGAGAAATGAGGTGCGTTTTAGAAACCTTTCCCGATCACACGGTGTACCGTCTTCTGGGTTTCTCATGCATGTTTTCGATGTAGGAAGATGCCCTTGAACCTGGAGATTTTGGACCCATGGGATGGGTACCACGCAGTATTACTTTAAAGGGTCTGCGTTTGCTCACCCAACCTCACCAAACCTCTCAGCCCCAAGAGTGTCCACCCTTATGTCTCAATCAGCTGTGGGTCTAGAGATGGTCAATAAAGGTGGCATCCCAGCCCCTGAACGAATTCTGTATGAATTTCTCTCTGTTTCACTGTCTTTGTTTCACGGGTTTTTAAAAGTAATTGACTTTTATAATGGGGTTTAGCTGCTTTTCACTGCTGTGTTTATGCCGATTTACACCCACTTGACTCACTTACAGAGAGATATCAATACATTGGTTTTAAGAGTCTTACTAGTCAGATATATTCTTGGGCGGTGAACAGGGGGTATTGAGTCCAGTTCACTGAGCAAGGAGTAGGTCTTGTCTGTTACATATTGGGTTTATGGAACAGTATCTGAGCTAATTTGATACCCTTGTTTTATGCATCACCCCACCTCACCTTTCCCGTTAAGCAGCCATAGTGTGTTTTCTAAACGTGTGACGCTGTTCTGTTTTGTAATTCAGTTCAAGTGTAGCGGATTTTACATTCCCTCTATAAGTGATATCTTACGATAAGTGTCTTTCTCTGTGACTTATTTCACTTAGAATCGTCGTACCTAAATCCACTCATCATGCTGCTTCCAGCCTTATGACGTTGATTTCATGCCTGAGTGATATTCCATTGTACATAAGGACCACAACTTCTTTATCCATTTTTCTCTTTCCTGGGATATTTAAGGTGTAATGAAGTGGAGGTTCTTGTCAACAGAGCAGCCCTAAACTTTGGGGTGCCTGTGTCTTGCTGATTTTTAGTTTTCCCAATTTCTACGCCCATGAGTGGAAGTGCCCTATGCTCTCTAAGCTGAGTTTTTTAGGTGTTTCAGGACACACCGTACACTTCTCCAGATTGGCTGTTGGCAATTTACATCCCGCCCATCAGCGTAGCAAGGCTCCCGTTTCTCCATGGCCTGTCCTGCATTTCTGGTTTTGACACTTTATTCAGCATGGCCCTTTTGACCGATGGGAAGCGAGACTTCTTTGTAGCGCTAATTTGCCTTTCCAGGTTGCTTGGTTGGCCAAAAAGGGCGTATGCGTTTTTTCCTGAATATATTCAGGAAAAAACGCATACGCCCTTTTTGGCCAAGGGCATCATTGTCGAGGTTTTGCCGCTTTTCCTGTGCTTTAAAGGCGATTCGACTCTACCTCCTGAAATCAGTTTCCTGCAATTCTGCTATGCTTTCAAATCCTCTTCGTTGCCTTCCCTCAATATATTTGTGGACGAGAGTTACCATTTATAACTCTGCAGGTTTGTGAATTGCAGTGCCCCTGAGCTCCATTTTTCAACTCGCTTTTTTGGGAGCTGGCCGCAAAAGCACAGGATTGCTTCAGGCCCTGTTCTGCTTCCGGGCGGCAGGCTGAGCCTGTGGTTAATCCTTCTTCCTGATGGGAAAATAGAGTGACATGTGGCTGTCCCAATACCTAGAGCTAGTCTCTCATTGGTTCCCCCTCTTCCCGTTTATCCTCAGGACAAATTGCAACCTGTAGGGAACAGAAGGTTAAAGGGGCTGATTCTCCAAGGAGGGAGATTGCTAGTAAAGCGGCTGTAATGGCCAACCCCAGCACAAGGAGATGAGAAATGAGGTGTGTTTTAGAAACCTTTCCCGATCACACGGTGTACCATCTTCTGGGTTTCTCATGCATGTTTTCGATGTAGGAAGATGCCCTTGAACCTGGAGATTTTGGACCCATGGGATGGATACCACGCAGTATTACTTTAAAGGGTCTGCGTTTGCTCACCCAACCTCACCAAACCTCTCAGCCCCAAGAGTGTCCACCCTTATGACTCAATCAGCTGTGGGTCTAGAGATGGTCAATAAAGGTGGCATCCGAGCCCCTGAACGAATTCTGTATGAATTTCTCTCTCTTTCACTGTCTTTGTTTCACGGGTTTTTAAAAGTAATTGATTTTTATAATGGGGTTTAGCTGCTTTTCACTGCTGGGTTTATGCCGCTTTACACCCACTTGACTCACTTACAGAGGGATATCAATACATTGGTTTTAAGAGTCTTACTAGTCAGATATATTCTTGGGCGGTGAACAGGGGGTGTTGAGTCCAGTTCACTGAGCAAGGAGTAGGTCTTGTCTATTACATATTGGGTTTATGGAACGGTATCTGAGCTAATTTGAAACCCTTGTTTTATGCATCACCCCACCTCACCTTTCCCGTTAAGCAGCCATAGTGTGTCTTCTAAACGTGTGACGCTGTTCTGTTTTGTAATTCAGTTCAAGTGTAGCGGTTTTTACATTCCCTCTCTAAGTGATATCTTATGATAAGTGTCTTTTTCTGTGTGACTTATTTCACTTAGAATCGTCGTACCTAAATCCTCTCATCATGCTGCTACTAGCCTTATGACGTTGATTTCATGCCTGAGTGATATTCCATTGTACATAAGGACCACAACTTCTTTATCCATTTTTCTCTTTCCTGGGATATTTAAGGTGTAATGAAGTGGAGGTTCTTGTCAACAGAGCAGCCCTAAACTTTGGGGTGCCTGTGTCTTGCTGATTTTTAGTTTTCCCAATTTATACGCCCATGAGTGGAAGTGCCCTATGCTCTCTAAGCTGAGTGTTTTAGATGTTTCAAGACACACCGTACACTTCTCCAGAGTGGCTGTTGGCAATTTAAATCCCGCCCATCAGCGTAGCAAGGCTCCCGTTTCTCCATGGCCTGTCTTGCATTTCTGGTTTTGACACTTTATTCAGCATGGCCCTTTTGACCGATGGGAAGCGAGACTTCTTTGTAGCGCTGATTTGCCTTTCCAGGTTGCTTGGTTGGCCAAAAAGGGCGTATGCGTTTTTTCCTGAATATATTCAAGAAAAAACGCATACGCCCTTTTTGGCCAAGGGCATCATGGTCGAAGTTTTGCCGCTTTTCCTGTGCTTTAAAGGCGATTCGAATCTACCTCGTGAAATCTGTTTCCTGCAATTCTGCCTTGCTTTCAAATCCTCTTTGTTGCCTTCCCTCAATATATTTGTGGACGAGAGTTATCATTTCTAACTATGCAGGTTTGTGAATTGCAGTGCCCCTGAGCTCCATTTTTCAACTCGCTTTTTTGGGAGCTGGCCGCAAAAGCACAGGATTGCTTCAGGCCCTGTTCTGCTTCCGGGCGGCAGGCTGAGCCTGTGGTTAATCCTTCTTCCTGATGGGAAAATAGAGTGACATGTGGCTGTCCCAATACCTAGAGCTAGTCTCTCATTGGTTCCCCCTCTTCCCGTTTATCCTCAGGACAAATTGCAACCTGTAGGGAACAGAAGGTTAAAGGGGCTGATTCTCCAAGGAGGGAGATTGCTAGTAAAGCGGCTGTAATGGCCAACCCCAGCACAAGGAGATGAGAAATGAGGTGCGTTTTAGAAACCTTTCCCGATCACACGGTGTACCATCTTCTGGGTTTCTCATGCATGTTTTCGATGTAGGAAGATGCCCTTGAACCTGGAGATTTTGGACCCATGGGATGGATACCACGCAGTATTACTTTAAAGGGTCTGCGTTTGCTCACCCAACCTCACCAAACCTCTCAGCCCCAAGAGTGTCCACCCTTATGACTCAATCAGCTGTGGGTCTAGAGATGGTCAATAAAGGTGGCATCCCAGCCCCTGAACGAATTCTGTATGAATTTCTCTCTCTTTCACTGTCTTTGTTTCACGGGTTTTTAAAAGTAATTGATTTTTATAATGGGGTTTAGCTGCTTTTCACTGCTGGGTTTATGCCGCTTTACACCCACTTGACTCACTTACAGAGGGATATCAATACATTGGTTTTAAGAGTCTTACTAGTCAGATATATTCTTGGGCGGTGAACAGGGGGTGTTGAGTCCAGTTCACTGAGCAAGGAGTAGGTCTTGTCTATTACATATTGGGTTTATGGAACGGTATCTGAGCTAATTTGAAACCCTTGTTTTATGCATCACCCCACCTCACCTTTCCCGTTAAGCAGCCATAGTGTGTCTTCTAAACGTGTGACGCTGTTCTGTTTTGTAATTCAGTTCAAGTGTAGCGGTTTTTACATTCCCTCTCTAAGTGATATCTTATGATAAGTGTCTTTTTCTGTGTGACTTATTTCACTTAGAATCGTCGTACCTAAATCCTCTCATCATGCTGCTACTAGCCTTATGACGTTGATTTCATGCCTGAGTGATATTCCATTGTACATAAGGACCACAACTTCTTTATCCATTTTTCTCTTTCCTGGGATATTTAAGGTGTAATGAAGTGGAGGTTCTTGTCAACAGAGCAGCCCTAAACTTTGGGGTGCCTGTGTCTTGCTGATTTTTAGTTTTCCCAATTTATACGCCCATGAGTGGAAGTGCCCTATGCTCTCTAAGCTGAGTGTTTTAGATGTTTCAAGACACACCGTACACTTCTCCAGAGTGGCTGTTGGCAATTTAAATCCCGCCCATCAGCGTAGCAAGGCTCCCGTTTCTCCATGGCCTGTCTTGCATTTCTGGTTTTGACACTTTATTCAGCATGGCCCTTTTGACCGATGGGAAGCGAGACTTCTTTGTAGCGCTGATTTGCCTTTCCAGGTTGCTTGGTTGGCCAAAAAGGGCGTATGCGTTTTTTCCTGAATATATTCAAGAAAAAACGCATACGCCCTTTTTGGCCAAGGGCATCATGGTCGAAGTTTTGCCGCTTTTCCTGTGCTTTAAAGGCGATTCGAATCTACCTCGTGAAATCTGTTTCCTGCAATTCTGCCTTGCTTTCAAATCCTCTTTGTTGCCTTCCCTCAATATATTTGTGGACGAGAGTTATCATTTCTAACTATGCAGGTTTGTGAATTGCAGTGCCCCTGAGCTCCACTTTTCAAATCGCTTTCTTGGGAGCTGGCCGCAAAAGCGCAGGATTGCTTCAGGCCTTATTGTGGTTCCGGGCGGCAGGCTGAGCCTGTGGTTAATTCTTTTTCCTGATGAGAAAATAGAGTGACCTGTGCCTGTCCCCACACCTAGACCTAGTCTCTCATTGGTTCCCCCTCTTCCCGTTCATCCTCAGGACAAATTTGCAACCTGTACAGAACAGGAGGTTAAAGGTGCTCATTCTCCAAGGAGGGAGATTGCTAGTAAAGCGGCTGGAATGGCGAGCCCGAGCACAAGGAGATGAGAAATGAGGTGCGTTTTAGAAACCTTTCCCGATCACACGGTGTACCATCTTCTGGGTTTCTCATGCATGTTTTCGATGTAGGAAGATGCCCTTGAACCTGGAGATTTTGGACCCATGGGATGGGTACCACGCAGTATTACTTTAAAGGGTCTGCGTTTGCTCACCCAACCTCACCAAACCTCTCAGCCCGAAGAGTGTCCACCCTTATGGCTCAATCAGCTGTGGGTCTAGAGATGGTTAATAAAGGTGGCATCCCAGCCCCTGAACGAATTCTGTATGAATTTCTCTCTCTTTCACTGTCTTTGTTTCACGGGTTTTTAAAAGTAATTGATTTTTATAATGGGGTTTAGCTGCTTTTCACTGCTGTGTTTATGCCGCTTTACACCCACTTGACTCACTTACAGAGAGATATCAATACATTGGTTTTAAGAGTCTTACTAGTCAGATATATTCTTGGGCGGTGAACAGGGGGTGTTGAATCCAGTTCACTGAGCAAGGAGTAGGTCTTGTCTGTTACATAGTGGGTTTATGGAACAGTATCTGAGCTAATTTGAAACCCTTGTTTTATGCATCACACCACCTCACCTTTCCCGTTAAGCAGCCATAGTGTGTCTTCTAAACGTGTGACGCTGTTCTGTTTTGTAATTCAGTTCAAATGTAGCGGTTTTTACATTCCCTCTCTAAGTGATATCTTATGATAAGTGTCTTTTTTTGTGTGACTTATTTCACTTAGAATCGTCGTACCTAAAACCTCTCATCATGCTGTTACTAGCCTTATGACGTTAATTTCATGGCTGAGTGATATGCCATTGTACATAAGGACCACAACTTCCTTATCCATTTTTCTCTTTCCTGGGATATTTAAGGTGTAACGAAGTGGAGGTTCTTGTCAACAGAGCAGCCCTAAACTTTGGGGTGCCTGTGTCTTGCTGATTTTTAGTTTTCCGAATTTATACGCCCATGAGTGGAAGTGCCCTATGCTCTCTAAGCTGAGTTTTTTAGATGTTTCAGGACACACCGTACACTTCTCCAGAGTGGCTGTTGGCAATTTACATCCCGCCCATCAGCGTAGCAAGGCTCCCGTTTCTCCATGGCCTGTCCTACATTTCTGGTTTTGACACTTTATTCAGCATGGCCCTTTTGACCGATGGGAAGCGAGACTTCTTTGTAGCGCTGATTTGCCTTTCCAGGTTGCTTGGTTGGCCAAAAAGGGCGTATGCGTTTTTTCCTGAATATATTCAGGAAAAAACGCATACGCCCTTTTTGGCCAAGGGCATCATTGTCGAGGTTTTGCCGCCTTTCCTGTGCTTTAAAGGCGATTCGACTCTACCTCCTGAAATCTGTTTCCTGCAATTCTGCTATGCTTTCAAATCCTCTTCGTTGCCTTCCCTCAATATATTTGTGGACGAGAGTTATCATTTCTAACTCTGCAGGTTTGGGAATTGCAGTGCCCCTGAGCGCGATTTTTCAACTCGCTTTTTTGGGAGCTGGCCGCAAAAGCACAGGATTGCTTCAGGCCCTCTTCTGCTTCCGGGCGGCAGGCTGAGCCTGTGGTTAATCCTTCTTCCTGATGGGAAAATAGAGTGACCTGTGGCTGTCCCAACACCTAGAGCTAGTCTCTCATTGGTTCCCCCTCTTCCCGTTTATCCTCAGGACAAATTGCAACCTGTACGGAACAGAAGGTTAAAGGGGCTGATTCTCCAAGGACGGAGATTGCTAGTAAAGCGGCTGTAATGGCCAACCCGAGCACAAGGAGATGAGAAATGAGGTGCGTTTTAGAAACCTTTCCCGATCACACGGTTTACCATCTTCTGGGTTTCTCATGCATGTTTTCGATGTAGGAAGATGCCCTTGAACCTGGAGATTTTGGACCCATGGGATGGGTACCACGCAATATTACTTTAAAGGGTCTCCGTTTTCTCACCCAACCTCACCAAACCTCTCAGCCCCAAGAGTGTCCACCCTTATGACTCAATCAGCTGTGGGTCTAGAGATGGTCAATAAAGGTGGCATCCCAGCCCCTGAACGAATTCTGTATGAATTTCTCTCTCTTTCACTGTCTTTGTTTCACGGGTTTTTAAAAGTAATTGATTTTTATAATGGGGTTTAGCTGCTTTTCACTGCTGTGTTTATGCCTCTTTACACCCACTTGACTCACTTACAGAGAGATATCAATACATTGGTTTTAAGAGTCTTACTAGTCAGATATATTCTTGGGCGGTGAACAGGGGGTGTTGAATCCAGTTCACTGAGCAAGGAGTAGGTCTTGTCTGTTACATATTGGGTTTATGGAACGGTATCTGAGCTAATTTGAAACCCTTGTTTTATGCATCACCCACCTCACCTTTCCCGTTAAGCAGCCATAGTGTGTCTTCTAAACATGTGACGCTGTTCTGTTTTGTAATTCAGTTCAAGTGTAGCGGTTTTTACATTCCCTCTCTAAGTGATATCTTATGATAAGTGTCTTTTTCTGTGTGACTTATTTCACTTAGAATCGTCGTACCTAAATCCTCTCATCATGCTGCTACTAGCCTTATGACGTTAATTTCATGGCTGAGTGATATGCCATTGTACATAAGGACCACAACTTCCTTATCCATTTTTCTCTTTCCTGGGATATTTAAGGTGTAACGAAGTGGAGGTTCTTGTCAACAGAGCAGCCCTAAACTTTGGGGTGCCTGTGTCTTGCTGATTTTTAGTTTTCCCAATTTATACGCCCATGAGTGGAAGTGCCCTATGCTCTCTAAGCTGAGTTTTTTAGATGTTTCAGGACACACCGTACACTTCTCCAGAGTGGCTGTTGGCAATTTACATCCCGCCCATCAGCGTAGCAAGGCTCCCGTTTCTCCATGGCCTGTCCTGCATTTCTGGTTTTGACACTTTATTCAGCATGGCCCTTTTGACCGATGGGAAGCGAGACTTCTTTGTAGCGCTGATTTGCCTTTCCAGGTTGCTTGGTTGGCCAAAAAGGGCGTATGCGTTTTTTCCTGAATATATTCAGGAAAAAACGCATACGCCCTTTTTGGCCAAGGGCATCATTGTCGAGGTTTTGCCGCCTTTCCTGTGCTTTAAAGGCGATTCGACTCTACCTCCTGAAATCTGTTTCCTGCAATTCTGCTATGCTTTCAAATCCTCTTCGTTGCCTTCCCTCAATATATTTGTGGACGAGAGTTATCATTTCTAACTCTGCAGGTTTGTGAATTGCAGTGCCCCTGAGCTCGATTTTTCAACTCGCTTTTTTGGGAGCTGGCCGCAAAAGCACAGGATTGCTTCAGGCCCTCTTCTGCTTCCGGGCGGCAGGCTGAGCCTGTGGTTAATCCTTCTTCCTGATGGGAAAATAGAGTGACCTGTGCCTGTCCCCACACCTAGACCTAGTCTCTCATTGGTTCCCCCTCTTCCCGTTCATCCTCAGGACAAATTGCAACCTGTTCGGAACAGGAGGTTAAAGGTGCTGATTCTCCAAGGAGGGAGATTGCTAGTAAAGTGGCTGTAATGGCGAGCCCGAGCACAAGGAGATGAGAAATGAGGTGCGTTTTAGAAACCTTTCCCGATCACACGGTGTACCGTCTTCTGGGTTTCTCATGCATGTTTTCGATGTAGGAAGATGCCCTTGAACCTGGAGATTTTGGACCCATGGGATGGGTACCACGCAGTATTACTTTAAAGGGTCTGCGTTTGCTCACCCAACCTCACCAAACCTCTCAGCCCCAAGAGTGTCCACCCTTATGTCTCAATCAGCTGTGGGTCTAGAGATGGTCAATAAAGGTGGCATCCCAGCCCCTGAACGAATTCTGTATGAATTTCTCTCTGTTTCACTGTCTTTGTTTCACGGGTTTTTAAAAGTAATTGACTTTTATAATGGGGTTTAGCTGCTTTTCACTGCTGTGTTTATGCCGATTTACACCCACTTGACTCACTTACAGAGAGATATCAATACATTGGTTTTAAGAGTCTTACTAGTCAGATATATTCTTGGGCGGTGAACAGGGGGTATTGAGTCCAGTTCACTGAGCAAGGAGTAGGTCTTGTCTGTTACATATTGGGTTTATGGAACAGTATCTGAGCTAATTTGATACCCTTGTTTTATGCATCACCCCACCTCACCTTTCCCGTTAAGCAGCCATAGTGTGTTTTCTAAACGTGTGACGCTGTTCTGTTTTGTAATTCAGTTCAAGTGTAGCGGATTTTACATTCCCTCTATAAGTGATATCTTACGATAAGTGTCTTTCTCTGTGACTTATTTCACTTAGAATCGTCGTACCTAAATCCACTCATCATGCTGCTTCCAGCCTTATGACGTTGATTTCATGCCTGAGTGATATTCCATTGTACATAAGGACCACAACTTCTTTATCCATTTTTCTCTTTCCTGGGATATTTAAGGTGTAATGAAGTGGAGGTTCTTGTCAACAGAGCAGCCCTAAACTTTGGGGTGCCTGTGTCTTGCTGATTTTTAGTTTTCCCAATTTATACGCCCATGAGTGGAAGTGCCCTATGCTCTCTAAGCTGAGTTTTTTAGGTGTTTCAGGACACACCGTACACTTCTCCAGATTGGCTGTTGGCAATTTACATCCCGCCCATCAGCGTAGCAAGGCTCCCGTTTCTCCATGGCCTGTCCTGCATTTCTGGTTTTGACACTTTATTCAGCATGGCCCTTTTGACCGATGGGAAGCGAGACTTCTTTGTAGCGCTGATTTGCCTTTCCAGGTTGCTTGGTTGGCCAAAAAGGGCGTATGCGTTTTTTCCTGAATATATTCAGGAAAAAACGCATACGCCCTTTTTGGCCAAGGGCATCATTGTCGAGGTTTTGCCGCTTTTCCTGTGCTTTAAAGGCGATTCGACTCTACCTCCTGAAATCAGTTTCCTGCAATTCTGCTGTGCTTTCAAATCCTCTTCGTTGCCTTCCCTCAATATATTTGTGGACGAGAGTTACCATTTATAACTCTGCAGGTTTGTGAATTGCAGTGCCCCTGAGCTCGATTTTTCAACTCGCTTTTTTGGGAGCTGGCCGCAAAAGCACAGGATTGCTTCAGGCCCTGTTCTGCTTCCGGGCGGCAGGCTGAGCCTGTGGTTAATCCTTCTTCCTGATGGGAAAATAGAGTGACATGTGGCTGTCCCAATACCTAGAGCTAGTCTCTCATTGGTTCCCCCTCTTCCCGTTTATCCTCAGGACAAATTGCAACCTGTAGGGAACAGAAGGTTAAAGGGGCTGATTCTCCAAGGAGGGAGATTGCTAGTAAAGCGGCTGTAATGGCCAACCCCAGCACAAGGAGATGAGAAATGAGGTGCGTTTTAGAAACCTTTCCCGATCACACGGTGTACCATCTTCTGGGTTTCTCATGCATGTTTTCGATGTAGGAAGATGCCCTTGAACCTGGAGATTTTGGACCCATGGGATGGATACCACGCAGTATTACTTTAAAGGGTCTGCGTTTGCTCACCCAACCTCACCAAACCTCTCAGCCCCAAGAGTGTCCACCCTTATGACTCAATCATCTGTGGGTCTAGAGATGGTCAATAAAGGTGGCATCCCAGCCCCTGAACGAATTCTGTATGAATTTCTCTCTCTTTCACTGTCTTTGTTTCACGGGTTTTTAAAAGTAATTGATTTTTATAATGGGGTTTAGCTGCTTTTCACTGCTGGGTTTATGCCGCTTTACACCCACTTGACTCACTTACAGAGGGATATCAATACATTGGTTTTAAGAGTCTTACTAGTCAGATATATTCTTGGGCGGTGAACAGGGGTTGTTGAGTCCAGTTCACTGAGCAAGGAGTAGGTCTTGTCTATTACATATTGGGTTTATGGAACGGTATCTGAGCTAATTTGAAACCCTTGTTTTATGCATCACCCCACCTCACCTTTCCCGTTAAGCAGCCATAGTGTGTCTTCTAAACGTGTGACGCTGTTCTGTTTTGTAATTCAGTTCAAGTGTAGCGGTTTTTACATTCCCTCTCTAAGTGATATCTTATGATAAGTGTCTTTTTCTGTGTGACTTATTTCACTTAGAATCGTCGTACCTAAATCCTCTCATCATGCTGCTACTAGCCTTATGACGTTGATTTCATGCCTGAGTGATATTCCATTGTACATAAGGACCACAACTTCCTTATCCATTTTTCTCTTTCCTGGGATATTTAAGGTGTAACGAAGTGGAGGTTCTTGTCAACAGAGCAGCCCTAAACTTTGGGGTGCCTGTGTCTTGCTGATTTTTAGTTTTCCCAATTTATACGCCCATGAGTGGAAGTGCCCTATGCTCTCTAAGCTGAGTTTTTTAGATGTTTCAGGACACACCGTACACTTCTCCAGAGTGGCTGTTGGCAATTTACATCCCGCCCATCAGCGTAGCAAGGCTCCCGTTTCTCCATGGCCTGTCCTGCATTTCTGGTTTTGACACTTTATTCAGCATGGCCCTTTTGACCGATGGGAAGCGAGACTTCTTTGTAGCGCTGATTTGCCTTTCCAGGTTGCTTGGTTGGCCAAAAAGGGCGTATGCGTTTTTTCCTGAATATATTCAGGAAAAAACGCATACGCCCTTTTTGGCCAAGGGCATCATTGTCGAGGTTTTGCCGCCTTTCCTGTGCTTTAAAGGCGATTCGACTCTACCTCCTGAAATCTGTTTCCTGCAATTCTGCTATGCTTTCAAATCCTCTTCGTTGCCTTCCCTCAATATATTTGTGGACGAGAGTTATCATTTCTAACTCTGCAGGTTTGTGAATTGCAGTGCCCCTGAGCTCGATTTTTCAACTCGCTTTTTTGGGAGCTGGCCGCAAAAGCACAGGATTGCCTCAGGCCCTCTTCTGCTTCCGGGCGGCAGGCTGAGCCTGTGGTTAATCCTTCTTCCTGATGGGAAAATAGAGTGACCTGTGCCTGTCCCCACACCTAGACCTAGTCTCTCATTGGTTCCCCCTCTTCCCGTTCATCCTCAGGACAAATTGCAACCTGTTCGGAACAGGAGGTTAAAGGTGCTGATTCTCCAAGGAGGGAGATTGCTAGTAAAGTGGCTGTAATGGCGAGCCCGAGCACAAGGAGATGAGAAATGAGGTGCGTTTTAGAAACCTTTCCCGATCACACGGTGTACCGTCTTCTGGGTTTCTCATGCATGTTTTCGATGTAGGAAGATGCCCTTGAACCTGGAGATTTTGGACCCATGGGATGGGTACCACGCAGTATTACTTTAAAGGGTCTGCGTTTGCTCACCCAACCTCACCAAACCTCTCAGCCCCAAGAGTGTCCACCCTTATGTCTCAATCAGCTGTGGGTCTAGAGATGGTCAATAAAGGTGGCATCCCAGCCCCTGAACGAATTCTGTATGAATTTCTCTCTGTTTCACTGTCTTTGTTTCACGGGTTTTTAAAAGTAATTGACTTTTATAATGGGGTTTAGCTGCTTTTCACTGCTGTGTTTATGCCGATTTACACCCACTTGACTCACTTACAGAGAGATATCAATACATTGGTTTTAAGAGTCTTACTAGTCAGATATATTCTTGGGCGGTGAACAGGGGGTATTGAGTCCAGTTCACTGAGCAAGGAGTAGGTCTTGTCTGTTACATATTGGGTTTATGGAACAGTATCTGAGCTAATTTGATACCCTTGTTTTATGCATCACCCCACCTCACCTTTCCCGTTAAGCAGCCATAGTGTGTTTTCTAAACGTGTGACGCTGTTCTGTTTTGTAATTCAGTTCAAGTGTAGCGGATTTTACATTCCCTCTATAAGTGATATCTTACGATAAGTGTCTTTCTCTGTGACTTATTTCACTTAGAATCGTCGTACCTAAATCCACTCATCATGCTGCTTCCAGCCTTATGACGTTGATTTCATGCCTGAGTGATATTCCATTGTACATAAGGACCACAACTTCTTTATCCATTTTTCTCTTTCCTGGGATATTTAAGGTGTAATGAAGTGGAGGTTCTTGTCAACAGAGCAGCCCTAAACTTTGGGGTGCCTGTGTCTTGCTGATTTTTAGTTTTCCCAATTTATACGCCCATGAGTGGAAGTGCCCTATGCTCTCTAAGCTGAGTTTTTTAGGTGTTTCAGGACACACCGTACACTTCTCCAGATTGGCTGTTGGCAATTTACATCCCGCCCATCAGCGTAGCAAGGCTCCCGTTTCTCCATGGCCTGTCCTGCATTTCTGGTTTTGACACTTTATTCAGCATGGCCCTTTTGACCGATGGGAAGCGAGACTTCTTTGTAGCGCTGATTTGCCTTTCCAGGTTGCTTGGTTGGCCAAAAAGGGCGTATGCGTTTTTTCCTGAATATATTCAGGAAAAAACGCATACGCCCTTTTTGGCCAAGGGCATCATTGTCGAGGTTTTGCCGCTTTTCCTGTGCTTTAAAGGCGATTCGACTCTACCTCCTGAAATCAGTTTCCTGCAATTCTGCTATGCTTTCAAATCCTCTTCGTTGCCTTCCCTCAATATATTTGTGGACGAGAGTTACCATTTATAACTCTGCAGGTTTGTGAATTGCAGTGCCCCTGAGCTCCATTTTTCAACTCGCTTTTTTGGGAGCTGGCCGCAAAAGCACAGGATTGCTTCAGGCCCTGTTCTGCTTCCGGGCGGCAGGCTGAGCCTGTGGTTAATCCTTCTTCCTGATGGGAAAATAGAGTGACATGTGGCTGTCCCAATACCTAGAGCTAGTCTCTCATTGGTTCCCCCTCTTCCCGTTTATCCTCAGGACAAATTGCAACCTGTAGGGAACAGAAGGTTAAAGGGGCTGATTCTCCAAGGAGGGAGATTGCTAGTAAAGCGGCTGTAATGGCCAACCCCAGCACAAGGAGATGAGAACTGAGGTGCGTTTTAGAAACCTTTCCCGATCACACGGTGTACCATCTTCTGGGTTTCTCATGCATGTTTTCGATGTAGGAAGATGCCCTTGAACCTGGAGATTTTGGACCCATGGGATGGATACCACGCAGTATTACTTTAAAGGGTCTGCGTTTGCTCACCCAACCTCACCAAACCTCTCAGCCCCAAGAGTGTCCACCCTTATGACTCAATCAGCTGTGGGTCTAGAGATGGTCAATAAAGGTGGCATCCCAGCCCCTGAACGAATTCTGTATGAATTTCTCTCTCTTTCACTGTCTTTGTTTCACGGGTTTTTAAAAGTAATTGATTTTTATAATGGGGTTTAGCTGCTTTTCACTGCTGGGTTTATGCCACTTTACACCCACTTGACTCACTTACAGAGGGATATCAATACATTGGTTTTAAGAGTCTTACTAGTCAGATATATTCTTGGGCGGTGAACAGGGGGTGTTGAGTCCAGTTCACTGAGCAAGGAGTAGGTCTTGTCTATTACATATTGGGTTTATGGAACGGTATCTGAGCTAATTTGAAACCCTTGTTTTATGCATCACCCCACCTCACCTTTCCCGTTAAGCAGCCATAGTGTGTCTTCTAAACGTGTGACGCTGTTCTGTTTTGTAATTCAGTTCAAGTGTAGCGGTTTTTACATTCCCTCTCTAAGTGATATCTTATGATAAGTGTCTTTTTCTGTGTGACTTATTTCACTTAGAATCGTCGTACCTAAATCCTCTCATCATGCTGCTACTAGCCTTATGACGTTGATTTCATGCCTGAGTGATATTCCATTGTACATAAGGACCACAACTTCTTTATCCATTTTTCTCTTTCCTGGGATATTTAAGGTGTAATGAAGTGGAGGTTCTTGTCAACAGAGCAGCCCTAAACTTTGGGGTGCCTGTGTCTTGCTGATTTTTAGTTTTCCCAATTTATACGCCCATGAGTGGAAGTGCCCTATGCTCTCTAAGCTGAGTGTTTTAGATGTTTCAAGACACACCGTACACTTCTCCAGAGTGGCTGTTGGCAATTTAAATCCCGCCCATCAGCGTAGCAAGGCTCCCGTTTCTCCATGGCCTGTCTTGCATTTCTGGTTTTGACACTTTATTCAGCATGGCCCTTTTGACCGATGGGAAGCGAGACTTCTTTGTAGCGCTGATTTGCCTTTCCAGGTTGCTTGGTTGGCCAAAAAGGGCGTATGCGTTTTTTCCTGAATATATTCAAGAAAAAACGCATACGCCCTTTTTGGCCAAGGGCATCATGGTCGAGGTTTTGCCGCTTTTCCTGTGCTTTAAATGCGATTCGAATCTACCTCCTGAAATCTGTTTCCTGCAATTCTGCCTTGCTTTCAAATCCTCTTTGTTGCCTTCCCTCAATATATTTGTGGACGAGAGTTATCATTTCTAACTCTGCAGGTTTGTGAATTGCAGTGCCCCTGAGCTCCACTTTTCAAATCGCTTTCTTGGGAGCTGGCCGCAAAAGCGCAGGATTGCTTCAGGCCCTATTGTGGTTCCGGGCGGCAGGCTGAGCCTGTGGTTAATTCTTCTTCCTGATGAGAAAATAGAGTGACCTGTGCCTGTCCCCACACCTAGACCTAGTCTCTCATTGGTTCCCCCTCTTCCCGTTCATCCTCAGGACAAATTTGCAACCTGTACAGAACAGGAGGTTAAAGTTGCTCATTCTCCAAGGAGGGAGATTGCTAGTAAAGCGGCTGGAATGGCGAGCCCGAGCACAAGGAGATGAGAAATGAGGTGCGTTTTAGAAACCTTTCCCGATCACACGGTGTACCATCTTCTGGGTTTCTCATGCATGTTTTCGATGTAGGAAGATGCCCTTGAACCTGGAGATTTTGGACCCATGGGATGGATACCACGCAGTATTACTTTAAAGGGTCTGCGTTTGCTCACCCAACCTCACCAAACCTCTCAGCCCGAAGAGTGTCCACCCTTATGTCTCAATCAGCTGTGGGTCTAGAGATGGTTAATAAAGGTGGCATCCCAGCCCCTGAACGAATTCTGTATGAATTTCTCTCTCTTTCACTGTCTTTGTTTCACGGGTTTTTAAAAGTAATTGATTTTTATAATGGGGTTTAGCTGCTTTTCACTGCTGTGTTTATGCCGCTTTACACCCACTTGACTCACTTACAGAGAGATATCAATACATTGGTTTTAAGAGTCTTACTAGTCAGATATATTCTTGGACGGTGAACAGGGGGTGTTGAATCCAGTTCACTGAGCAAGGAGTAGGTCTTGTCTGTTACATATTGGGTTTATGGAACAGTATCTGAGCTAATTTGAAACCCTTGTTTTATGCATCACACCACCTCACCTTTCCCGTTAAGCAGCCATAGTGTGTCTTCTAAACGTGTGACGCTGTTCTGTTTTGTAATTCAGTTCAAGTGTAGCGGTTTTTACATTCCCTCTCTAAGTGATATCTTATGATAAGTGTCTTTTTTTGTGTGACTTATTTCACTTAGAATCGTCGTACCTAAAACCTCTCATCATGCTGCTACTAGCCTTATGACGTTAATTTCATGGCTGAGTGATATGCCATTGTACATAAGGACCACAACTTCCTTATCCATTTTTCTCTTTCCTGGGATATTTAAGGTGTAACGAAGTGGAGGTTCTTGTCAACAGAGCAGCCCTAAACTTTGGGGTGCCTGTGTCTTGCTGATTTTTAGTTTTCCCAATTTATACGCCCATGAGTGGAAGTGCCCTATGCTCTCTAAGCTGAGTTTTTTAGATGTTTCAGGACACACCGTACACTTCTCCAGAGTGGCTGTTGGCAATTTACATCCCGCCCATCAGCGTAGCAAGGCTCCCGTTTCTCCATGGCCTGTCCTGCATTTCTGGTTTTGACACTTTATTCAGCATGGCCCTTTTGACCGATGGGAAGCGAGACTTCTTTGTAGCGCTGATTTGCCTTTCCAGGTTGCTTGGTTGGCCAAAAAGGGCGTATGCGTTTTTTCCTGAATATATTCAGGAAAAAACGCATACGCCCTTTTTGGCCAAGGGCATCATTGTCGAGGTTTTGCCGCCTTTCCTGTGCTTTAAAGGCGATTCGACTCTACCTCCTGAAATCTGTTTCCTGCAATTCTGCTATGCTTTCAAATCCTCTTCGTTGCCTTCCCTCAATATATTTGTGGACGAGAGTTATCATTTCTAACTCTGCAGGTTTGTGAATTGCAGTGCCCCTGAGCTCGATTTTTCAACTCGCTTTTTTGGGAGCTGGCCGCAAAAGCACAGGATTGCTTCAGGCCCTCTTCTGCTTCCGGGCGGCAGGCTGAGCCTGTGGTTAATCCTTCTTCCTGATGGGAAAATAGAGTGACCTGTGCCTGTCCCCACACCTAGACCTAGTCTCTCATTGGTTCCCCCTCTTCCCGTTCATCCTCAGGACAAATTGCAACCTGTTCGGAACAGGAGGTTAAAGGTGCTGATTCTCCAAGGAGGGAGATTGCTAGTAAAGTGGCTGTAATGGCGAGCCCGAGCACAAGGAGATGAGAAATGAGGTGCGTTTTAGAAACCTTTCCCGATCACACGGTGTACCGTCTTCTGGGTTTCTCATGCATGTTTTCGATGTAGGAAGATGCCCTTGAACCTGGAGATTTTGGACCCATGGGATGGGTACCACGCAGTATTACTTTAAAGGGTCTGCGTTTGCTCACCCAACCTCACCAAACCTCTCAGCCCCAAGAGTGTCCACCCTTATGTCTCAATCAGCTGTGGGTCTAGAGATGGTCAATAAAGGTGGCATCCCAGCCCCTGAACGAATTCTGTATGAATTTCTCTCTGTTTCACTGTCTTTGTTTCACGGGTTTTTAAAAGTAATTGACTTTTATAATGGGGTTTAGCTGCTTTTCACTGCTGTGTTTATGCCGATTTACACCCACTTGACTCACTTACAGAGAGATATCAATACATTGGTTTTAAGAGTCTTACTAGTCAGATATATTCTTGGGCGGTGAACAGGGGGTATTGAGTCCAGTTCACTGAGCAAGGAGTAGGTCTTGTCTGTTACATATTGGGTTTATGGAACAGTATCTGAGCTAATTTGATACCCTTGTTTTATGCATCACCCCACCTCACCTTTCCCGTTAAGCAGCCATAGTGTGTTTTCTAAACGTGTGACGCTGTTCTGTTTTGTAATTCAGTTCAAGTGTAGCGGATTTTACATTCCCTCTATAAGTGATATCTTACGATAAGTGTCTTTCTCTGTGACTTATTTCACTTAGAATCGTCGTACCTAAATCCACTCATCATGCTGCTTCCAGCCTTATGACGTTGATTTCATGCCTGAGTGATATTCCATTGTACATAAGGACCACAACTTCTTTATCCATTTTTCTCTTTCCTGGGATATTTAAGGTGTAATGAAGTGGAGGTTCTTGTCAACAGAGCAGCCCTAAACTTTGGGGTGCCTGTGTCTTGCTGATTTTTAGTTTTCCCAATTTATACGCCCATGAGTGGAAGTGCCCTATGCTCTCTAAGCTGAGTTTTTTAGGTGTTTCAGGACACACCGTACACTTCTCCAGATTGGCTGTTGGCAATTTACATCCCGCCCATCAGCGTAGCAAGGCTCCCGTTTCTCCATGGCCTGTCCTGCATTTCTGGTTTTGACACTTTATTCAGCATGGCCCTTTTGACCGATGGGAAGCGAGACTTCTTTGTAGCGCTAATTTGCCTTTCCAGGTTGCTTGGTTGGCCAAAAAGGGCGTATGCGTTTTTTCCTGAATATATTCAGGAAAAAACGCATACGCCCTTTTTGGCCAAGGGCATCATTGTCGAGGTTTTGCCGCTTTTCCTGTGCTTTAAAGGCGATTCGACTCTACCTCCTGAAATCAGTTTCCTGCAATTCTGCTATGCTTTCAAATCCTCTTCGTTGCCTTCCCTCAATATATTTGTGGACGAGAGTTACCATTTATAACTCTGCAGGTTTGTGAATTGCAGTGCCCCTGAGCTCCATTTTTCAACTCGCTTTTTTGGGAGCTGGCCGCAAAAGCACAGGATTGCTTCAGGCCCTGTTCTGCTTCCGGGCGGCAGGCTGAGCCTGTGGTTAATCCTTCTTCCTGATGGGAAAATAGAGTGACATGTGGCTGTCCCAATACCTAGAGCTAGTCTCTCATTGGTTCCCCCTCTTCCCGTTTATCCTCAGGACAAATTGCAACCTGTAGGGAACAGAAGGTTAAAGGGGCTGATTCTCCAAGGAGGGAGATTGCTAGTAAAGCGGCTGTAATGGCCAACCCCAGCACAAGGAGATGAGAAATGAGGTGCGTTTTAGAAACCTTTCCCGATCACACGGTGTACCATCTTCTGGGTTTCTCATGCATGTTTTCGATGTAGGAAGATGCCCTTGAACCTGGAGATTTTGGACCCATGGGATGGATACCACACAGTATTACTTTAAAGGGTCTGCGTTTGCTCACCCAACCTCACCAAACCTCTCAGCCCCAAGAGTGTCCACCCTTATGACTCAATCAGCTGTGGGTCTAGAGATGGTCAATAAAGGTGGCATCCCAGCCCCTGAACGAATTCTGTATGAATTTCTCTCTCTTTCACTGTCTTTGTTTCACGGGTTTTTAAAAGTAATTGATTTTTATAATGGGGTTTAGCTGCTTTTCACTGCTGGGTTTATGCCGCTTTACACCCACTTGACTCACTTACAGAGGGATATCAATACATTGGTTTTAAGAGTCTTACTAGTCAGATATATTCTTGGGCGGTGAACAGGGGGTGTTGAGTCCAGTTCACTGAGCAAGGAGTAGGTCTTGTCTATTACATATTGGGTTTATGGAACGGTATCTGAGCTAATTTGAAACCCTTGTTTTATGCATCACCCCACCTCACCTTTCCCGTTAAGCAGCCATAGTGTGTCTTCTAAACGTGTGACGCTGTTCTGTTTTGTAATTCAGTTCAAGTGTAGCGGTTTTTACATTCCCTCTCTAAGTGATATCTTATGATAAGTGTCTTTTTCTGTGTGACTTATTTCACTTAGAATCGTCGTACCTAAATCCTCTCATCATGCTGCTACTAGCCTTATGACGTTGATTTCATGCCTGAGTGATATTCCATTGTACATAAGGACCACAACTTCTTTATCCATTTTTCTCTTTCCTGGGATATTTAAGGTGTAATGAAGTGGAGGTTCTTGTCAACAGAGCAGCCCTAAACTTTGGGGTGCCTGTGTCTTGCTGATTTTTAGTTTTCCCAATTTATACGCCCATGAGTGGAAGTGCCCTATGCTCTCTAAGCTGAGTGTTTTAGATGTTTCAAGACACACCGTACACTTCTCCAGAGTGGCTGTTGGCAATTTAAATCCCGCCCATCAGCGTAGCAAGGCTCCCGTTTCTCCATGGCCTGTCTTGCATTTCTGGTTTTGACACTTTATTCAGCATGGCCCTTTTGACCGATGGGAAGCGAGACTTCTTTGTAGCGCTGATTTGCCTTTCCAGGTTGCTTGGTTGGCCAAAAAGGGCGTATGCGTTTTTTCCTGAATATATTCAAGAAAAAACGCATACGCCCTTTTTGGCCAAGGGCATCATGGTCGAAGTTTTGCCGCTTTTCCTGTGCTTTAAAGGCGATTCGAATCTACCTCGTGAAATCTGTTTCCTGCAATTCTGCCTTGCTTTCAAATCCTCTTTGTTGCCTTCCCTCAATATATTTGTGGACGAGAGTTATCATTTCTAACTATGCAGGTTTGTGAATTGCAGTGCCCCTGAGCTCCACTTTTCAAATCGCTTTCTTGGGAGCTGGCCGCAAAAGCGCAGGATTGCTTCAGGCCTTATTGTGGTTCCGGGCGGCAGGCTGAGCCTGTGGTTAATTCTTTTTCCTGATGAGAAAATAGAGTGACCTGTGCCTGTCCCCACACCTAGACCTAGTCTCTCATTGGTTCCCCCTCTTCCCGTTCATCCTCAGGACAAATTTGCAACCTGTACAGAACAGGAGGTTAAAGGTGCTCATTCTCCAAGGAGGGAGATTGCTAGTAAAGCGGCTGGAATGGCGAGCCCGAGCACAAGGAGATGAGAAATGAGGTGCGTTTTAGAAACCTTTCCCGATCACACGGTGTACCATCTTCTGGGTTTCTCATGCATGTTTTCGATGTAGGAAGATGCCCTTGAACCTGGAGATTTTGGACCCATGGGATGGATACCACGCAGTATTACTTTAAAGGGTCTGCGTTTGCTCACCCAACCTCACCAAACCTCTCAGCCCCAAGAGTGTCCACCCTTATGTCTCAATCAGCTGTGGGTCTAGAGATGGTCAATCCAGGTGGCATCACAGCCCCTGAACGAATTTTGTAAGAATTTCTCTCTCTTTCACTGTCTTTGTTTCACGGGTTTTTAAAAGTAATTGATTTTTATAATGGGGTTTAGCTGCTTTTCACTGCTGTGTTTATGCCGCTTTACACCCACTTGACTCACTTACAGAGGGATATCAATACATTGGTTTTAAGAGTCTTACTAGTCAGATATATTCTTGGGCGGTGAACAGGGGGTGTTGAGTCCAGTTCACTGAGCAAGGAGTAGGTCTTGTCTATTACATATTGGGTGTATGGAACGGTATCTGAGCCTATTTGAAACCCTTGTTTTATGCATCACCCCACCTCACCTTTCCCGTTAAGCAGCCATAGTGTGTCTTCTAAACGTGTGACGCTGTTCTGTTTTGTAATTCAGTTCAAGTGTAGCGGTTTTTACATTCCCTCTATAAGTGATATCTTATGATAAGTGTCTTTTTCTGTGTGACTTATTTCACTTAGAATCGTCGTACCTAAATCCTCTCATCATGCTGCTACTAGCCTTATGACGTTAATTTCATGGCTGAGTGATATGCCATTGTACATAAGGACCACAACTTCCTTATCCATTTTTCTCTTTCCTGGGATATTTAAGGTGTAACGAAGTGGAGGTTCTTGTCAACAGAGCAGCCCTAAACTTTGGGGTGCCTGTGTCTTGCTGATTTTTAGTTTTCCCAATTTATACGCCCATGAGTGGAAGTGCCCTATGCTCTCTAAGCTGAGTTTTTTAGATGTTTCAGGACACCCCGTACTCTTCTCCAGAGTGGCTGTTGGCAATTTACATCCCGCCCATCAGCGTAGCAAGGCTCCCGTTTCTCCATGGCCTGTCCTGCATTTCTGGTTTTGACACTTTATTCAGCATGGCCCTTTTGACCGATGGGAAGCGAGACTTCTTTGTAGCGCTGATTTGCCTTTCCAGGTTGCTTGGTTGGCCAAAAAGGGCGTATGCGTTTTTTCCTGAATATATTCAGGAAAAAACGCATACGCCCTTTTTGGCCAAGGGCATCATGGTCGAGGTTTTGCCGCTTTTCCTGTGCTTTAAAGGCGATTCGACTCTACCTCCTGAAATCTGTTTCCTGCAATTCTGCCTTGCTTTCAAATCCTCCTCGTTGCCTTCCCTCAATATATTTGTGGACGAGAGTTATCATTTCTAACTCTGCAGGTTTGTGAATTGCAGTGCCCCTGAGCTCCATTTTTCAACTCGCTTTCTTCGGAGCTGGCCGCAAAAGCGCAGGATTGCTTCAGGCCCTATTCTGCTTCCGGGCGGCAGGCTGAGCCTGTGGTTAATTCTTCTTCCTGATGGGAAAATAGAGTGACCTGTGCCTGTCCCAACACCTAGAGCTAGTCTCTCATTGGTTCCCCCTCTTCCCGTTCATCCTCAGGACAAATTGCAACCTGTACGGAACAGGAGGTTAAAGGTGCTGATTCTCCACGGAGGGAGATTGCTACTAACGCGGCTGGAATGGCGAACCCGAGCACAAGGAGATGAGAAATGAGGTGCGTTTTAGAAACCTTTCCCGATCACACAGTGTACCATCTTCTGGGTTTCTCATGCATGTTTTCGATGTAGGAAGATGCCCTTGAACCTGGAGATTTGGGACCCATGGGATGGATACCACGCAGTATTACTTTAAAGGGTCTGCGTTTGCTCACCCAACCTCACCAAACCTCTCAGCCCCAAGAGTGTCCACCCTTATGTCTCAATCAGCTGTGGGTCTAGATATGGTCAATCCAGGTGGCATCACAGCCCCTGAACGAATTTTGTAAGAATTTCTCTCTCTTTCACTGTCTTTGTTTCACGGGATTTTAAAAGTAATTGATTTTTATAATGGGGTTTAGCTGCTTTTCACTGCTGTTTTTATGCTGCTTTACACCCACTTGACTCACTTACAGAGAGATATCAATACATAGCTTTGAAGATTCTTCCTAGTCAGATATATTCTTGGGCAGTGAATAGGGGGTTTTTGCGTCCAGTTCACTGAGCAAGGAGTAGGTCTTGTCTAATACATATTGGGTTTATGGAACGGTATCTGAGCTAATTTGAAACCCTTGTTTTCTGCCTCACCCGACCTCACGTTTCCCGTTAAGAAGCCATAGTGTGTTTTGTAAACGTGTGTCTCTGTTCTGTTTTGTAATTCAGTTCAAGTGTAGCGGTTTTTACATTCCCTCTATAAGTGATATCTTATGATAAGTGTCGTTTTCTGGTTGACTTATTTCACTTAGAATCGTCGTACCTAAATCCACTCATCATGCTGCTACTAGCCTTATGACGTTGATTTCATGGCTGAGTGATATTCCATTGTACATAAGGACCACAACTTCTTTATCCATTTTTTTCTTTCCTGGGATATTTAAGGTGTAACGAAGTGGAGGTTCTTGTCAACAGAGCAGCCCTAAACTTTGTGGTGCCTGTGTCTTGCTGATTTTTAATTTTTCCAATTCATGCGCCCATGAGTGGAAGTGCCCTATGCTCTCTAAGCTGAGTTTTTTAGATGTTTCAGGACACACCATACACTTCTCCAGAGTGGCTGTTGGCAATTTACATCCCGCCCATCAGCGTAGCAAGGCTCCCGTTTCTCCATGGCCTGTCCTGCATTTCTGGTTTTGACACTTTATTCAGCATGGCCCTTTTGACCGATGGGAAGCGAGACTTCTTTGTAGCGCTGATTTGCCTTTCCAGGTTGCTTGGTTGGCCAAAAAGGGCGTATGCGTTTTTTCCTGAATATATTCAGGAAAAAACGCATACGCCCTTTTTGGCCAAGGGCATCATGGTCGAGGTTTTGCCGCTTTTCCTGTGTTTTAAAGGCGATTCGAATCTACCTGCTGAAATCTTTTTTCTGCAATTCTGCCTTGCTTTCAAATCCTCTTCGTTGCCTTCCCTCAATATATTTGTGGACGAGAGTTATCATTTCTAACTCTGCAGGTCTGTGAATTGCAGTGCCCCTGAGCTCCATTTTTCAACTCGCTTTCTTGGGAGTTGGCCGCAAAAGCGCAGGATTGCTTCAGGCCCTATTCTGGTTCCGGGCGGCAGGCTGAGCCTGTGGTTAATTCTTCTTCCTGATGGGAAAATAGAGTGACCTGTGCCTGTCCCAACACCTAGAGCTAGTCTCTCACTGGTTCCCCCTCTTCCCGTTCATCCTCAGGACAAATTGCAACCTGTACGGAACAGGAGGTTAAAGGTGCTGATTCTCCACGGAGGGAGATTGCTACTAACGCGGCTGGAATGGCGAACCCGAGCACAAGGAGATGAGAAATGAGGTGCGTTTTAGAAACCTTTCCCGATCACACGGTGTACCATCTTCTGGGTTTCTCATGCATGTTTTCGATGTAGGAAGATGCCCTTGAACCTGGAGATTTTGGACCCATGGGATGGATACCACGCAGTATTACTTTAAAGGGTCTGCGTTTGCTCACCCAACCTCACCAAACCTCTCAGCCCCAAGAGTGTCCACACTTATGTCTCAATCAGCTGTGGGTCTAGAGATGGTCAATCCAGGTGGCATCACAGCCCCTGAACGAATTTTGTAAGAATTTCTCTCTCTTTCACTGTCTTTGTTTCACGGGTTTTTAAAAGTAATTGATTTTTATAATGGGGTTTAGCTGCTTTTCACTGCTGTGTTTATGCCGCTTTACACCCACTTGACTCACTTACAGAGGGATATCAATACATTGGTTTTAAGATTCTTACTAGTCAGATATATTCTTGGGCGGTGAACAGGGGGTGTTTAGTCCACTTCACTGAGCAAGGAGTAGGTCTTGTCTATTACATATTAGGTGTATGGAACGGTATCTGAGCCTATTTGAAACCCTTGTTTTATGCATCACCCCACCTCACCTTTCCCGTTAAGCAGCCATAGTGTGTCTTCTAAACGTGTGACGCTGTTCTGTTTTGTAATTCAGTTCAAGTGTAGCGGTTTTTACATTCCCTCTATAAGTGATATCTTATGATAAGTGTCTTTTTCTGTGTGACTTATTTCACTTAGAATCGTCGTACCTAAATCCTCTCATCATGCTGCTACTAGCCTTATGACGTTAATTTCATGGCTGAGTGATATGCCATTGTACATAAGGACCACAACTTCCTTATCCATTTTTCTCTTTCCTGGGATATTTAAGGTGTAACGAAGTGGAGGTTCTTGTCAACAGAGCAGCCCTAAACTTTGGGGTGCCTGTGTCTTGCTGATTTTTAGTTTTCCCAATTTATACGCCCATGAGTGGAAGTGCCCTATGCTCTCTAAGCTGAGTTTTTTAGATGTTTCAGGACACCCCGTACTCTTCTCCAGAGTGGCTGTTGGCAATTTACATCCCGCCCATCAGCGTAGCAAGGCTCCCGTTTCTCCATGGCCTGTCCTGCATTTCTGGTTTTGACACTTTATTCAGCATGGCCCTTTTGACCGATGGGAAGCGAGACTTCTTTGTAGCGCTGATTTGCCTTTCCAGGTTGCTTGGTTGGCCAAAAAGGGCGTATGCGTTTTTTCCTGAATATATTCAGGAAAAAACGCATACGCCCTTTTTGGCCAAGGGCATCATGGTCGAGGTTTTGCCGCTTTTCCTGTGCTTTAAAGGCGATTCGACTCTACCTCCTGAAATCTGTTTCCTGCAATTCTGCCTTGCTTTCAAATCCTCCTCGTTGCCTTCCCTCAATATATTTGTGGACGAGAGTTATCATTTATAACTCTGCAGGTTTGTGAATTGCAGTGCCCCTGAGCTCCATTTTTCAACTCGCTTTCTTGGGAGCTGGCCGCAAAAGCGCAGGATTGCTTCAGGCCCTATTGTGGTTCCGGGCGGCAGGCTGAGCCTGTGGTTAATTCTTCTTCCTGATGGGAAAATAGAGTGACCTGTGCCTGTCCCAACACCTAGAGCTAGTCTCTCATTGGTTCCCCCTCTTCCCGTTCATCCTCAGGACAAATTGCAACCTGTACGGAACAGGAGGTTAAAGGTGCTGATTCTCCACGGAGGGAGATTGCTACTAACGCGGCTGGAATGGCGAACCCGAGCACAAGGAGATGAGAAATGAGGTGCGTTTTAGAAACCTTTCCCGATCACACAGTGTACCATCTTCTGGGTTTCTCATGCATGTTTTCGATGTAGGAAGATGCCCTTGAACCTGGAGATTTGGGACCCATGGGATGGATACCACGCAGTATTACTTTAAAGGGTCTGCGTTTGCTCACCCAACCTCACCAAACCTCTCAGCCCCAAGAGTGTCCACCCTTATGTCTCAATCAGCTGTGGGTCTAGATATGGTCAATCCAGGTGGCATCACAGCCCCTGAACGAATTTTGTAAGAATTTCTCTCTCTTTCACTGTCTTTGTTTCACGGGATTTTAAAAGTAATTGATTTTTATAATGGGGTTTAGCTGCTTTTCACTGCTCTGTTTATGCTGCTTTACATCCACTTGACTCATTTACAGAGAGATATCAATACATAGCTTTGAAGATTCTTCCTAGTCAGGTATATTCTTGGGCGGTGAATAGGGGGTGTCGAGTCCAGTTCACTGAGCAAGGAGTAGGTCTTGTCTATTACATATTGGGTTTATGGAACGGTATCTGAGCTAATTTGAAACCCTTGTTTTCTACCTCACCCGACCTCACCTTTCCCGTTAAGCAGCCATAGTGTGTTTTGTAAACGTGTGACGCTGTTCTGTTTTGTAATTCAGTTCAAGTGTAGCGGTTTTTACATTCCCTCTCTAAGTGATATCTTATGATAAGTGTCTTTTTCTGTGTGACTTATTTCACTTAGAATCGTCGTACCTAAATCCTCTCATCATGCTGCTACTAGCCTTATGACGTTAATTTCATGGCTGAGTGATATGCCATTGTACATAAGGACCACAACTTCCTTATCCATGTTTCTCTTTCCTGGGATATTTAAGGTGTAACGAAGTGGAGGTTCTTGTCAACAGAGCAGCCCTAAACTTTGGGGTGCCTGTGTCTTGCTGATTTTTAGTTTTCCCAATTTATACGCCCATGAGTGGAAGTGCCTTATGCTCTCTATGCTGAGTTTTTTAGATGTTTCAGGAAACACCGTACACTTCTCCAGAGTGGCTGTTGGCAATTTACATCCCGCCCATCAGCGTAGCAAGGCTCCCGTTTCACCATGGCCTGTCCTGCATTTCTGGTTTTGACACTTTATTCAGCATGGCCCTTTTGACCGATGGGAAGCGAGACTTCTTTGTAGCGCTGATTTGCCTTTCCAGGTTGCTTGGTTGGCCAAAAAGGGCGTCTGCGTTTTTTCCTGAATATATTCAGGAAAAAACGCATACGCCCTTTTTGGCCAAGGGCATCATGGTCGAGGTTTTGCCGCCTTTCCTGTGCTTTAAAGGCGATTCGAATCTACCTCCTGAAATCTGTTTCCTGCAATTCTGCCTTGCTTTCAAATCCTCTTCGTTGCCTTCCCTCAATATATTTGTGGACGAGAGTTATCATTTCTAACTCTGCAGGTTTGTGAATTGCAGTGCCCCTGAGCTCCATTTTTCAACTCGCTTTCTTGGGAGCTGGCCGCAAAAGCGCAGGATTGCGTCAGGCCCTATTGTGGTTCCGGGCGGCAGGCTGAGCCTGTGGTTAATTCTTCTTCCTGATGGGAAAATAGAGTGACCTGTGCCTGTCCCAACACCTAGAGCTAGTCTCTCACTGGTTCCCCCTCTTCCCGTTCATCCTCAGGACAGATTGCAACCTGTACGGAACAGGAGGTTAAAGGTGCTGATTCTCGAAGGAGGGAGATTGCTAGTAAAGCGGCTGTAATGGCCAACCCGAGCACAAGGAGATGAGAAATGAGGTGCGTTTTAGAAACCTTTCCCGATCACACGGTGTACCATCTTCTGGGTTTCTCATGCATGTTTTCGATGTAGGAAGATGCCCTTGAACCTGGAGATTTTGGACCCATGGGATGGATACCACGCAGTATTACTTTAAAGGGTCTGCGTTTGCTCACCCAACCTCACCAAACCTCTCAGCCCCAAGAGTGTCCACCCTTATGTCTCAATCAGCTGTGGGTCTAGAGATGGTCAATCCAGGTGGCATCACAGCCCCTGAACGAATTTTGTAAGAATTTCTCTCTCTTTCACTGTCTTTGTTTCACGGGTTTTTAAAAGTAATTGATTTTTATAATGGGGTTTAGCTGCTTTTCACTGCTGTGTTTATGCCGCTTTACACCCACTTGACTCACTTACAGAGGGATATCAATACATTGGTTTTAAGATTCTTACTAGTCAGATATATTCTTGGGCGGTGAACAGGGGGTGTTGAATCCAGTTCACTGAGCAAGGAGTAGGTCTTGTCTATTACATATTGGGTGTATGGAACGGTATCTGAGCCTATTTGAAACCCTTGTTTTATGCATCACCCCACCTCACCTTTCCCGTTAAGCAGCCATAGTGTGTCTTCTAAACGTGTGACGCTGTTCTGTTTTGTAATTCAGTTCAAGTGTAGCGGTTTTTACATTCCCTCTATAAGTGATATCTTATGATAAGTGTCTTTTTCTGTGTGACTTATTTCACTTAGAATCGTCATACCTAAATCCTCTCATCATGCTGCTACTAGCCTTATGACGTTAATTTCATGGCTGAGTGATATGCCATTGTACATAAGGACCACAACTTCCTTATCCATTTTTCTCTTTCCTGGGATATTTAAGGTGTAACGAAGTGGAGGTTCTTGTCAACAGAGCAGCCCTAAACTTTGGGGTGCCTGTGTCTTGCTGATTTTTAGTTTTCCCAATTTATACGCCCATGAGTGGAAGTGCCCTATGCTCTCTAAGCTGAGTTTTTTAGATGTTTCACGACACACCGTACACTTCTCCAGAGTGGCTGTTGGCAATTTACATCCCGCGCATCAGCGTAGCAAGGCTCCCGTTTCTCCATGGCCTGTCCTGCATTTCTGGTTTTGACACTTTATTCAGCATGGCCCTTTTGACCGATGGGAAGCGAGACTTCTTTGTAGCGCTGGTTTGCCTTTCCAGGTTGCTTGGTTGGCCAAAAAGGGCGTATGCGTTTTTTCCTGAATATATTCAGGAAAAAACGCATACGCCCTTTTTGGCCAAGGGCATCATGGTCGAGGTTTTGCCGCTTTTCCTGTGCTTTAAAGGCGATTCGACTCTACCTCCTGAAATCTGTTTCCTGCAATTCTGCCTTGCTTTCAAATCCTCCTCGTTGCCTTCCCTCAATATATTTGTGGACGAGAGTTATCATTTCTAACTCTGCAGGTTTGTGAATTGCAGTGCCCCTGAGCTCGATTTTTCAACTCGCTTTTTTGGGAGCTGGCCGCAAAAGCGCAGGATTGCTTCAGGCCCTGTTCTGCTTCCGGGCGGCAGGCTGAGCCTGTGGTTAATTCTTCTTCCTGATGGGAAAATAGAGTGACCTGTGCCTGTCCCAACACCTAGATCTAGTCTCTCACTGGTTCCCCCTCTTCCCGTTCATCCTCAGGACAAATTGCAACCTGTACGGAACAGGAGGTTGAAGGTGCTGATTCTCGAAGGAGGGAGATTGCTAGTAAAGCGGCTGTAATGGCCAACCCGAGCACAAGGAGATGAGAAATGAGGTGCGTTTTCGAAACCTTTCCCGATCACACGGTGTACCATCTTCTGGGTTTCTCATGCATGTTTTTGTTATAGGAAGATGCCCTTGAACTTGGAGATTTGGGACCCATGGGATGGGTACCACGCAGTATTACTTTAAAGGGACTGCGTTTCCTCAACCAACCTGACCAAACCTCTCAGCCACAAGAGTGTCCACCCTTATGTCTCAATCAGCTGTGGGTCTAGATATGGTCAATCCAGGTGGCATCACAGCCCCTGAACGAATATTGTAAGAATTTCCCTATCTTTCACTGTCTTTGTTTCACGGCTTTTTAAAAGTAATTGATTTTTAAAATGGGGTTTAGCTGCTTTTCACTGCTGTTTTTATGCTGCTTTACACCCACTTGACTCACTTACAGAGAGATATCAATACATAGCTTTGAAGATTCTTCCTAGTCAGATATATTCTTGGGCGGTGAATAGGGGGTTTTTGCGTCCAGTTCACTGAGCAAGGAGTAGGTCTTGTCTAATACATATTGGGTTTATGGAACGGTATCTGAGCTAATTTGAAACCCTTGTTTTCTGCCTCACCCGACCTCAGCTTTCCCGTTAAGAAGCCATAGTGTGTTTTGTAAACGTGTGTCTCTGTTCTGTTTTGTAATTCAGTTCAAGTGTAGCGGTTTTTACATTCCCTCTCTAAGTGATATGTTATGATAAGTGTCGTTTTCTGGTTGACTTATTTCACTTAGAATCGTCGTACCTAAATCCACTCATCATGCTGCTACTAGCCTTATGACGTTGATTTCATGGCTGAGTGATATTCCATTGTACATAAGGACCACAACTTCTTTATCCATTTTTTTCTTTCCTGGGATATTTAAGGTGTAACGAAGTGGAGGTTCTTGTCAACAGAGCAGCCCTAAACTTTGTGGTGCCTGTGTCTTGATGATTTTTAATTTTTCCAATTCATGCGCCCATGAGTGGAAGTGCCCTATGCTCTCTAAGCTGAGTTTTTTAGATGTTTCAGGACACACCGTACACTTCTCCAGAGTGGCTGTTGGCAATTTACATCCCGCCCATCAGCGTAGCAAGGCTCCCGTGTCTCCATGGCCTGTCCTGCATTTCTGGTTTTGACACTTTATTCAGCATGGCCCTTTTGACCGATGGGAAGCGAGACTTCTTTGTAGCGCTGATTTGCCTTTCCAGGTTGCTTGGTTGGCCAAAAAGGGCGTCTGCGTTTTTTCCTGAATATATTCAGGAAAAAACGCATACGCCCTTTTTGGCCAAGGGCATCATGGTCGAGGTTTTGCCGCTTTTCCTGTGTTTTAAAGGCGATTCGAATCTACCTGCTGAAATCTTTTTTCTGCAATTCTGCCTTGCTTTCAAATCCTCTTCGTTGCCTTCCCTCAATATATTTGTGGACGAGAGTTATCATTTCTAACTCTGCAGGTCTGTGAATTGCAGTGCCCCTGAGCTCCATTTTTCAACTCGCTTTCTTGGGAGTTGGCCGCAAAAGCGCAGGATTGCTTCAGGCCCTATTCTGGTTCCGGGCGGCAGGCTGAGCCTGTGGTTAATTCTTCTTCCTGATGGGAAAATAGAGTGACCTATGCCTGTCCCAACACCTAGAGCTAGTCTCTCATTGGTTCCACCTCTTCCCGTTCATCCTCAGGACAAATTGCAACCTGTACGGAACAGGAGGTTAAAGGTGCTGATTCTCCACGGAGGGAGATTGCTAGTAACTCGGCTGGAATGGCGAACCAGAGCACAAGGAGATGAGAAATGAGGTGCGTTTTAGAAACCTTTCCCGATCGCACGGTGTACCATCTTCTGGGTTTCTCATGCATGTTTTTGATATAGGAAGATGCCCTTGAACTTGGAGATTTGGGACCCATGGGATGGGTACCACGCAGTATTACTTTAAAGGGTCTGCGTTTGCTCACCCAACCTCACCAAACCTCTCAGCCCCACGAGTGTCCACCCTTATGTCTCAATCAGCTGTGGGTCTAGAGATGGTCAACAAAGGTGGCAATACAGCCCCTGAACGAATTTTGTAAGAATTTCTCTCTCTTTCACTGTCTTTGTTTCATGGGATTTTAAAAGTAATTGATTTTTATAATGGGGTTTAGCTGCTTTTCACTGCTGTGTTTATGCTGCTTTACACCCACTTGACTCATTTACAGAGAGATATCAATACATAGCTTTGAAGATTCTTCCTTGTCAGATATATTCTTGGGCGGTGAATAGGGGGTGTCGAGTCCAGTTCACTGAGCAAGGAGTAGGTCTTGTCTATTACATATTGGGTTTATTGAACGGTATCTGAGCTAATTTGAAACCCTTGTTTTCTGCCTCACCCAACCTCACCTTTCCCGTTAAGCAGCCATAGTGTGTTTTGTAAACGTGTGTCTCGGTTCTGTTTTGTAATTCAGTTCAAGTGTAGCGGTCTTTACATTCCCTCTATAAGTGATATCTTATGATAAGTGTCGTTTTCTGGTTGACTTATTTCACTTAGAATCGTCGTACCTAAATCCACTCATCATGCTGCTACTAGCCTTATGACGTTGATTTCATGGCTGAGTGATATTCCATTGAACATAAGGACCACAACTTCTTTATCCATTTTTTTCTTTCCTGGGATATTTAAGGTGTAACGAAGTGGAGGTTCTTGTCAACAGAGCAGCCCTAAACTTTGGGGTGCCTGTGTCTTGCTGATTTTTAGTTTTCCCAATTTATACGCCCATGAGTGGAAGTGCCCTATGTTCTCTAAGCTGAGTTTTTTAGAGGTTTCAGGACACACTGTACACTTCTGCAGAGTGGCTGTTGGCAATTTACATGCCGCCCATCAGCATAGCAAGGCTCCCGTTTCTCCATGGCCTGTCCTGCATTTCTGGTTTTGACACTTTATTCAGCATGGCCCTTTTGACCGATGGGAAGCGAGACTTCTTTGTAGCGCTGATTTGCCTTTCCAGGTTGCTTGGTTGGCCAAAAAGGGCGTCTGCGTTTTTTCCTGAATATATTCAGGAAAAAACGCAGACGCCCTTTTTGGCCAAGGGCATCATGGTCGAGGTTTTGCCGCTTTTCCTGTGCTTTAAAGGCGTTTTGAATCTACCTCCTGAAATCTGTTTCCTGCAATTCTGACTTGCTTTCAAATCCTCTTCGTTGCCTTTCCTCAATATATTTGTGGACGAGAGTTATCATTTCGAACTCTGCAGGTTTGTGAATTGCAGTGCCCCTGAGCTCCATTTTTCAACTCGTTTTCTTGGGAGCTGGCCACAAAAGCGTAGGATTGCTTCAGGCCCTATTCTGGTTCCGGGCGGCAGGCTGAGCCTGTGGTTAATTCTTCTTCCTGATGGGAAAATAGAGTGACCTGTTCCTGTCCCAACACCTAGAGCTAGTCTCTCACTGGTTCCCCCTCTTCCCGTTCATCCTCAGGACAAATTGCAACCTGTACGGAACAGGAGGTTAAAGGTGCTGATTCTCCACGGAGGGAGATTGCTACTAACGCGGCTGGAATGGCGAACCCGAGCACAAGGAGATGAGAAATGAGGTGCGTTTTAGAAACCTTTCCCGATCACACGGTGTACCATCTTCTGGGTTTCTCATGCATGTTTTCGATGTAGGAAGAGTCCCTTGAACCTGGAGATTTGGGACCCATGAGATGGGTACCACACAGTATTACTTTAAAGGGTCTGTGTTTGCTCACCCAACCTCACCAAACCTCTCAGCCCCAAGAGTGTCCACCCTTATGTCTCAATCAGCTGTGGGTCTAGAGATGGTCAATCCAGGTGGCATCACAGCCCCTGAACGAATTTTGTAAGAATTTCTCTCCCTTTCAC